>NC_140171.1:24869979-25073479 GCF_963971535.1 Notolepis coatsorum
CTGGCGCGAAGAATTGTGGGATTGAAACGAACGCGTAGCAACCATCTGCTCCCTACTTCAAACGTGCAAATCTCTGTTGCATACCTTATTTGCATACGTACAGGTCGCATACTGAAAATTGCATACATACATACTGTATGGTAAGTAGCACACCTGTGTGTGTGTGTGTGTGTGTGTGTGTGTGTGTGTGTGTGTGTGTGTGTGTGTGTGTGTGTGTGTGTGTGTGTGTGTGTGTGTGTGTGTGTGTGTGTGTGTGTGTGTGTGTGTGCATGTGCCTGTATTTGTATGTGTGTCCTGGTACTCAACACCAGTGTATACAGTGCGCACGCTGAAACCCGCCTGGCACCCTCTTTGTTAGTCTGTCGACGGCCCGTCCTGCACGCGACAGGCAGACAGACACGTAGCACTGAACATTAGAATTCACCTCAGAGCCGTTTCGGTCTCCTGTCACTCACAGCCTTGCTTCTGCCAAATAAGCACTTTCTACATGTGGCTAACGGTGATATGATGACTTCAAGCGCAGGAGAGACGAGTACCACAACAACAACCCTCCACCCCCCTGCTGAAGGGACAGAGTGAACAAAACACTAGTATGCAAAAGCGCTGACGGTTTGAATTCCAATTGCGCCTTCCCTCGGACGGTTCTGATCTGAAGATCAAGAAGAGAGGGCAGGGGGCGGCTAAGTGGCGCAGTGGGAAAGGTGCTTCCGGCTTGGCTAGTCGTTCATACTAATACAATTGGCAGTATTAGGGGGTGGGGATCAGACGTTGTGGACAGCGACTCCTACAGGTCGGTTTGGTGCGCCTGAACAGCAGAATCAGGAAGTATCGGGGGCAGCGTGAGCCTCCCACGCGTTACTCCTCGCCGCTGAGAGATCGCGCTGTTCAGGTGAAAAGTTGCGACGGCTGCCTCCTCGTGTACCGGAGGGGACACGTGATGCAAGGCTTCGTCCACATTGCAGCCGACCAGTGGGAGGCATGGTCTAACAACGTTCGAGACAGGGGAGGGTAGAATTGGATATTATACGAAAATTGGGATGAGAGAAAAATTGAAAATGGGGAGAAAAAGTTGATAAAAAAAAGAAGAGAGGGCAGGGTTTGAGATGGATCAATTAGGTTGACCTTATTTTCATTTAAAATAAAAGAATAGTTTAATATTTGAATAGTAAAATAATAGTTTTTCTTGTAAACAGCTCGCTTTCTTTATATTTCCATATCCACCCAAATAGAGTTTCCTTTTTTTTTTATATCATACAGTACATTGTTCTATAGTCGACAATCTGAATACATTTCCTACCTCGTAAAACCTCTGCAAAGTCAGTTTGCGCCTCTTTCTTTGCTCTCACAGCGTTCACATCCCATCCATGTTAGGTTTTACTTTTGGTTTCGGCGAAGTCGTAATGTAATAACCTCCTTTGATTGACCAGCGGTGAGCATGTTAGATGTCAAGGAAGATGGTGTAGACCAGTGGTCCTTGAGGGAGTTCCAGGATGGTAGGCCTACTCAGCTAAATAGGGAATTTTAATGTCACTAATAATTTCTTCACTAGCAGTTATTACAATGAAACAATGCCTTTGGAATATGAATGACTATCCTGGTTTCGCTCCCTCTCCTCCGTCATCTATACACCTACAGACAGTTATGGAATCCTCAACTTATCTTATCGAACAGCAAATCGAACAACAAATCTCTACTCAGATGGGAGATCTTCTGAGGTGGGGGACCGTGTGTAAGTATCAGTGTTGGGGTCCTTGACATGAAAAGGTTTGACAACCACCGCTGTAATATAATGACTAATCAACCTGACGCACAAGGACATGTTTACACGCCTCTAGTGCACTCTTGGTGTGTTCTATGTCACCCCTGTGCACGTGGTGTGCACGTGGCGTGCTTGTGTGTCCTTGTGTATGTGCTGGAAGTGCATTTAGAGGAAGAACAAGTTTCAGGGGCCGCTTCTCTCCTACTGCTATAGAGACAATTTCATCAGCTACTGGTCAAAAACTCATTTAGACACACTTTTCGTATTTAATTCATATCGGTTTTCACGATTAGTTTGACAAATACATGCTTTTATACGCATTGGCATGTGGCTCAGGAGGTAGAGCGAGAGTCTGGTAATCAGAAAGGTTCTCGATTCGATTCCGGCTCCTCTCGGCAGCGTGTCAAAATGTCCTTGAGCAAGACACTTAACCCCTTAACTGCTCCCGATGAGCAGGTTGGCACCTTGCATGGTCGCCTTGTAAAGAGCTTTGGATAAAATCGATATACTGTATAAGTGCAGTCCATTTACCATTCTCATCCAGATACCACACTGTCCAGATACCAAAATATCTAGAAGGACAAGGTCTGTACATTGCTTTTTACATAGTGTGTGTGTGTGTGTGTGTGTGTGTGTGTGTGTGTGTGTGTGTGTGTGTGTGTGTGTGTGTGTGTGTGTGTGTGTGTGTGTGTGTGTGTGTGTGTGTGTGTGTGTGTGTGTGTGTGTGTGTGTGTGTGGGAGTTGGGTGGAGAGTTCATTATGAATTACACTAATTATGTCTGCCTGAGCATAGTACCCCTGTGTTTAAGAACTTATGAATATGGAAATATGAATCAGTACACACACATATTAACGTGCCGCATATAAAATAGAAAATGAATCAAAGGCATCATATAAAGCCATAATAATAGCTAACCTAAACATTGGCAAATTACTTATCCACGGCATAGTGCAAGTAATGACAATACTGTACAAATTCACATCGTCACATTGATATGATGAAATTGTCCTACACCTCCCTGGAGACATTTCCATACCCTCATTATGTCTTTGCCTGTATTGTGGCATTTTAAATGTTAGGGCTTTCCTCCTGGTTTCATTTTCATCTTTGCACAAGACGCTGTAAAAATGTAAATGTACAAACGTGAAAGGTTACACGATGATAGAGTACGGCTAGACCCCCATATGTTACCGCATACTATACTATTGGCCTAGAGTGCTGTTATAGGCCAATAGGATCACAATAGGATCAATTGTGGTTAACGTTGGGATGTTTAAAAAGGCCCTACATTCCCATAATCATGAAATCATAATAAAGGAACAATGAAGAATAACAATAAAGGAATCTGAAACCAGGCTGACTCTCTGCGTGCCCTCCTGTCTCCCTGTCTCCGGCTGTCTCGTAGTGATGACCGGAGTGCTGGACGTCCCGCAATGATGACGGGGAGGTTGCAACCCTCTCTGCGCCGCCCCCTATCTCCCTGTCTCCGGCTGTCTCGGAGTGATGACCTGAGTGTTGAGCGTCCCGTGATTAAGACGGGAAGGACGCAACCCTCTTTGCGCCGCCCCTGTGCCTCAATTAGATCCGCTATAAGCTCTATCTTTAATCTTTCAAAATGTTCAGTTGCTATCGCTATCAGCTCTATCTTTAATTTTTCAAAATGTTCAGTTGCTATTGCATGCACTCATCTGTTTTTCACTACACACATGAGTGCATGCTTACCAACTGTCCGTCTGCAACACTACTATCACTGACATCTAAGAAGGGAGATCCCCCCTTGAATGGCCCTTCTAAGGTTTCTCTCCTCCACACTGCCTGTGGTGCATTTTTTCCTATTGTTAGGTTTCAGTGAGTTTTTGCTTACCTTTGCGTGGGGTATGTCTGGGAGTGTTTGCATTCATTCATTTATTTTGCATTTATTTAAAATTTGTTGGACCTTATGGTGTTCTTGTTTTGTTCTTGACTTATTGTGATGTTTCTTCTTGACTTGTTTAAAGAAGACGTGTCCGGCCCATGGGGACATTAACGTGTGTTGTCGGGCCTTACAAATCAATTTGATTTGATTTTGTCTTTTACTTTTAAATACAGTTAAACTAAACTTACTCTAACCTCTACCTATTAGCCTAGAGTTCTATTATAGGATCAATTATGGTTAAAGTTGGAACATTTAAAAAGGCCCCATTGTTCCCATAATCATGAAACTGGGTGTATAACCCAGGCTGTGCCATGCCATTGTCTAAATAAGCTTTACTCCATGGCTATTGTAAAGGTAGAATCTGTAATGCCGTCAAACGGCGACCTCTAGGCAAAAGGTATTGTACTTGGTATTGCAACTTTGTTTACATATTTTCTTTTGTCTTGGTTTGACATGAGGGTTGGAGTTCAGTAACTTATTACACTGTGAATGTCTCCCGATCTCTCTTGGCAGATGATGAGGTGTGACCAGCAGTAGCGAACACCTCCCTTATCCCCACTGAAATCCAACCCACACATCAGACCAAAACAAAATATGAAAAAGTGCAATACCAAGTGGGGCTCTTTTGCCTAGAAGTCACTGTTTGACTGCATCACTGTTTCTGCGTTTCTGCACAGTATTGACTTTCTCTCCATCTTGAAAATGTTGAAGTATTGAGTTTATTCCAAACAACCCGCTGTTGCTGCTGCTGATGTAAAACACATCACTTCCTGTGTGCCGGATGATTTTCCCAGAATGGCCTACCAGACACCAGTGTTTAGAACAGGAACATCCTACCAGCCACAAGTGTTTAGAACAGGAACGTCCTACCAGACACCAGTGTTTAGAACAGGAACATCCTACCAGCCACAAGTGTTTAGAACAGGAACGTCCTACCAGACACAAGTGTTTAGAGCAGGAATGTCCTACCAGACACCAGTGTTTAGAACAGGAATGTCCTACCAGACACCAGTGTTTAGAACAGGAATGTCCTACTAGACACCAGGGTTTAGAACAGGAATGTCCAACCAGGCACCAGTGTTTAGAACAGGAATGGCCTACTAGACAACAGTGTTTAGAACAGGAATGTCCTGCCAGACACCAGTGTTTAGAACAGGAATGTTCTGCCAGACACCAGTGTTTAGAACAGGAATGTTCTGCCAGACACCAGTGTTTAGAACAGGAATGTTCTGCCAGACACCAGTGTTTAGAACAGGAATGTCCTACTAGACACCAGTGTTTAGAACAGGAATGTCCTACCAGACACCAGGGTTTAGAACAGGAATGTTCTACCAGACACCAGTGTTTAGAACAGGAATGTCCTGCCAGACACCAGTATTTAGAACAGGAACGTCCTACCAGACACCAGGGTTTAGAACAGGAACGTCCTACCAGACACCAGTGTTTAGAACAGGCGAGAACAGAACATGTAAAAAGGCATTCATGGACTGGGTATGGGTAGAATGATTATTGTGTCATATCAGTTGACAATAAAAGAGTAGCAAAATAGATAATTTGTTTACATGAGACATGTTTGAGATAATTACTTTAAAGTTTTAACATTCCCACGCAGGCAAGAGACCCAGTATCATTACAGCTATTTGTGGTTTTATTTTGATGACCCGTGACCCGGTAACAAGGGGCTTCCTGTAACAGCTTGTGGTCGTCAGACCATGGCGGAAAAAATCCCTGAATAGATGGAGTAGGAGTTTGATGAGGGCGAATGCAAACCATTAACAATGGGAGAAGCAGCAGCGTGGCAGGACAGAGAGGGAGGGAGCGAGGGAGAGAGTGGGCGGGTGGGGGGGGGGGGGGGGGGGGAGGGTGAGAAATGGAGGCAGGCAGATAGCTGGTACTAAACATAAGATACGAGTGACCAAGGAGGACTACGGCAGAACTCAATCATTTGTAACCTTGAGGTGCTAGTGAGGTAAACACTACACTTGGCCACTCTCTAGTATAGGGATCTGCGCTGGTATCGCAGCACATGTAGGCTTAGGAGCTCATGACGACAAGGAGAAACGCTAATTACATTTGGCATCGCATAAGCGTGAAAGAGGCACCGATTTTGAGCAAGAGAGACGTCACCGCCAAGGTCAGAGAGAGCTGCTTTGTTGTAGCGCTCATTCAAATGAGCCACCGAGAGCATCTTGCTAACCTCGACGCAATGAAAACCAATTCTTTGGTTGATTGTGACAAAATGGACACACTGTACTCGAAGGTATTTGGTAGTGGCTCCATTATGTAGATTGCCCGCCACACAGCCCTCCAAAAATGCATCAAGAAAATAAATGTTGCTGACGGTAATGTGGGCTTTTGATAATCTACTCCCGCGTGTGACTTTCAGGCCCCCTTCCGCGAGGACTTCACTTGGATGAAAAACCTGACATACGGGACGCTAGCCGCCAGTGTGTACCAGCGAGCGGGCCGGGGTGTAAAGAGGTCTGGAGGAGAATAATTGCCTAGCTGAACTGCTAACAAGGTAATCAGGTCTTGCATCTGCTAGTGTCTGCTGGAGGGGAAGTCACCCGACACCGGGGGCACAGGCCAAAAATATTTTGTATTCATTAAGTTAATTGAGGCAATCTGTATGTTATTCTGAACGCCTGCAATGCTTTGTCGGACACGCGCACGGGCGGATAAGTGGACCTCACTATCCAGGGGCCCTGGGTTGGGGAGGGCCTTCAGAGGGTCGGGACTAAAATATTTGTAACCCTCCTGTTATCCTCAGATTTACTGTACCCCCTTTATCCTTGGGGGAATTTGGACCCCAGGTGTTCCGGAAGAAATCCTAAATAATAATTTAAATAAAACATTACCCCCACCCACCCCATTATACCTCCAGAATACCTATCACGTGACTATCAAAAAATATATAAATTACCTTAAAATCTCACAGATTTTATGAGATAACATGGAATGTCTTTAGGGACATGGTGGCATGGAAATACTGCCCTTCCAGTGTCAGTATTCCAAAGCCTTTTTTATTGATTTGTACACTTCTTCCAAAATGAGCAACCCAAGGTTTTTTACTAAAAAGGTGCGTATGAGTCAAAGCTGGGGTGCCCAGAGACACAACAATGTGCACAGGCCCCGGTAATTTCTTGCTTACGCCCCTGGATGGATACACATGCACATGTAGTGTCGCCAGGTCAATACCCAGGGTCAGAGACTCTTCATCGGCTGACTGGGCTACAGTAATTGAGCTGCGTCTATGAGCCCAGGGGGAATTCTTGAAGCTACAAGACAGTGTATATGCGGTTCCATCTATCATACTGTGAACAATTGTCTCTTTCCCCAGGCAACGGAATTTAATTGAAGGGCACAGGGTTTCGTACCGCGGAATACATTTCGAGCACACAGTTGCAAACATCAAAGAACATCACCAGTTAATTTATCGCTTTCCATTTAAAGGTGCTATAGATAGTATTCTGCCACTAGATGATGCACTAGAGCACCAGCATGTCATTTATCCAATTAGGTGCATTCCACATGGGGACATGGACAGTAAGGAGGCCGGGGATACAGAATATTGCAGGTTTTATGCTAATTATAATATAATAATAAGTATCTACAGTATCTATACATCTATCTATCTATCTATCTATCTATCTATCTATCTATCTATCTATCTATCTATCTATCTATCTATCTATCTATCTATCTATCTATCTATCTATCTATCTATCTATCTATCTATCTATCTATCTATCTATCTATCTATAATTCCATTTATTGTAAATGACTTAAACAGTGCCTACAATGTACTTATCTACTGTGTTAAAACTGATTCTATGTGAATTGAATATATGACAATGTGTGCCTATGCAGGAATGTCATACATTCCTGTGGACCTATACAACAAGCACCTGTCGTGTTCTAACAATGTTGAGCTCAGTTGTAATCCAATCCTACCTAGCTGACCAATACCTATTTCTTTATTTGGTCTTGTGTCAGTCTTGATCCTATTTCGGAAAATGCATTTCCATTGGCTAATGGACGACATAAAAGTCACTTGTTACTTTCTGCTCCGGGCAGAATCTAGAATGTCTGCCCGTTGAAATGACCACTTTCAACTGATGACCAATGATGATTCACTTCTTGGAATAAAACCATTGAAAGATGTTCTACCTTTCATTATTGATTATGATAACTATGACAATTTGGATATTGATTGAATATAGTCAAATATACGAGTCAATTTGGGTGAAGGCCCGACTGGATTATTTGATCATTTATAAGTGAGGATTATTTCACAATTAGGATGGAATACCTTACACTACCTAAGGGTCCAAGAGCATGATAAAGCACAGGACCACTGGGAGGAAGCATATCCAATTGCCTTCTCTGAACTGGTCACTCACATCAGTGAAATAAAAGCTGCCAGCGATACGGTACAGATCCACCCATTTTCAGGCTTGCTTATCTGACCTTGCTTTAGAAGCAGAGGCTCGGGTGTTGAATCACCTCGGGTTCATGCTACTCCACTGAAGGACCAGCTGCTTTGACACATCCCCCCCCCGAGCTGCAAGCTCATCACCAAGGACGAGATATCATGCTGGCTAGATATTAGTTTTGTGTGGAGTTACAACTGAAGAACAGACCATCGGATCAGATCAATACAGTTATAATGGCATTCTTTTGTGTTACTTTTCCAAGAAAGTTATACATTCATGTTTTTCCCTTTTCCATTACTATCATGTTTTTCCCTTTTCCATTACTATCATGTTTTTCCCTTTTCCATTACTATCATGTTTTTCCCTTTTCCATTACTATCATGTTTTTCCCTTTTCCATTACTATCATGTTTTTCCCCTTTCCATTACTAATGTCGTCTGTCTGTCTGTCTGTCTGTCTGTCTGTCTGTCTGTCTGTCTGTCTGTCTGTCTGTCTGTCTGTCTGTCTGTCTGTCTGTCTGTCTGTCTGTCTGTCTGTCTGTCTGTCTGTCTGTCTGTCTGTCTGTCTGTCTGTCTGTCTGTCTGTCTGTCTGTCTGTCTGTCTGTCTGTCTGTCTGTCTGTCTGTCTGTCTGTCTGTCTGTCTGTCTGTCCGTCCGTCCGTCCGTCCGTCCGTCCGTCCGGCCGCCAACCTCTCACTACAGAAGGTTAACTATTTCACTACCACACTACAGAAGGTTAACTCTTTCACTACCAGTTAGAAATGTGATGATGAATGTGATGAAGGAAAATACATCGCCGGCCATATAATAATGAAAAAGAAGAAGATGAACCACCATGCATTGTGAGTCTATTTTTAGGATGAAGTGAACTTATTTGAGCATCGTTTCTGAATTGGACCGATACTTGAAAAACAGGGAGGGAGGGCAGAGGGACTATGAGGAGCGCAGACGGAGGGCAGAGGGGCTATGAGGGGGGCAGAGGGAGGACAGAGGGGCTATGAGGGGGGCAGAAGGGCGGCAGAGGGGCTATGAGGGGGGCAGAGGGAGGGCAGAGGGGCTATGAGGAGGGCAGAGGGAGGGCAGAGGGGCTATGAGGAGGGCAGAGGGAGGGCAGAGGGGCTAGGAAGAAGGCACAGGGGACCAAAATAGCATGAATGGGATCCAGCCTGCATGTTCAGCCTGCTGTGACAGGAAGTGAACTATGTTGTGCTGACAAGACTATTGTCCCCACTACCTGATGACTTCGTCGCATATGCCGCCTGGCTGTGTTATTGAAGGTGGTAAACAAATTAGCCACCTGGGCAATGGCCCATTCTATCAAAAATGCATGCAGTTGACGGGTACTAAGGCATTTTGGCTTGGCTCGGGTCAGTGATTTAATACGGAGCGAAATATATGTAAAATGTAATAGTGGATGGAAGATTTATATACAACGTCTAGATAATAAATTAATACGCCTGGAATTAAGACTTAAGTAGAGTAGTTGTGTAAGTATCCCTAAGTGACGCATACAGCAGCACATTAATCACAGAGCACTTCTCCGCTCATGTGACAACATGAATGATAACGTATCCACTGGATGTTTGCTAAACTGTTCAATTTCTCAAACCGACACTGCACAAATTTATACAATGGCGGTAGCTGCAGCCAAGGAAGCTGATCATGCTGGATTAAAATCCCAGTCACGCTGATGAGCAACACCTATAGCCTTGCTGAAAACCCTGGATCCACACAAGTTGAAATACGGGAACTATTTTAAACCCCAGTTTCTCAGTTTCTATGAAATAGTTGCCAAAACTCCAGGTACGCCCTTTTCACAGCAGGCATTTTGACTTGTTATTGATGGGTAAATACAGAGGCATTTATTACCAGGCGACAGTGGGCTCAGGAGGTAGAGTGGTCGTGTGGTAATCGGAAAGGTTCCTGGTTTGATTCCCACTCCTCCCGGCAGAGTGTTGAAGTGTCCTTGAGCAAGACACTTAACCCCCTAACTTTTACTGTCACTTTTTTGTATGAATTTCACTTAAAGGTGCTGTAAGTCCCACTGTATTGTTATTCTTATTCATATTAGTGTATATATATATACTCGACCACATCGTGCACAATTGTACAGCCCTGGCCTATTTTATTTCATTATTATATTATATAATATTCTACTTCTATTTAAATTTAGTTTATATTCCATTTTATTTTATTCTACCTTAATTGTTTGTCCGTCAATGTCGCACCAAACAACCAAATCAAATTCCTTGTATGTGTAAACTACTTGGCAATAAAGACCTTTCTGATTCTAAATAAACATTTAAAAAAAAAAAAGTGGTCTACACAATAATAACAACATTTCGACAGCCATCGCTGATATAGAGTGCCTGGTCAGTAACATGGGTCTCCCAGTCCCTCTGTTCCGCAGTGAACTGAATTATTTTGATCTAGTATCCACTTCCCACTTTATCCAATCAGAATGTAGTGCTACTTATTATAGGAGATAGAAAACTAGCCTGCATGATCTCCATAGCAATTACAATAATACCTCTTCTTCAAAGGGAAACCTGAGAACATGTAAACCTACAGTAGTTGCATTAATATAAATGCAGGGGCGGGGGGGATGACTTGAGTGTCTTCTGTGTATCTGTAGACGGTCAAATGACTCTCTCAGAGGCAGGATGTGGGCTGGTAAAGCATAAGGGGAGGAGGGGGGAAACTAATTGGCTGGCTCCCAGTCAACTGGGATCTCCATTCACGTTAACATGCAAAAGAGCTGTTAATTACGAGACACAATGCTCCGCAATCTCCCGTCTCGGTGCATTCTGCACGGATTCATACAATCAGATGCCCCCGGTGAAATTAAAGGGAACTTGAATTGCCACCCCCTCCCCCATAGGCACGCGGGAGAGCGCTAGCGTTTTGAATGCCCACTAAAACTCCAATACACCTAGATCAGTGGGTGAGAGCAAATGTACAACAAAACAATTTTGATTGAGAGAGGATAAAGAGGAATGATCTTAAAAGGGAACAAAAGCGTTCAGTTACCCCCCCACGCCTGAGGACAGCTAACGAGATACGCTCTTTAAGGTTGGAAACAAAGCGCTGGTGACATGCTGGGGGAGTTCAACACCAACAACAACAACACCACCAACAACAACAACAACAACAACAACAACAACAACAACAACAACAACAACAACAACAACAACAACAACAACAACAACAACAACAACAACAACAACAACAGCTAGGCCTACTAGGATCCCACTCGGGAGAGATGCAACACCCATGTTACAGCACACATCGACCTGTAAACCTGCCCTCCGGTCATGCATATTTAGCAGACTTGACTCATTATATTGCTATACATCCGAGTATCCGCACAAAAAAAGGTATCGTGGTATTCTGTATTTGGTGTCATGGGTATTTTAGATTAGATCGATTTTTTCACGTCGTGATATTGACCAAAGATTAATGTTCTGTATCATCGGTATCATGGTTTATTAATTATACATTATTTACGACCCGTGACTTTTACCATGGCTGTATTGTGATAGTGTTATTATTTAGTTGCAGTGCCATGTTTTGGTCACTAAGTGGCGCTCCTTGTTTGTACTTGATGTAGCAACAGATTGTAGTAATGATGTGACTAGTGTAGGGCTGACCCCTATTATTAGAATAGTCGACTAATCGATCGAAAGGAGCCGTAGTCGACTGCCAACCTCTTAGTCGAATGCAAAAAAATATATATATATATTTATAGGCCTATTATTATTCAAATTTTTTTTATCATTCTTTCCAAAAGAAAATAGGCATAGAAGCGTGGATAACGCTAATGGCACGCATACCAGAGGCTAACTGCCTAAGAAAACAGGCACAGAGGCACTGAAAGATGATTTCACCCATCTAATTAACACACTAGAATAGACAAATATCAACATGTATCCATCAGTAGACCAATTGCATGCTTTCGCAGAGAACAAGAAGCCTTCTGTCGACTCCTTCAGACATTAAGCACCCCCACAGCCCAAATGGAATGATACAATTTTTTAAATAATTATACTTATTTTTTTTTATATATTTTTTTTCATAGTCGGACTATCTGCTAATTTTGGCGACTACACGTCGACTATACAAATCCTTAGTCCGGGACAGCCCTTCTGTAAATATATATGACACAGGTTGAGAAAATATAGAGCTGTATGACCAGGCATAGTATGGTCATCATAAGCATAATAGTATTTTTGATAATAAATGGGTGTGTGCAAAATCCCAACAGCGACGACGTCTGAGTAGCTCTTTGCTAAGCTGAGCTATCCTGGGGTAACTTTTCTGTACCTAAAACTTTGACTGTGGTTTGTGCTGTTGAGGTTCTTGGTTGACTGCCACAATCTATCCACCAGGTCAAACAGAAAAATAAATGGACAAGTCATCACGGTCAGGAACAGACCCGTTTTATTCAGGGGTGACAGTGGCTCAGGACGTAGAGCAGTCATCCGGAAATTCCCGGTCCGATTCCCGCTCCTCCCGGGCAGCGTGTCGAAGTGACCTTGAGCAAGACACTTAACCCCTAACTACTCCCGATGAGCAGGTTGGCACCTCGCATGGTTGGTGTGTGAATGTGAAACCCCATGGTTGGGGAGGCTTTTCCTATAGAGACCGTCAGGCTTTTAAGCAGAAAAAGTAGGTTAATCTGTAATGCAGGTCTGTCTTTGCCTAGGACTCACAATTCATTGCATTCCATTTCACTTCATTATTCAGTCTGAACGTGCTCCCAGTCTGGCCAGTATCAGGTTATATTATTCCAGTCAACAGACCTGAGGTATAAGTAGACAATGCCTACTAATGAACACTGATATGGTGGTGGGGATTCCAACCAGAGGAAGCACCAATCGTAGCAGCAGGACCATACCCTGAATCACAAAGTAATTAAAAAGTAGGTGGTACTAGCAGCTTATGTCACAAAGCTTCTCAGAGTAAGACTGCTGATTGGGGGTCAGTGGCCGGGGAACCCTTGTCTTCAGGACCTCATTAAACAGGCTGACTCTAGATCAGTTCTCCCTCTGTGACGGACCGGCCGTCGGATGTCACATGGTGACTGAAGAGCAATACAGATTGTCAGTCACCATGGCGACACTCTATCATGGTTGTGGAATGGCTGCTGTCCGTGCGACTGATGTCTCTCTAGGCTGGCGTGACCCTCCACAGAGAACCTACACCACTGGCCCCCATCACAGATGAAAGAGCAAAAGCAGGTGTACCGCTCTATTGAGAATTATTTAGAAAAAAGGAGTCACAGCGTTGTGTTGCGCAATATTTCGGGGCTCCCCCGCAGGTCGGACCATAGGGCCCGCCCACTCCCCTAAATCAATAATAAAGTGACATGGGATAGACATCGCGGCCACTTAAAGCTTTTTTTTATGTTTATTTTTTCAGGCATCATTAATTGACAAATACAAGTGGCTTTTAACATGAAGGTATTGTAGAACGCTATAGCCATATCATAATTTGAGTTCACACAACGGAACGGTTCACATAACATAATTCTGTATTAAAGAAAAGTAGCCTACAAAAAAACAAACAAAACACATCCTATAGGCTACATAGTAAAGGATGCAGTCAGGAGCTGCTTTCTATTGTAGTAGGCCTATTATTTTATACGAGCACATCTCCTGGCATTCTTTTGCGCAAAGTCTCAAGGGGACATGCATTATAAATGGCTTTTTTCAGTGTCTAGCATTGTTTTATAGTAATAGGAGTTAGTATCAGTGGGTCTGTGTCTCTAAATACCATATTGGCGGATTGCTCTCATTCAGTTGAGACAATTTCCTCCTCCATTTAATTAGGTCATTCTGATTTGACTCGCAAGGTGACGTAACTCGGCACTGGTGGAGCTGATTGTGATCTGATTGGCTCTATGGTTGTAGTGCGAGTGAAACCCGACACTTCCTCAAACGGGAGATGCAGAGCGAGCGAGTGAGAGAGAGGGAGAGAGAGAGAGAGAGAAGGGGACCTGTCTTATCTCACACACGCAGCGTTTGTGTACACAGTGCTCCGTGCCTCTCTCTCTCTCTCTCTCTCTCTCTCTCTCTCTCTCTCTCTCTCTCTCTCTCTCTCTCTCTCTCTCTCTCTCTCTCTCTCTCTCTCGCAGGCAGTTGGACTCGGGAGCAGCATATCACTGTAATATATTTGTGCATGCTCCCACGCGCGCGCCCGTATTCCGATCCGTACAAAAATAATCACAGAGGTACATATTGTCATTTGAAACAAGTTACCAATGCATTGTCCCGTGGGATTATGCCCCCCTCTGCGAAATTAATTAGTATCCCCCTCAGTCTCTCTATATCTCTCTCTGTCTGCCAGTCGCAGACTGTTTGGGTGACTGTCACTCAAAGTGCTTATGGGCGGAGCCAGGCCAACACAGCCTGAAATCCAAAGTGAGAAAAATTATGCTTTTGAGTACTTGATTAGAAATATAAAACAATGATTTTTTATAATTTTTTTAAGACATTTTTTTATTTTATTTTTTACATGACTAGACACACAAACATTAACAGTAAATATCCACAATAAATCACAGGACTATACAGTCCATTATTTGGATCAATATAAATGTAGGTTACAAGATATCAAGTTTCAAGTTCAAGTTTCTTTAATAGTTGTCATACAGAAGTACAGAATACTTTTATACAAAATGCTTCTTACTATATATATATATATACATATACATATACATATATATACATATACATACATATATATACATAATACTTACAATACAATACAATACATACATAATTTATGCTCTTGCTCGTTCTTCTTCCCCCCCCTCAGGACCCCCCTTGGATAACCATCCATTATTTCGTTTCTAACCAAGGATTACAATTCATATGCTAATCTTTATTCTCTCCACCACCTCTAACCAGATTGCAATGCTGGCTTCATTGACACCTAAAATTCTTGCTGTAGATATCTCTAGATAAATCACATCGAGATAGGTAAGAACCCATACCTTCCGGCACATTTTATCCGGTTGAATCCAGCGTGATGCTATCAGCTTTTTAGCAGCCGTAAGACCGGACAAAATTTGTCTCTTTAGCTGTATAGAGGCTGCTAACTGAGAAACATCATTCAACAACAATACAGAAGGCAGTACAGGTATGGTCAGAAATAAAAATTCTGATAATTGCGTGGTTACTTCTTCCCAGAATATCTTAACAGGGGGGCATTCCCAATACATATGCATAAATGTACCGATATCACCCCTTAGACACAAGGAGCATAGAGAGTCTTGTTTAAGCCCCATTCGGTTCAATCTTATAGGAGTCAGGTAAGTCCTATGAATAAAATTAAGATTAAACTGTTGATGATCCGGGTTGCGTGACGCTAGTCGAACGTTTGCCCAGACTTCATGCCAATCAAAATCTACTTCCAAGTCTGGTATATCCTTCCTCCAAACTGAGTCTAGGGGAAGGATTCCATACGAAGACGTAAGTAAGTGATGATAAAAGTCAGATACGAAGCCTCTCGATGACTCCCTTTCATAAAATAATTTGTGATATCTGTGGTGCTCAAGTGGTATCTTTAATGGGACTCCATGAGCCTTCAAAGTCGCTAATAACTGTATATAGAAATAATAAGTGGAGCTGGTGAGGTTAAATTTGTTATGAATATCTTGATAGCTACAGAAACCCTGTTCGTTGAAGATATCTCCCAATGTATGTATGCCCTGCTTTTCCCATTTGGGATATCTGATAGATCGTTGTGCAATAAGGAGTGCATTGTTATTGAATAGGGGAGAATGGCTATGCCATTTATGTTGGTTAGTAAAAAATTTCTGTGTGTCACGCCATATCCGAATCACATGTGTAATAAGAGGGCCAAATTTCAAGTCGCATTGCTTAATTGATAATTTGGTCTAGGCCTATACTATATCCTGCAGTCTATGTGGAGCCACTATGTTTTCTTCTAATGTTCTCCAGGATACAGATGCTTGAGAATCAAACCAGGTGATCAGTGGTCTTAAAGAGAACGCTTTAAAATAGTGGTAGAAGTCTGGAAATGCTAAACCTCCGTCGGCTTTGTTTCTCTGTGCGGTGGATCTTTTTATTCGTGGAGGTTTGTTGTTCCAAATAAATTTATATGCGGTGGAGTGTAATTTTTTCCAGTAACCAAGGGGGGAACGGTAACATTGAGCTAAAGAAGTTGATTCTAGGTAAAACATCCATCTTAACTATTGATACTCGGGCCTGTACTGAGTTTTTAAGTTTGTACCACCTGTCAAAGTCATTTGTGATCCTATCTTGGAGTCTTGTATAATCATATACTTCACCTTTGGCATATAGTAGGGAATATTTCAACTCCAAGACATCTAAAGTGTTCTACCATTGGTATATTTTCTGGAAGGAATGTAGCCTTCGCAGAGACATTAAGTGGAAGGAAGGCCGACTTTGGCCAGTTTATCCTAAATCCCGATAGATTGCCAAAATCATCAATCAGCTTGAGAAGATGAGGCAGTGAGGTGGTAGGGTTTTGCATGAACAATATTACGTCGTCCGCATATAAACTAATATGATGCTGTGTGCCCTTAATTGAGATTGGCTCTATGGATTGGGATTGTCTTATATACTGTGCTAAAGGCCCTAAGGATAGAGCAAATAGTCCGGGACTAAGAGGACAACCCTGTCTGGACGAGCGCGACACAGGAAAGAGTATGGAGGTGAATTTACCTGTTATAATCATGGCCGATGGGTCTTTGTATAGTACTTTTATCATATTAATTAATCCGTTTCCTAACCCCATCCTTCCGAGTACTGCCCATAAATAATACCATTCCAACCTATCAAAGGCCTTCATCACATCCAAGGATAATACAGCTGTAGGTGGCACGGCATCCTTGCTGGCGTCTAACACATGTAGTAACCGTCTAATATTATCCGTGATCAGGCGGCCTTTTATGAAGCCAGTCTGATCAGGATGAACTAAAGATGTCATATGCTTTTGAAGTCTGATGGCTAGTACCTTAGCATACAGCTTGATATCGGTTCCGAGGAGGCTTAAGGGTCTATAACTACCACAATCGGTGGGGTCTTTGTCTTTTTTAACCCTTTATCCGCCGATGACGTGTTAAGACGTCATTCCTCGCCATGCTTAATCTGCCAATGATGTTTTACAGCGTCTTTGAGATCAATATTTCAAATTTCTGTCATGGTAATCATATTTCAACCACGGATCCTTGACTGGTGCTGTAGGACTCCGCTCAACTCTCCAGCGCTTCAATACCGCCACCTGGTGGCCGATCGGCGAGTTGCCAAACCGGAAGTGGGGCCGGAAGTGGTTGGTGTCACCCCTATTCCGTCCGCCACTCGCTATCGCTCGCGGGACTCCATCTGGACACACTGGATAATCGATCCGTTGCCATAACTCGATAAACAACATTATTTGGATGTATAAAGTATTATACAACCCGGAAATGGTTCGCCTAGATCAACATCCCATAATAGCGATCTTTTTGCTCCATTATCATCCCCCATCGCTACGAGGAAGCTGCGGTGAGTTTCAGCGTTTTGATTATTATTATCCATACAAACTGCTATGATCAATATATCACCCATACTACATGAAACATTTAACATCGGTCATTGCATTATAAATGACCCCCCCCCCCTCCGGTCACCAGCAGATGATGAGTCATGACGTTTAGGACCTTGTACAATAGACATTTTTTATCTGGCGTCAATCGCTATCAAACTGCATTTGATGATCTAATATATGCATAAATGGCTATAACTCACGTTCTATGAAATACTGCAGAAAACGATAAAAACATATTTATACTCTAGACCGTATTTTTGTATGAATGTGTGAATGAAAAAGTAAAACGTTCCTACACCCTGAACGATAGCTAATCGATGTTGAATGGGCCATAGTAATGTCAATTTAGCAATACAATTTAAAAAGTTATAGCCCTGCAAAGTAGGTGAACATCTCCATAGACAAATAGAGCTGGCAGACTGGCTACAAGGATGGATATAAGCGTGGCAGAGAAAAGGTTAAGGAGGACAGATATGAGTGCAATGTTGTCGTTCCTATGGAAATTCCCCTCTTCGATAGAGTATAAAATCATATCAAGTAATAGGGGTCCAATTACATCCCAACATGAGAGGTACAGTTCTGGAGGGATACCATCCCATCCAGGAGCCTTACCACTTTGCATTTCAGATATAGCCTCCCTAAGTTCCTCTAGTGTAATAGGTGTATCTAACTGTTTAGCGTCTTCCTCTGAGAGTTTAGGTAGGTTAATTTGATTAAGAAATGTATCCAGTTTATTTTGATCGAAAACCATTTCTGATTTGTACAAGTTGGAGTAAAACTCTCTGAAAGTCTCGTAAATCTTTTTGGGGTCTGTAACAAGTCCTTGTTGGTCCTTAATAGTAGGGATATCTGCAAATTGTGCGTTGGATCGTATCTTCATAGCTAGTAGGTGACTTGGTTTAGAACCATGAAAGTAATAATGTTGTCTTGTGCTGCGTATTTGAAATTCAGATTGTTGTCTTAAAATGGAGTTAATCTTTTTTTTTAACACATAAATTTGAGACTCCAATCAAACCGAGTAGTTGCATTGTAAAGAGGAGAATAACGACGAGTAAAGTGTTTCCAGCTCTACCAATTTGGAACAACGATTCTTGCGAAGGTTGGAGGCAAAGACCGTAGTGTAATCCTTGATAAAATCCTTTACCGACATCCATAACATTCTGGGGTCCTGTACCGAACCCGCATTACTCCGCAGGAATTTAATAAGTTCAACTTTGAATTGTATAATGTATTCATTGTTTTTCAGCAGTGTCGAGTTAAATCGCCATCTTGGGGCTCGGGATGACAGTCTACCAAATGATCCTTTCAGGAGTAAATAGCTGTGATCTGCATTGGGCACCATTTCCACGTCATAGCTATCAAATAGTCTAGGGGATGCAAAAACATAATCTATTCTGGAAAATGTCCTGTGTCTTGCAGAGCGAAAAGAGCACTCTCGGGCCGTTGGGTTGATTAATCGCCATAGGTCATTTACACCTGTATTCTTGGCCCAATCCTTTAGTGCATTAGATGCATGTTTCTGATCATTGGAAATGGTGGGATTAGATTGACCCATCAAGGGATCCCAAATAGCATTAAAATCTGCGCCAATTATAAATGAATACTCAGGAAGGTCCAACATTGCTCTAGTGAGTGTAGCGTAGAAGTTAGCGTCATAAAGATTTGGGGCATAAGGCGCTACCAACGGGATTTTCCTGTTACTGTATTCTATTTTAGCAATGGTTACTCGACCATCCGCATCAGACCATACGTCCAACAATTTAATATTCAACTTCCATTTCGCGACTATAGCAACCCCACGGGATCTCGTTCCAAAAGATGAGTAGCTAATGTTATGATATATTTTGTCCGCCAGCTTTACATTGTCAGCCACTAAAAAGTGCGTTTCGCTTAAAAGAGCCACATCAACCTGTTTGCTTTTCATCAGTGTAAGCACGCTTTTGCGTTTATGTTGTTTGTTTAGTCCCCCAGTATTCCAAATCATTATATTCAAACTAGCCATAATCTAAACATGTTGCTGTATTCTTGTGTATAATTCGTCTGGAGTATCAATTCACAATAGATATATATCCAATTATTGAGGTCCTGTTGAGAGCCGAGCTTGAAAACACACATATAAACCCATACATATAATCCCCTATTCCCCTTTCCCTCCCTCCCTTACATGACCAGTCAGCCCAGAATGAGCCATTTATCCTTAACTTTCCTATGCAAATTGCCATAGGATCTAAAACTCTTAATTCTACCTTAATAGAATGTCAACCGTGGCTTAGCCACTCTCCCGTTAAAATAATAAAATTAAAATATGCCTCAAATATCATAGTATATTCACTTAAACCTTATACGAACATGTATAAGTTAAAACACACCAAAGAATAAAAGAGATGTATAGAACTAAATTAGAGAAACCTCAAAGTGTAGAGAACATTTGCTTAAATCTTAAAATAACTTTGCCAAGCTTAAACACCTAGATGAAAAGGAAGGTTTTAAATACTTGTATGCAAACAGGGGTGGGCAGTATTCCGCTGTAAAGGCTGTTGTTCTTCTGGATATGATTCTTGTGTATGGTCACAAATTGTTGTTTATGTTCCAGGGCATTCTGTATGCCACAGAGTCTTATTATTCCAGAATATTCCAATATGACTCAGAGCGTTGAAAAAGTCCAGAGTATTCCAAAATGTCAACAACATAGCTCCTCACATGACTTGCATAAAACCCATAAAACTAGCGGGCCCAAACAGCGAACCTTTAAAAATACAAAAATACAGTATATAGCGTCACATATTAACCTATTTCTACATCAATGTTATCAAAGTTTATTTGATGCCGTTTTAGGTCTCTAAGTTATAACGAAGTAATAAAAAAAAAAAAAAAATAAGACCTAGCCTCCTCCGCGTAGTGGGTCCCTCATGTAATCCTCGGCGTCTTCAGGCGAGAAGAGCTGGACCCTCATTCCATTTGTATCCATGATGGAAAGTTTCGCAGGGTAGCGTAGTGTGGGTTTGAATTTTTTCTCAAAAAGATGAGACATCACTGATTTGTAACGGGCTCGTAGGGTTACAACCTCGCAGCATTAATCCTCGTAGAAATACACTAGTTTCCCGTTGTGTTGCAGAATACCCCTCTTCTTTCGTGCCGCCCGGATAATCGTATCTCTTATTCCAACTTGACGTAGGCTAGCAATAATCACCCTCGGTTTATTGTTGTTGTCGTCTCGAATGCCAATTCTGTAGCGCTGATCCACTATAGGTGGTGTAGAGAGGATATCTGGTCCTAGAATTTGAGCTAACACTGTCGCGAACGAGTCGTGTGTGCAGTTAACTGATTCATCCAGTCCCACTATACTTTGCCGTCTCCTGTTCGGCTTTCGCTCTCATCCTTTTTTTCTGAGCACCGCTTGGGTATTTGCGCTTCATTTTTACCGGCGCTTCCCGCTTTGTTTTGAACGCTGCCTACTAGCCTGCCAATGAACATTAGTTATCAGCCGGCTAGCCCTATCGCAGGTGAGCAAATAATTATAATGTTGTACTACAGCGTACACATGACGGGACGGGGTGCCCTGTTCCCGCGTTACGAAATCTAAGAGGATAGCGTACAGTGTGGGCGGGTAGTCTTTTACCAACAAACTTGCAGTTCCGCGTTCTGCGATCTGATTGGCCACTGACGTAAGCTCTCTCTACGCCCAAACAGCGCGTTACGCTAGTTCTGCCACTAACACCGCCGGGGCCTCCGGGGCTCCCCCGCACCGTGGGGGGTGCGGGGGCCTCCCCTACGACACTGCACAGCGTACGAGATTACTTTGTCGTGATAAAGGCACATTTGCCAGGAATAAGGCGATAGAACTACTGTAATTGAATACATCTAATTTGAGTGAATCTCAAATAAATGTTCTAAATATGCACAGTTCACTAGTTCAGCCTGCACCAATGACAACATGAGACAGGAGTGAGGTATAACGTATAAGGTATATGTTGGCAATACGAGAATGAAGCATGATAGGACGGCAGAGGTGTCGATATGCAGTACATGCTTCAAGTCAAGTCAAGTCAAGAGTTTTAATTGTCACGGCATACAGGTATACAATGAAATGCGGCTGGTCTTGCCCGCGACGATGTGCAATACAGTGGTACAACATATAATAGAATCCAATAAAATACAGTGGTACAACATATTAATAGAATCCAATAAAACAGTGCAATAAACAGGTACATGGTGTGCCATCTCGGTATCTGTACATTAGTATTTACAGAGCATATAGGACATGCTAGGTAGCTTTAGTAGTGCAATACACTGTTCCTGATGCTATACTACTTTAAGTGGCCTTTCCTCTGGCCATAAGTGTGCGTGTGTGCGGCATGAGTGTTAAAGTGGCTGCTAGTGTGTGAGCGTGCTCAGCGTGCGTGTCGTGTATGTGCTTGTGTGTGGATAGTTCAGTTTCTGTGTCTCTCAATGTTCATTGTTCAAGGCTCTGATGGCCTGGGGGAAGAAGCTTAGCCTAAGCCTCTCCGTCCTAGTAGCTGGAGTTCGCAGGCGTCTGCCTGACCTCAGCAGCTGGAACAGGCTGTTATTGGGGTGGTGGGGGTCTTTCATTATCCTGCAGGCTCTGGATTTGCACCTCTTGTTGTATAGAGCCTGCAGGGGAGGTAGCGCAATACCCGTGGTACGCTCGGCTGAGCGCACCACTCTCTGTAGGGCCTTCTTGTCCTGTGCCGTGCTGTTCCCATACCAGGCAGTGATGTTTCCGGTCAAGATGCTCTCTACAGCTCCTGAGTAGAAGGACTGGAGTATCTTCCCCGATACTCTGAACTTCCTTAACTGTCTCAGGTGGTAGAGGCGCTGCTTCGCTTTCTTTACTACTGTGTCTATGTGTGTTGACCATGTCAGGTCCTCTGAGATGTGGACCCCCATGTACTTGAAGCTGCTCACCCTGTTTGGGTGTGGATGCACAGGGGTGCACGGCACGCTAGGCTAGGTGGGATACAATGATACAGATGCTTCTGGCAATGACAGGAGAACTATGGTAAGAATAAACATGCTAAGTGGAACATTGATAGCTTTGATCACAGGTAATGGCGATGGCAGACAAGCAATGGGGAAAATACACATGGAGTTGATAGCTTAATGATGATCACGGTAATACTAATGACAGGTACTGTAGCAGAGGGTGAGAACTGAGAACACACCTGTAAGGTGGAACGTGAATAGAGTATGAATAGCTTGAAATGTCTACGTATGACGAGATGACAGAGTGTACGAATATATGTGCTGCCTGTAACGTGGATTCTTACATACCTCCTGTTTTCCAGAATACATCTCGGGCGGAAGAAATATATTTCATAATTTATTATATACCAATATTAAATCAATGTGATGCTTTCAAGGCACAACAATTGCCAATGAATATTAGGTTTGAAAATACATTTGCCCGATTTAACGTGACTTCCTTTAATCAAATGTTCTGTTGTTAATTTGATTACATCTGTTCCCATCAACCAAAAAAAAAGAAGAAGAATGAAGAAGAAACGCCCACTTCAGAAACAGATAATTGTGTTGGTTGAACAGATACAGATAACGAGGTCTCTGCACACCCATAGTTTAGTGGATGTGTCTCAGTGCAGTTGATGCAGATAAAAGAAATAATGGGCAGTCCTGGCGTCGCAGGGCGCACCCCGGCTGCTGGACTAGTGTTGAAAGTCTGATGCTTCTACTGATAGAGCTTGCTCAGTGTGTGTTCACTTTATTTAAAATAAATACAAAATAATATCCAAATGTATTCATTTTAAATTAGCGGTTAGCGGGCAAACCAGCGTATCTGTGCACAGCCCTACTCATAGGCTTAATAATGAATGGATTTGGTCACATGGTAAAAGTGCAGTTAGACGTGTAAAATCTCTCAAATACAAAACCTTTCTAACCTTGTGTTCTGATTTGCATTCATCAGAAATCCTACATCCACGTATAGACTATGTATAGAACAACTTGGCTGTTTTTTGTAATTACAAATCGAGTGAAGCAGATTAGACCTTCCAGATGTAATTGCTGTTCAATCTCCTGGGCTCTTGTTCATAGCATAGCTCATTTATAGTGCGTGTGTTATAGTATATGAACTGAATTAACTCACCATGAAGCATAACAATTACCACAGAAATAGGCCGAGAGGTACAGTATCAGTCAATATCAATTAGAGTGGGGCCTGATAAACAACAGTTATCCTCCTCCACCCCCACAGCCATCACCAACAACAGCAACAGCAACAAAAACAACAACAACAACTGTGTCCCGTCATTCAAGAATAGAAAAGGCTGTTATAGGCATTTTAGTCATGCAATTTGATTTATCATTGAGGACTGAATATGAGTCAGAAAAATAGGGATGGAGACAAGATCTCTCTCTCTCTCTCTCTCTCTCTCTCTCTCTCTCTCTCTCTCTCTCTCTCTCTCTCTCTCTCTCTCTCTCTCTCTCTCTCTCTCTCTCTCTCTCTCTCTCTCTCTCTCTCTCTCTGAAGGCCACGGAAACCAGCCAAGGTCAGGGATGGCTGAGGCTGGAAGAGATTTTGTATTTTGTTTACTCCCTTGGTGTATTCACATTGAATTAACAAATAAATAAATAAATATGCGCCTCAAGTTGGGAGATGTCCTGGCAATAAACAAAATCACTATAGATAGAGGATAGAGAAAAGATGATGTATGGGTGGGAAGAGGGGAGGTTAAAATGTTCTACTGTACTCACTTAGCAAACGTTATGTTCTACTGTGGTGGACAGGCCCATAGATATCTATAGAACACTAGATAGCTTAAGGCGGAGTCACCAGCGTCACTGAACCGCCGCCATCTTGCTCCAGTTAGCCTTGAGTGAGAGTGAGTGAGCTGCACAGACAAAAATACTCATAACTCGCTGAAATATTGACAGATTTACAAACGGGTTGGTTTGCTATAAACATCAAAGATGTAGTTATGATACTGCATACTTATAAATAAAAAAAAGTTTTAAAGATTTTTTTTTTTACAAACTGCTTGAATCATAGCCACGTTAATAATGCTTGTAATAAACAAAACCGTTTGTAAATCCGTCAATATTTCAGCGAGTTATGAGTATTTTTGTCTGTGCAGCTCACTCACTCTCACTCAAGGCTAACTGGAGCAAGATGGCGGCGGTTCAGTGACGTCGCTCTCCATTGGCCGGCAGCGTGGGCAAGCTATCTAGTGTTCTATAGATATCTATGGACAGGCCTGCCAGCATGATGTCCTGGAACACACACACACTGATTGGCCGTGGTCCAACACTCCTTAATGGACCTGTCTCAAAACCCTGCCCTCTTTTCTTGTGATTGGAGGATCAAGAAAAGGGGCAGGGTTTGAGACAAGTCTATTCAGGGGGAGGATGCAAGGCACATTAACGGTACCCAACACTTTGTGTTATCCATCCTTGGAATATTATAAGAGGAACGCCAATGTTATAAAAGGTGCTATAGGTAACATTCAGCGACTAGATGTCACACCAGCACGTCATTTATCCAATCAGGTGCATTCCACGTGGGGACATGGGAAGTAGGGAGGGGCATACATGCACGCAACATGTAAACAACAACATTAATTTTGGACCACCGGCAGAAGAAAAACGTTCAATAATTCAATAATGTTTTTTGGGGGAAAGCAATTGTTATTCCACACTTTTCTAAAAGCTCTATGGAGCTTTTCTTTTTATTTATTTATTATACATTTTTCTTTTTTTAATCAGAAATGACAGATCATATGAGGAGAGAGGCTTGTTGTAAAAACATGGGTGGTGGGTAGAATACCAGCCCTTTACAGCGCTCTTTCCTTTCCTTCTTATTTGTATTCTACTCTATAAGGACTTCATGTTGCTATTAGGGATGGGCACGAGTGATGCCTTCCCACATCAAGTACTCGCATGGATTACTCAAGTAGTGATCGAGTACTCGTTTATGCAAATACGTTTTTAGAACGCATAAAGAGCACGGCAGCAATAACAATGCACAATGCACATCGATGCTTAATGCTTTTATTTCTGTTCTAGTGGACGTACTTTGTAACTAAGAAATAAGACATATAAAAATCTAGTTCTCTCAAAAAAACCACTCGAGTTCAGTTTGAATTTGGCGAGTACTTGAGTAATTGATTATTACTCACCCACGTCCCTAGTTGCTAAAGGCGCACGCATCCTGCTTGGGGTCAGGGTCCTCCATTTTCAATTCATCATATGACACACACGACATACAGATAGACAGTACTGCTACATCTATACATTTATGACATACCAGATTTTCAAATACAGTACTGTTTGTGATACTAAAAAAATCCAGAAAAAGAGTGTATATACATTTGACATAGAAACTGTGCATTGGGGGAGGTTGGGTAGGTGGGGTGGGACTGTACATTGGAGGTGGGGGGGGGGGGGGTTGGGTAGGGGGGGGGGACACTGTACATTGGAATACTGACCTACATTTGACATAGAAACTGTACATTGGAGGAGGTTGGGTAGGTGGGGTGGGGTTGGGTGGGGCTGTACATTGGAGGTGGGGGGGTTGGGTACATTGGAATACTGACAAAGCCATGCTTGGTCTTTATTGTACAACTGGGTTAGGACATTTGTAGGGGCCAGTTTTGAATTGCAGTCTCCCGTAGGTGTTCTTTGAGAGTGTTTTTGAAGGTGGGTAGTGATTCACATTCCTTTACAGCTTTGGGTAGGGCGTTCCACATTGTTGTGGCATAATTGCGAAACGTGTTTAGTCCCTTGTTTGAGCCGAATCTGGGTTTTACATGATTTGTGGAGCTCCCTCTGGTGTTGTGATCGTGGTATTCACTGACCTTTGGGAAGTATTTTGACATGTACATGGGTACCTTGGTCGTGTAGTGTATCTTGTAGACCAGGCCCATTGCAAGTTGCTGTACTCTGTCGTCTACTCTAAGCCATCCTAGGTTGGCAAAGTGTGCAGGGGTGAGGTGGGTTCTAGGAGTCAGGTCAAGCAGTAGTCTGACTAGTTTGTTTTGAGATGTTTGTAATTTGGTTTTTAGTGCCTTTGAGGTGCAAGCATAGTCGTAGTACCCTTGAATGAGTGCTCCTGCCAGAGTCTTCAGGGTATTCTTGTTTACCAGGGAGGAGATCCAGTGGCGGGACGATAAGATTTTTTTTACAATCTATCCCATAATGTAATTTTAATGAACGAGTACCATTACTGTGTGTGTGTGTGTGTGTGTGTGTGTGTGTGTGTGTGTGTGTGTGTGTGTGTGTGTGTGTGTGTGTGTGTGTGTGTGTGTGTGTGTGTGTGTGTGTGTGTGTGTGTGTGTGTGTGTGTGTGTGTGTGTGTGTGTGTGTGTGTGTGTGTGCATGTGTGTGCGTGTGTGTGTCTGCTTTGATCCAATTCAAGCTAACTTGGCACAGTGTTTACTTTAAAGATGGCTGAATTTCACTGCTTTCATCGCATATTTCTGCTACTTATAGTAATTCGGTGGACCACAAGAGCAGGCTGAGCGATGAGTGTTTGATTGCCTAGCCCTAGATCAGGGGTTCCCAATACATTTTCTGCATTTACTGGGAAACAACCTCTTCATCACAGAACAGATTGCCTTACAAAATGCTTTAAACAAACGTATTGTTACCAAAAAGCATTACAATAACAGCATTGTGATCATATAGTATGAATTAGTTCCCATTACAGTTCCACCCATGCAATACATTGATAGCTCTTCACACAAAAACTCAGAATATATTTCCAATCAGTTACAACAGCACAATCAAATACAAGGTAACGTTTTTTTTTAAAGTTACAAATCACAAGCCTTAATTAATCTGCATAATATGCCCCCCAGTCAAGGCTAGATAAATATCCTTCCTATCCCACCATGCCTATGACCATCAGTTTCAGCGAAGATGGAAGAAAACGTAAAATAAACCGAGCTAAAGCACACAGGTGTGTGTGTGGGTTTTCAAAAAAAATATATATATATTGAATCACTCACCCCATCCTACTAAGAAGGAAGGACATCCTTCTCTTTCAAAATAGCAAAATAGCTTCCCTTGTTTAGCCGATCCAGTTAGCCATTATGTTTGTATTTTTCGATATTAAAAGAACGTTGGCTATTGCACATTGCTCAACGACAAGCACACAGTCTAACTTAAGGTTGTCCCCAAACTATTAGCCTATTCCGACTTTATTCCACTAGTATATCCCGACTTTGTTATTTCAGATAGCACCGTTTATATTTACTTATTTTCTTGTTCTCCATTAGGCCTAATTCAACTTTAATAATTATAATAATAATTACAATTTTTTTTATCCACTTTTTATCCTTATTCTTCTAGCTTTCTTGAGTATCATAATATTATGACCATAGATGATTGGATAATATATATAGAGAGAGAGTGGGTGGAGAGAGAACAATGCTTATGAAGAGTGCAGACATTCAGCTTTAATTTGAGATGAGAACTGTGTGGGAATTGTAGTCCTTTTTATACATAGACCCACATATGAGTTTTTGGGTCCAATTTGACTATGGAAGTCAATGGAACCCAATTGTGTCATGATGTGAGTCATCAAAGCTCTTTCAATATTATGATGACAGAATTTTTTTTTTTACTTGACCTAAATAAAAATAACCTGTTGTGACCTCTGGGATAATCACAGCCTTGTGAAACGTTACAACCAGAAACAAGACAGAAAGATGATGCGTGGCTTGCCCAGGAATACGTTGGATTTTCAGAAAGGAGCGCTCACCATCCAATTGCTGGCACAGTGCTAACATAGTGTGGAGAGAGGTCTGGCTATGCGAGACTAGATAAAACCTCACGAAGGGACAAGGAGAGGACCCCTCTTCACACATCCCCTCATTCAGTGCTACTGATGCAGAGTTTGAGAGAGAGAGTGCAGTCTTACTGCAGGGGTTCAGACCCACGCTGGAATGAGCCAGACTAATCACATCTGAAACCCAGCGCACTTGCCTATGTTTCTGAGAGAGCCATTCCCTGGCTGGCCATAACAGATCAGTAATCTGGTTTCAACACCATGCCACTTAAGTCATCCCTGATAACAGTGTGCATCGACAGCACATATGAGTCACTGGACGTGACCACTAGAAGGAGCGCTAACTTCAAAGATAGACACTTTAAGTATAAGTATATAGCCTTTATGGGTTGAAAGGGAGCAACCTGTGATGACTTTCAGGACCTGGGACAGCTCCCAACTGGGGGCTGATCTGACAATCGGGCCTCATTCTCTAAGTGCCTCGGAGGAATCTTTCAACCAAGGTATGGTTAAATACAGATGTTTTCCCCCCCAAAGCCTTTGTGACAGGAAGAAATGGCGCGCGCATAAACCTTAACAGTTGAGTGTGAGCCGTCTTTATCTAATAATGCTACAACACCACTTCTCACAGAAGGGGTGATGCTCTGCATTGGCCTTGGATGGCGATTCAGCCCTGGCACATTGAATAGTGGGAGCGGCCATCAGCCATCAGCTCCTCACTGCCCAGGCTTAGGTTCTGAGGGGCAGTTACAGGCATCAGTAGAATCTGGGACGATCAAGGGGCTGTGCGCGTTTCACGAATCCCACGTTGGTTTTTTGTGTAGGCTCTTTTCTCAAGAACAAAAGTAAGACGAATTTAAGAAAAGGTTCTGTGAATGAGATCAGTGTGTATTAGTGTACAGCCGCGGATGCAAGGTGGCCGAAGTGGCGTCTGGTGTTTTAGCTTTACCGCTATCCTCAATGCAATATCTGCCCCCGGAACGTTGTAGTGACCCACTGTGACGGAATGTAAAGAATGGAGGGAAATCGTGAAGCTTTGTTTGAAATGCGCCCACCGCAGTTGTCCACTAGGGGGCGGTGTGTTATCCCTCCATTAAAATAGTCTCCCAGCTTGCTGTAACCCAGTGGTTCCCAAACTGTGGTGCGCGCACCCCTTGTGGTGCGCGAGCGCCCTCTAGGTGGTGCGTGACATAAAAAGGCTAATGGTGGTAAATAAAAATTAAAAATTAAAAAATAAAAGAATTAAAAAATAATGTTTTTACAATAAAATGTCATAAAAATCTTAGTCAAACCTTTAGTACTATGGATATTAAACATGCTGGCAGAGTACATGCATCCATGTTGTCGTGAACATTTTTATTAAATAAAGAAATTCCCTATCCATAGTCGCCGTGGGAAGAGATAAAATGAAAAATGTAATTAAATATATTCCCTACCTACTCATGGCCTTAACTGACAACCAACAGGAACCAAACAATATTTATTTTTATGCCTAATAAATATAACTAATATACATTATTTCAAATGGGGATTTTCACTGTGTAAATCATGAAATTCAAGAAACGTTTTAATAAAAAACATACGTTTTAATAATAATAATAAACAATAATGTCTCGGGCGTGTCTGACACAGGTGTGCACGGAGACCAGCAACAATTTTTTCTAACAGAAACCCATTGGGGGGTGCGTCAGCTAGGTCGGGAGGTGACAGGGGGTGCACGGCCAAAAAAGTTTGGGAACCGCTGCTGTAACCCAACGGAAAAGTGAAGTGTGTTTCACTGACTTGTCAGACTTGTTTCCATTTAGTGTCCATTTCCATTAAAGAACTCTCACCCTCTCTGAGCACAGCCAACTCTCAGTATGTTGAGGGGGCGTAGCCTCTTCTTCATTGAAAGGAGATGAAGTTAGTATCATAATACATGAAGCTGTCAAATGTAAACAAATTCATGGGACCAGTGTGATCAGTTGCTATGGGAGATTAACATTGGCTAACCTGTGCTAGCAGGTGATCAATTAATTGTCACAATGCCACTACAATTTACAGAATTGTAGCAAACTAGTTTCATTAGTTGTTTGTGGACTAGCTAGCTGATATCCTTTACAGCTACTGACAACTGACAGACCCAGCACATCGGGGGAACCGAGTAGATGGTGTAATCTTTCAGGAAGTACATTGGCTTTCTGAGTAGGTTTGATTATGACGACAACCAGGGTGATTGTTTCTCAAGAGCATTTTGTCATATTTCCACAATACTCATTGCTATGTAAGGCTACTGTATAGCCTACGTTCAATCTGGGTAGCCAGGCTGTGCAGGAATAATTAAGGAATCTCAATCTAATCTGGCAACACATATACCCCGTACACAGCCCGATTTCATGCATGTCACTACACAATGTAGGCCTAATTAAAAACACTTTGGGTAAACGGGAGATTATATGTGGGGGGAAAAAACATGTTATCTCCACCTTAGCTTGCACATAGGCTACTATGCGTTTTCCAATTTGCATGATGGACAGTCACACCAGCCAATCACAAGCTTTGGAAAAACACACCGCTGACGAATCAGAGAGTGATACAAAAAAGTGGAAGAGGAAGTAATGAGAGTAAGCACGTTTTCTTTTGTACTGTGGGCAGTTCATCTCGCAAGCAAAAACGTTTGGATATACCTCAATACAGTTTTGCACAGCAGCAGTCAGGTCAGAGTGTCTGCCTGACACAAAAGAAAAGGGGGGGGATCACAGTTTCAAACTCTGTGATGTGGGGGGAGGAGGGGATTCGCTGAGGGAGCTGTTCACAAGCCTGATGGCCTGTGGGTAGAAACTGTTTGTCAGTCTTCTAGTCCTGGATTTCAGACTCCTGTATCTCCTGCCTAATGGCAGGAGATTGAAGAGTCTGTGCTGGGGGTGTGTACTGTCCTTGATGATGTTGTGTGCTCTCCTGGTGAGTCGTGACCCTGGTAGAGTATAATTGTCCTGTAGTGAGGGGAAGGCTGCTCCTGAGATGTACTGAGCAGTTTGTATCACTCGCTGGAATGCCTTCCTGTCCTTAGGAAGGCAAGGCTAGCTGAAGTGTGTGGCGCACATTTAGCTCACATTTCGATCCTGGCGGTCGGCTGAGAGAGAGGAGGACAGAGCAGGGCTATCTGGGTTCTCTTTCATCTGACCATAGAAGTTGAACTATATATTGTCAAGACAGACATAAAGTAGGAAGTTAAGACAGATGAGAGTGCTAGTCATTTGTCGGGGGTGTGCTGCGGGGGATCAGTGAACGTCTTTGTTTTTTGGTGATAGTGAGAGAATAGGAACCATAGAAATAAGAGAATTCCGGAATGCATTAGACCAGCGGTTCTCAAACTATGGGTCACGACCAAAAAAAAATCCTAAATAAAATCGTGGTATAAAAAAGTTGGAGAACCCCTGCATTAGACATTGGAGAGTCTCCTGGGGTGTTGTTTCCCCATTGAAAGCAGCAAGTACTTCATTTAAATGAGCTAGATGCTCTCGACATTCTTATTCTTTTTATTTTAATTAATTATGAATAAATCTGCCTGATTCATGTTCTTTCCTTATGCGTATCAGTGACTGACACTGATAATGGTTTAGCACACATATTAGACCCTACTACAAAGCACAACCACCTACATATGTTTCTGACATCGCTTTGTCCTGATCGTCTGCTCGGCCCGCTCCAAAACAGTTTGAGCTGGTTCATGCTGGCTCAAAGGCAGGAGCTCTTGATTCGGATGGACCACAGTTTAGCGCTTGATCACTGTTCATGACAGGCTGCCGACTCATCAGAAAGGAGAGAGAGAGCAGGTTTTTATGGCGAGATTGGAGGAGCATGTCGAAAGTCCCTTGTTGTTGGTTCTTTCTTGGGACACATTGTAGTTAAAACCACATCGGAACACATCGCTGTGAGATTGTTTTGCTTGTGGCCTAGGCGTCTGTTACATGTGGCAAAAATACTGTGTCATATATAAATACTACAACCCCATTATCATTGTCAGAATTTAACCCAATAATATACCTGACCAAATATTAGGGTGATATTTGGCAGAATGTGTGCCTTATACTGAAAGGTGTTTTATGTCACAGTTCAGTTCATTTTATTCACAAATAAAATACAAGTACAATATGTGAAATGGGACACCCTAATAAGCTATAGGTTAAACACATAGGGCGCGATCCACTAAGAATGGATTGCGCAATTGAAATTTCACCCTTAACCACGCGTGGTTTGCGCACGGTATCTGCTCTGTCTTTGCGAGCTATCCTCTAAGGACATTGCACGGATGAGATACCAGCGCAGACACGGCCATTATGTGTGGAGTTTTTCCCTGATTTGCTCCAGCGCAGTTGGCTTGCGGAGCAGTCTACACCTGATTTTCTGGTGGACCAAATGATACATTGTTTGATTTTGGTTTGCATTCACACTGCTATTTTTTGAGCTAACCTACTTTGTAAGCAAAGGACATGCAGGTCATTCATTCTATTGGACAGATCATTTTCGGGAAAATCCTCGCTCGCACACACGCTCTCTCTCTCTCTCACGCTCGCGCACACACGCTCTCTCTCACACACACTCGCTCTCTCATGCTCGCTCACATGCACACACGTTCTCTCTCGCGCTCGCGCACACACACTATCTGTCTCACACACTCGCTCGCTCACACACACGCGCTCTATCTCTCTCACGCTCTCTCACACACTCTCTCTCTCATGCTCGCTCGCACACACGCTCTCTCACGCTCGCGCACACACACTCTCTCTCACTCGCTCGCACACACACACGTTCGCACACTCTCTCATTCACACTCACTTTAAAAAATCCTGCGCTATCTAGATTAGGTACTATATAAAGTTTGACACCAACAGCAAACCGCACCATGCTCCACTTAGTTACCACCTTGTCTGTGAAGACAGTAGGTGCGTAGCGGTAACTGCTCGGTGCAATTGGCGCTAGGCTTTGTGGATTGGGAGAATTTTTGGACGAGGCTCATTTGCATAGAAAGTGGACATGTTACACCCATATTACCTCATTTAAATATGCGCCAATTGCACCGGACGCAATGCTGATGGAACGCAGTTGCCACCTCATTTCACCCGTTGCGCGTCCTCTGTGGATAGCAAACTGAGTTTCAGAGATATATGCACTGGCTTTGCATCGGAAAAAGCCGTGCAAACCCTTTGAGGATCCCGCCCATAGTATTTAAAATATATGTTTACTGACTACAATTTGTGTTGTATTGTATTTTGTAACTTACAAAACACCTAAGACTAACCTAAAACCCTAATAAGTACAACTAAATGATCCCATGACATGTATTCCATCAGTCTTGTATTAAATAAGTAAATAAATAGACATACGGCAAGTGGGAATAACGGTACAATTTAATACAGTATACAGTAGAATAACTTGTTTAGAAATCCCCAGCCGTTTATGGTATTCAAGCTTAAACATACAGTATAACAACTGTTGAAGCTCTGTCACAGATAATTGTATTTTTATAATGTTATCAAGCTCATTCCACACCTGTGGACCTCTGCAAACCTCAGCTCATACATTTGAGGCTACGTTTCCTACCCTTTATTATACGTTGCTTTAGTCATATGTTTATGGAAGGGAAGGTGAGCTGGAATAAGATATGAGCCAATATACAACATTATACATTACACAAGCATTGCGATAGATATCACACTCGGTAAGCTTCAGAAGACAAGCTGTGGAGAGGAGGCTCAGGGGCAGCATGTACCTTGGACCATGATATGGCACATATAACTTCCTTCTGTGAGATCTGTAGTTTATCAAGCTAACTATGAGAAGTATTGCGCCATATAACATTACAGTAATGTATATGAGTGTGAATGAATGAATGAAAACTTTATTTAACAGATTGCAGAATGGGTACAATACAGTACGGCTCAATACATACAATTGTTAAGGGGATGCAGACCTGAGAAAGACGTTTGTCTTGTTTCCATCAGGGTCCCCCATTTTCAATTCATATAGACATTTATGACATACACAACATACATGACATTTATGGCATAGGGACATATAGGTATTTAGTACTGATACATTTGTGACATAAACGGTATTCAAATATGCAGTACTGTTACCCCTAGATCCCGACAGAGTATATACATATGATGGGGAGGGGACTGTACATTAGGAGGGGGTGGGTGGGTGGGAGAGAAATATACATACAGCGGGGAGGGAATATATACATGCGGTGGGGAGGAGACTGTCTATTAGGAGGTGGTGGGGGTTTTGGGCATTTACGATGGCCAGTTTAGAATTGCAGCGTCCCGTAGGTGCTCTTTAAGAGCGGTTTTGAATGTGGGCAGGGATTCACATTCCTTTACAGCTTTGGGTAGGGCGTTCCACATTGTTGTGGCATAATTGCGAAACGTGTTTAGTCCCTTGTTTGAGCCGAATCTGGGTTTAACATGATTTGTTGAGCTTCCTCTGGTGTAGTGGTTGTGGTATTCACTGACCTTTGGGAAGTATTTTGACATGTACATGGGCACCCCGGTCGTATAGTGTATCTTGTAGACCAGGCCCATTGCAAGTTGCTGTACTCTGTCGTCTACTCTACTCTAAGCCATCCTAGGTTGTCAAAGTGGGCAGGGGTGAGGTGGGTTCTGGGGTTCAGGTCAAGTAGTAGTCTGACCAGTTTGTTTTGTGATGTTTGTAATTTTGTTTTAAGCGCCTTTGAGGTGCTTTGGTACCATGAGGTGCATGCATAGTCATAGTACCCTTGAATGAGTGCTCCTGCCAGAGTCTTCAGGGTATTCTTGTTTACCAGAGAGGAGATCCGGTACAAGAATCTAGTTCGTTGGTTGACTTTTTTTATTACATTGGATGCCATTTTGTCACAGGAAAGATTTGCCTCTAGGATGGAACCCAGGTAGGTAATTTCGTCTTTCCTTGTGACAATATTGTCACCCACTGTAACTGAGAAGCCGTCGGTCTTGCTGAGTTTGTTATGAAGCTCAAATAAAGACTGTTATGAGGTTAGAAGTGCTTCAAGTTGGAAGAAGCCTCAACTTTAAAATATCAAAAATATGATATTGGTGGATGATATATACTGAAAGGCGTTTCACATAAGTATCTTAGGGAACATACGGTTATCCTATAACCATAGTTATATGAGTAGAGCGAGCGCTCTGCTCGTAGTGGAACCTTATCCCTTTCAATCTAATTCTGAATAAAATGTCTCCACATGTACACACCCATCCGCCTGGCCACACCCACATCCGCTCCTCTACATAAGCGGGGTCGTGGCCATACTAACAGCTCCTTCCTAAGTCTTTCACCACCGAAGGCGAAGACCACGGGGTCCTCAGTGAGTCCGAGCAGAGTGCTCGCTATACTCATATAACAATGGTTATAGGATAACCGTATGTTATATTATCGTATAGCTTACGCTCTGCTCGTAGTGGAACACAGGAGCTGAGCGGAGCGGAAGCTCGACAAATGTACCCGCTGAGGCCTCCCACAACCATCAGAACCGGGGAGGACCCGAGCCCCCGGACCCCCCTTGAGGAGGACGGGAGGGAATCGGATCCGACTGTGCGAAGAGGGTTTAGCAACTCAACGCACAGAGTGAGCAGATCGTGGGACTTACCTTCACACAGAAGGACCCGCGACTACACAGGCGCGCATCCCACATGCCACTAGGGAACGAACGAAAAAAAGAAAAAAAATGTTACAGCCCCTAACATCACAGGGTCAAAGGTCAAAAACCCAACCCCGTGGCAAGGCCGTAGCAGCGGAGCGCGGAGGAGGACCCAGCCCCAGGAACAGCCTGAGGGTCAGGACCCCCCGGAAAAGGGGCCTGGTGAGGCCAACGATGCCGTAGCATCGAGACCCCACCAGACGGTCACTAGTGACACCACCCCCCACATCGCCAGCATATCGGACAGGGCCCAATCCAAGAGCAGGCCCTTCCCCCCTACAGCACGCCGCCCTAAAGCACTCCACAGAGGCTACACCCCCACAACACTGTGGGGCCAGTCGGCGCACCGGGAAGACAACCCCCAAAGAGGTTGATCCCTCAATCCTGGCAACAGGTCAAGATCGTAACTCGACCTGTGCCCGGAGCACTGCGGACTAGACAGGCGCCTAAGGGGTCTACTGAGAACAGCACCCCTGCGGAAGGGGAGTTCGGTATGCTGTGCACCATGTCGCAGCCTCCACAAAAACCTGACCCCCTAGAGAGGCCGAGGCAGAGAAGGCTGACACGATTGGCAGTCGTCATGAAAAGTGCGGGGGCAAACTCGCAGGCAGACGGGGTCAAGCCTGGCCTAACCCGAGAGTCGACTCTGCTACCAACACACCGGGGAACCAACCACCCCCCTATGTTTCGTTTAACAGGAGGCGGTTGTTCCCTTAACCCCCCCAAGAAAAAAACTCCGAAACACAACTGCGCGTATACACCGGCTATACAGGCAGTACAAGCGTTTCAGGAAGGGGTTAACCCAGGCCAACAGGTAGACGAGAACGAGTCCGGACCTGGGCCCGGCGGACCGGGACGTACACAGGGATGCCAGAGGGGTACAATAGAACCACCTCGACAGCCCCCTCCCAGCCCCGCTTAGCAGGGAAAAGGAGGGGCGAAAAATAATGGAGAAGGACCAGGCTCCTTAGCACAGCGCAAGGTACAACACAATATGGACCAAGCAACTGCGAAGGATAACATGTAGTGTCGTAACCACGAACAAACCTCCATAACATCAAACCCTGCGACGCCTGGGCCAACCCGGCATTTTCCCCCCGAAAAAGCACCAAGTCCTTCAGGGTACCAGAACAGCAGATCTGCGCCCCGGCGGACAACGGGTTAACTGACCTGGTCCGGCAGGACCAGAAGCAGTCCTGTGTCCTAATCACGCCACCATCCCCAGTCCTAAGAGGGGGGTAGGTACGCGTGTCGATCTAAAACATCACATCGGGCGCCACCAAGACAGTCAGAACATGAATCACAGCGCCCGGTGGCCCACCCCATGGGCGTGAGACACCTCCGCCAATGTTTTGATCTACTACGTCATCTCTCCACAGAGATGGCGAGAATTCGTCGAGACTAACCTAGTACACTGGCGCTCGGAAGAGATCAAAATCTCCATCCCAAAACGCTGTTTCTATAATGAGCAACCAAGGCTCGCCAGCCCATGCATGGTTCCACACAGAAGCACCCAGGGCCAGCGCTATGTACACGTCGAGACCCAAAACACATCAATGGTAATTCTAACAAGAACCCAGATAACGTTCCCTCCATGCCGCCTGGGACGAGCGGTAGGAAGCTGGCCAAAAGACACAGATATGGGCCCCATATGACGCGTCTGAGGGAAATAAACCCTGTCAACCCTGCTCTGTATAAGAGAGGGGACAGGAAACCCCCAGAGAGACCTTTTTACTTATTACTCACGTGAATAATTGAAAAGATATATGTAAACATTGAGCTACGTGACCAAAAGCTCAACACATATATGCAATAGAGCGCAGAGCAGAAAACAAAGTTTCCACGCACCGCATAACTCAATCTTGACAATAACAGCGGTCCACAACATGGAGCCTGAAAAAAACGCACAGAAGCCTCACGACCAATAGAAACACGGCCAGTGACGTATTCTATGGCCGGGGAAATTCCGTGACCCACCTGCCCAAATATGGCGTGGGACCAGGGAACTCCCTTCGCCCCCCCCTCTCCCCACCCTGTGATGCGCTGACCCAACAACGTGACAGGAAGACCGAAGAACAGGAGGTCCAACCCTGGCCCTGGCCAATCAGAAAAAAGGGGGGAGGGGTTTATCAGTTCACCCCCTTATGACCCCATACCCCAGATACGATGAAAACAAACAAGCAGCGATGATACCAGTTTACCTAGCATGCTACATGAAAAGCGTATATCCACTAGGATAAGCTCAACCATCTGCACGCCAGCCACAGACGATAAACTCGTGCGAAAAGTTTTTTTTTATACAAGGCTTTAGGCTCATGTGCGAACACGTCACCCGTGTTTATGTACTTCACCAAGTAAAGAGAAAACACAGACGTTTAAAGAGAGGGTAAAATACCTCGGTACAAGCTACATATATGATTACTTCTGTAGGCTAACACTCTAACCTGGTTGTGGACTCGATGCCATGTTTCCCAAACGTAACAGAATACACACAACCCCCTCAGATAAAAAAGGTAAAGTTCACTCTTACTACTGCAAGAAGAACACAGTCTTCTTCATGATGAGGGAAGACAAGTCTTTCGACCGAGTGCTAGCCACATAACAGGCCTTGCTAAGCACACATATATATAGCGACCAGAAACTGCTGTCCTACTCTCTACAAACACACAACCCCACAGCTAGGTGAGGGTTTATACAACCAATTTAGTGAATAAACACACATTTTGTAACAAAAAACAGTCCCTCACCAGGAGGGACCTTTTATTTAATAACAAAATCATATGTTGGGGGGGGGGAGGGGACAGGGGTAAACAGGGGAGTCACTAGCGGCGCTGTTTGCCCCCACGGGGAGCCGGCCCGGAGGAACGGTTCTGGGGAGCCTGGTCACGTCGATCCCTACCGTTACCTCAGGGCGTGGGGCCGCTGGCTGCAGCGGACGAGGCACTCCCTCCACTCCTGGCCTTCTTCGCCGAAGGTCCAGTAGCGGCGGCGGTGGTGGCGGAGGCAACGGTCGCGGTCCTCTGCTGGCGTTGCTTTTTCCAGACATCACCGGTGGCATCGGGTCGGGGGACATGGGGTTGGAGCACAGAGCGCTCCTCCTCCATCTCTCTGCAGGCTGCCGTCATCTGCTGCATGGCCGACCCGAATAGCCCAGCATCGGAGAGGGGGGCCGTGAGCAGGGGAATCCTCTTCTGCTCCGGCACCCGCGCCTGCTCCAGCCAAAGGTGGCGCTGGGATAGAGTGGCCAGGGCGCGCTCCTTCCCCGCGGCTATCGCCTGCAGCTGGGTTAGGTGCAGGATGGCTCCAGCCGCCTGAGCGTGAAGATATTGTTGATGGTCATCCAATACCGACCCGCCCGCCATCATCTCCGACATGTAGTGCGCTAGCTGCGCGATGTTGGAAGTCGCAGCTAGGCTCTGAGTCGCGGCGATGTACACCTGGTCACTCCAATTAGCCATCTGCCTAGCCGATTTCCCTTGGGGAACCGGCTTTCGCAACGGCTCCCACACCATTTCGGGACAAAGTATGGATGCCATCGGGCTATCAAGCCAAGGCACCCCGTCCTTTAGCCCCTGGACCAAACCCGCCACCCGCGTGACTGGCACGTAGGCGGGGGTAAGGCCAACAATGCTGGAGATTACCTGTCCCTGTTTCACGTAGGCCTCCATTGATGGGAAGAATGGGCAGACAACACCTGTCTCTCTCACAGGACAACGTTGCCAGAGATGACCTATCATGTCATCAGGAACAGGTACAGGCAGAGGCTGCGGCAACGCCACGCCATTAGCGGCTGCGGCGGCCGCCATGAGCTCTGGGAACAAGGCAAGCAACTCCCCATGCGTACCTCCCTCCACGTCTGTAGGCTAACACTCTAACCTGGTTGTGGACTTGATGCCATGTTTCCCAAACGTAAAAGAATACACACAACCCCCTCAGATAAAAAAGGTAAAGTTCACTCTTACTACTGCAAGAAGAACACAGTCTTCTTCATGATGAGGGAAGACAAGTCTTTCGACCGAGTGCTAGCCACATAACAGGCCTTGCTAAGCACACATATATATAGCGACCAGAAACTTCTGTCCTACTCTCTACAAACACACAACCCCACAGCTAGGTGAGGGTTTATACAACCAATTTAGTGAATAAACACACATTTTGTAACAAAAAACAGTCCCTCACCAGGAGGGACCTTTTATTTAATAACAAAATCATATGTTGGGGGGGGGGGGGGACAGGGGTAAACAGGGGAGTCACTAGCGGCGCTGTTTGCCCCCACGGGGAGCCGGCCCGGAGGAACGGTTCTGGGGAGCCTGGTCACGTCGATCCCTACCGTTACCTCAGGGCGTGGGGCCGCTGACTGGCACGTAGGCGGGGGTAAGGCCAACAATGCTGGAGATTACCTGTCCCTGTTTCACGTAGGCCTCCATTGATGGGAAGAATGGGCAGACAACGCCTGTCTCTCTCACAGGACAACGTTGCCAGAGATGACCTATCATGTCATCAGGAACAGGTACAGGCAGAGGCTGCGGCAACGCCACGCCATTAGCGGCTGCGGCGGCCGCCATGAGCTCGGGGAACAAGGCAAGCAACTCCCCATGCATACCTCCCTCCACGTCACTCGCGTCCCTCACGTACGGGAGGCTGCCACGGGCGTCACCATCCGACGTGGCAGATAGCTGGGCATCTTGTCTCAGGGTCGGAGGTTCTAACCCAACACCGGAGAACAAGGGACCCCAAGGAGACGCAACACTCCCTGCCACTCCATGAGGGGGAGAGTGATACATCTCCACTGGGGCTTCGAACAAGAGAGCTCTCGCCCCCTCCATATGATCCTCAGTCTCCATCGGAAATGGAGACGAGGCAAGAGAACTCTCGTCCGGCTCCAGCACAACATCAAAGCCTGGCCGTTCACCCCTGCAGCTCGCCGACTTCCGATGAGAGCGAGCAGAGGCGAAGAGTCTGCGTCGCAAATCCCCTGCCACCAGAGGAGCTGTCGGCCTTTCGGCCGACTGTCCACTGGCAGGGGAACCAGGGCCGGAACCAGGCCATCTCACGGGAGATGGAGGCTCACCGGCCCCTCGGAGAGGCAAACTCACCACCAGGTGCCGCCCGGGCATATCTGACAGCCACGACCGCGGAGCCAGAGACGCCCCACGACGCACGGAGGACCCGGCAATGGAGAAGCACTGGTGAAGGGTGACGTTGTGAGCGTCCAAACCTTCCGAAGGTGCAAACATTATGTCTTAGCTTTTCTCGTAAATTGGCGAGAGAGAGAAAAATAAGATACAATGTCCACGTAGCTCCTTTCCAACAACTATTTCGGCACTAAACTCAAGTGGTGTATACAGACACTTGTCGGTGGTGAAAATAGGGAAGGAGCTGTTAGTATGGCCACGTCCCCGTTTATGTAGAGGAGCGGATGTGGGTGTGGCCAGGCGGATGGGTGTGTACATGTGGAGACATTTTATTCAGAATTAGATAGAAAGGGATAAGGTTCCACTATGAGCAGAGCGTAAGCTATACGATAATATAACTATGTCAGACACGCGCAGAACTAACAAGGTTATGTACTTGATATTTACTCTGCTAGATTGAACTACACTCCGCATATAGTAGTGCTGTGAGTGCCCATCGGCAGGAATACAAAGCTATAACAGGAGGACATACTACACGGTAGCCATGTTGTATGATGAACAACGCTGGGCCACTGAAGCCCAGGTAACCTTTAACAAGCACGGTTCTAATTGTCTCCATGCACCATCATACTGGGGAACTTTTCAGCAACTTGACAGCATGTTGTGGATTATAAAGGCCATGTTCCTAAGAGTCTGTGAGTTTTATATAGGCTATTGTTTGTTTTGCATACCCGCTGTGTTTCCTAGACTAGAGTGCATCCCACAGAGCTGCATACAGTCGTTCGTCTTTCTGCATACAAAAATACCTTGTGATGGAACCAGAGAGGTTCATTATGTGTGTGGTCAAATCTTCATGGTTGAAATGTATTGTTAAAGCATTACCAATCAAATACAAATTCAGGTTCAGGAGTTGGACTTGATTCTCTGGCCAGGAGAAAAACCAAGGTTCTGTGAGCTGGCTCCTTAATCTCTCTGGGAAAAGGGGGGTGTGGGTTGTGGGGGAGGAGTGAACAGGTGAGACAAAGAATAGGGTGTGAGTTTGAGAGGAGGGGGGGGGGGATAAGGGGGAGGAAAACATCCACAACCTCATAGAATAGGGTTACTATACATTTATCAGTATAGTGGGACAGTGTTTGAGGCAGATGTTACTAAAATATATTGTTTAAATTTGAGATCAAACATGACGCATGTTTGAATTAACTACTATTAGTTTAGGGAATAATGGGATTAATATGCATAACTTTATAATGGGTCATGGGCCAAACATGGACAATGTTTGTTCTCGGGTGCACATAGCATCTCTAGCTGGGCTGCAGATAATGTCCTGCAATTTCCCTATGTCACATCTGCTTGTTGTTTGTTGTATTTTGGACGGCATTTAGAAATATACTTCTGAACTGTACGTACTGCTGTAAGAGTGAGCTGCAAGGTAAACCCAGCCCCATACTAAAAAAACTGACTGAAGGGCGGCTGATTGGCGCAGTGGGCAAGGCGCTCGCCTCTAACGCAGGAGACGCTGGGTTCGAGCCCAACTCTCTGCGTTGCTACCGGCTGGCCGGTCGTTCATACTAACACATTTGGCAAGTGTTAGATGGTGGGAAAGCCGGTGGGTGGGGATTTGACGTTGTGGACAGCGACTCCTACAGGTCGGTTTGGTGACGCCGGTGCGACGGAAGCAGGGGTGCAGTCGTAATATGGGCGAAGGCCAAACGCCCGCGCGTGCGTGCACGCGCACGCGCGCACGTGCACGCGCATACATGTTCCCTCGGTTGCGCACAGAACAGATGATATCCTTCCAGTCGGGAGATCAAGCAACCCCCCACCACACCTACAGGGCTTGTATTTGGTTGTCGGTATCCTATTATTATGCAAAGTCTAGGTGATAAGTGCCGGCGGCCGGGGTATACGGCACGACGAGTCATTTTTGTGTCGTCGCGCCGGCACTTATCACCTAGACTTTGCATAATAATAGGATGCGCGCACTTCGGCCTCAGTGACGAAGCCCAAACGTCGTTTGACCGCGTATGCCCAGCACTGCACCCCTGGACGGAAGCAGGAAGTGACAGGGGCAGCGTGAGCCTCCCACGCGTTACTCCTCGCCACTGAGAGTTCGAGCTGCTGCGGTGAAAAGATGCGACAGGCTTCCTCCTCGTGTACCGGAGGGGACGCAAGGCTTCTATCCTCACTACAGCCGACCAGTGGGAGGCATGGTCTAGCAACGTTCAAGACAGGGGAGGGGAGAATTGGAAATATGAAATTGGGATGGGAGAAAAATAGAAAATGGGGAGAAAAAGTTTATAAAATAAATAAATAAAATAATGACTGAAATGGTAATCAGTGGGACCTGTATGCGTATGCTACATGAGACGAGGCAAACTTCATAACGCCGGCACTTAGATGTGAAAAGACAAACCTCAGGTGGATATCATGAAGCACTCTAGACTGGCACATCACCACATTCACTACAGGTGGGAAGAAAAGAAAATCAAAGTCAAAAAATATTTCAGACCAAAAAACACATCCATCACTGTCATCGCTGCTCCATCTCATCCCATGGATCCCATCTCATCTTCATCCAACTCCTTGAACAACGACAGAAAAGAAAGAATATCTGCACAAACTTTTACACTAAACTCTTGCCAAGGTTAAGACGGGATCATAACTAACTTCTTCAAAACGCACCAGCCGTTCATTTGATGAACCCGTTTCAGCAAGAGTGATGTGTAAAAACATCTTAAAAACTGCTGCCCGTGTTGTCTCTCACCATCACAACCCTTAAATTATGATGAAGTGCACACTGTCAGCAGAAGAAACGCTGGAGTTCTTTTTATGGTAGTGGCAGTGTTGTAGTACTCGAGTCTGAGTCCTGGACTGATTTTCAGGACTTGTGACTCAACTTGGACTTGAGCACTGATGACTCGGACTTGGAATTGGACTCGAGCATTGACTGCATTCGGACTCAGAAGGTGCAGACAAGGACTCAGACTTGTGAATTGATACAAATAAAAAAAAAATGTTTTGTTTATATGCCTTGGCATAAGGTATTGTTGCTGGCTAGTGCATTTGTTTGGCTATTGTGTCACAAAGTAAATAAACTCCCTTTGAAATGGTGACCGCTGTGTCATTTATGTTTAATGTAGACTTTTTTTTATTTGTATGTCAGCTCTTTGACTGCCAGAGGGGAGTGGACTCAACCTTGATGACTCGGACTCGGACTAGGGTAGAAGAAGGAGGATCGGAAGAAGTTATTTAGATTCTCTCACAGCATTGTTCGGTTCGTCCAGAAATATTCCTGTCAAAAAAATATCAATTTACTGCCATGCGCTTACGATGGTGGAAGACCAAAGGCACTTGTGGGTCTTCACGGCCGGATTTGCTAGTTATCAACTGTCAAACTGACACGAGTGAAGCGAGGCAATATCTCCCATCGACAAGAGATTCTGGTCAGACTCATTTGCAGCTTGCTCCAGGACATCTAACACGTGCCTGCAGGGGTTCATTTGTATCAAGTCAAGTCAAGAGTTTTATTTGTCACGGCATACAAGTATACAATGAAAGTACCTGTTTCTGGACTGTTAGCTTGTTTGTTGAACTATTTTTCAACTCGTCCTCTTGTTCATGTGTTACTGTTGCAATAGTGACCGTGAAGAGACTCACTGGCTGTCAGGGCTCAGAGTTGCGTGTCCTCCCTGCGGTAATGTACATTACATTTAACAACAAGCTTTTTAATCATGAATTTTGCTCGTCAATTCTTCTCCAGTGTCATCTCGTGGACAAAATGTTAGCGTAAATTGCACATCTCGAAGACTGTTACAACACTTCATATACTGTAGGGTAATCGTAAATTTGGTCAGTCCTCGTAAAGTTGAACATTTCTGAGTTTACCACCAGGAAGCTGCACTCAAACGGCCAACCAAGTCGTAAACTCAGGCAAGTGAACGTGAACATTCTTTATTATGAACATCACAGTTTATCAGAGTATTCACACGATATCATCAGAAATATAATGTCACCATGCTAGGATTCCTACAAGTCTGCTCAAACCACCCAGATCGAGAAAGAAAGATTGAATAATCTGTCTGAATCTGCTGCCTTGCATCTGATTGGTGCTGACTTTTACGACCTAACTACCGCACCTGAATGCCATCATCTCATATCATTTGGCCACATGATAGATGTCCTACTTCACGAGTTGACAAGGACCAATCGATTGCACCATAAGTGAACCATTTAACCCTCTAAAGACGACATCGACAAGTACGTCGTCGTCTGGACATACTGTTGTATATTAATTATATTATTTTGCTCATTCTGAGATAATTCTTACAGTCAGCATCAAGTGCCATGTAGAGGAAGAGTGTCTCTGGCCTACTGAGCTAGAGTTCTAAACAGGCTCATAAATTCAAGCATAAACCCATGAGAGCCAAGACCCAGGACCGGACCTGACCAAGAATCACACTAAATGTACTGACTCGAGCCAGAATCACACAAAATGTACTGACTCGAGCCAGAATCACACAAAATGTACTGACTCGAGCCAGAATCACACACAATGTACTGACCCGACCCAGAACCACACAAAATGTACTGACCCGACCCAGAAGCACACAATATGTACTGACCCGACCCAGAGAAAACAGTATTGCCAGAAATAGAAATGTATCATGCCTTGCAGGCTCAGCGCAGCAGCAGAGTGAGTGAGGAGATCTTTGAGAACAACTGCAAAAACACCTTACTGCATAATGCAAAACATACATATCCAATACGGTAACACAACATGCTTTTATATAAAAAAATAACTGCAGGTGTAGATGAATAAATATTGCTGTGTTTTTGCATTAACTGTATAGATAATTAAAAAAAAATTGTTTACTTTAATTAAAGTCGGTGAGGAGTCAGGACTGAAACATCCATAGATTAATCAATAAATTGTGTCATTGTTGCACGGAACAGTGTGCCAGAATCTCTTCCATACTAGATACGGCATCGGATATCCCTACGCCCCTGCGCTGAGGAGATTAGACGTGCAAGTCACTCTGTCTGTCCGACACTTCATATGAAATGAAAGCTCCCAGCTCATTTCCCTGGTGAGGTGCAGCTTATCCCTCGAGGGGACGAGGCGATAGTCACAGTGTATATCAGAGGCATTTATTACCATATCAGAGGCATTATGCACGGCGCTGGTGCATATGACACTGTGATGCTGTTCAACTCTGTATTACTGTATTAACATATTTTGCATAAAAAACACATCCGTAACACTTGATTGGCCACTTACAGTACGTGTCACATGCTGGCCGGCAAACCTGCACACACACGCACGCACGCACGCACGCACGCACGCACGCACGCACACACGCACGCACGCACGCACGCACGCACACACACACACACACACACACACACACACACACACACACACACACACACACACGCACACACACACACACAGTGTGACTGACAGCTGTCAGGAAAATGAATTGCCTTTTGCTCTCATACAAGGGAATCCATCACCATCACTGTGTTGTGTATGTGCTATGCGTTTGGGGGCTGTAACCCTTGCCAATACTTGGCGTCAGCTCTTTGACTCATATAAACTAGACTGCCAATAAATCTTTCCAGAGCGCAGGCTCCGGGAGTCGCTGACGGTTGGTGCAGTTGACACTTTTCTTAGCTCTTTGAACAACGTGGCGTACCTCCCTACTAAAGCGAAGTGACATTGAAACCGAAATGACGTTGGTTTTGTTTTGATTTGTGTCTGTGGTCCTGTGTAACTCAGCGGGTTAGAGCATGCACCGGCACCGCAAGGATTAAAGGGACACTTGATCGGAAAACAATGCTGATTTATTTTGCACATAATATCACACACATCTATCAACACGGTGTTTTGCATGTATTCAGTCCCTATAAGTCAAGGTATTGTTTCGTTTTTTTATCTACTGTACTGATATCTACTGTACATCATTTCATGGAGGTGTAATTAACACAACACAAGGATTCATCACTGGTGGCCATATTCAAACTATGTTACTCCCAACTAGATTCCCTCATTGAAATTCATCAATTTAAATACAAAAATGGACACCTTATTGCCATGTGATTTATTTTGTATTTGTGTTTGTTTTAATGTTGTTTTTCTATGTGAACATTTCCTTAATGCTGCCTTCTTGGCCATTGCCCACTTGAAAAAGGTGGAAATATCAACATGATTACCCTGGCTAAATAAAGGATAAAAGAAATCTGCAAATCATGTTATGATTTCTGAAAATACCATGGAAACACTAGCCGGTTATGATGTACAATTAGCACAGATTTCAAAGGTGAAATCTGTTTACTGTTTGTGAAATCTGTGAAAATATAGGCAAATCTTCAAATCGGAAGTTTTCCAAACCAATAATCTGACTGTCCAACCAGAAGTCAGTAAATATTGTTAAATTGAAAAGGTTGAGGTGATTATTTCCAATAACACTCACACTCGCTACCAAATTCATAATGTCATTGGATAGGCTCTGCCTACGATTGGACATAATAACTGTCAAACTAAATAAATGTGTACAAAATAGTTTTAGGATGTGTGTGCGATTATGTGCACTAATATTTTTCAGCATTATTTTTTGGTGAAGTGCCCCTTTAAGGAATCATAGGAATACAGTCCAGTGGCGGCTGCTGACCAAATTTCTTGGTGAAGCACAAAATTATTATATTATATTATATATTAAATTATATTTTTTAAACATCCCCAACGCTGCAACACCCCCATTCCTCCCAGGTGTCAGGCTCCTCATTCACTTCCATTCATTTTGGGGACCATGTTTAAATATCATACTTCTGAAGTATAAACAAACTATACTGCTGTGACGATTTGAATAAAACAGACCATTCTGAGTCAATGGTACTGGAATATTGGTAAACATATCGGTCAATCCCATTGTCCCGTGGGATTATGCCCCCCCCCCCCCCCCCTCCCCGCGGCGATATTAATATTTGATTAGAAACGCAAGCAAGGCTTGCCGCAACTCATGTGGTCCTTGGGCTACCTTATTATTACACACGCAAGGCCACAGCAGGCCAATGAATTCTGAAGTATAAACAAACTATACTGCTGTGACGATTTCAATAAAACAGACCATTCTGAGTCAATGATACAGCAAAACTGTACATTGGAATATTGGTAAACATATCGGTCAATCCCATTGTCCCGTGGGATTATCCCCCCCCCCCCCCCCCCCCCTCCCCGCGGTGAGCCTATTTTGATTGGATAATAGAATAAAAAGATCAACCCATGCAGGGAAAGTTGCACTTGAGTGATTGACAGCTAGCCATTACTGACTACAGGCCTGATCAGAGAGCTCAGAGCTGTCACTTTTGGCCATTTTTGAAGAAAAAATAATTCACTGGCATTTTTTTTACAGGGGAAAACATTTCTAATAAAAAAATAATAATAATAATATAAAAAAAAAAATATATATATATATGTAAATTAATAATAATTATGAATTATGAGTGAATTTGTGTTTCACGTGTTGTCATGGAATAACCTCCACTGATACAGTCATAGTACTACTGTAAGGCCCTACGGATAAAAGCATCTACTACTGAATTAGTTTCAAGTTTCAAGTTTCAAGTTTCTTTAATAGTTGTCATACAGAAGTACAGAATACTTTCATACAAAATGCTTCTTACTGTTACGCTCCAGAGACTGTGCTAGACAAGATAGTATCAAATAACATAGTATAGCATGTAATTTAGAAGAAGAAAATGAGGTCACAGTGTTCGGTATAGACATATGTACAATGTTCTGAGTTACCATATAATATACAATACTATGCAGTGTACTAATGTACAGTACTATATAGTGCAAAGCAGAAATGGGATGAGGTACAATTTAGGTACAATTTACAGTAAGGTGTACGAGTTGTAGTGCAATCCTTCATCAATAAATATAAAGTGTGGGGAGTGGGTGCCACAGTGTGTTTGTTTAAAGTGGGTGTGTGCTATAAAGTGTGTGGAGTGGGTGCTACAGTGTGTTTGTTTAAAGTGAGTGTGTGCGTGTGGATGTGTGTGCTATGTGCGTTTGGTGGTTGTTGTTGTGTAGTGTTCATTGTTCGTTTAGCAGCCTGATGGCCTGGGGATAGAAGCTTCTTCTGAGTCTTTCTGTGCTCGCCTTGAGACTCCGGTATCGCTTGCCTGACCGCAGCAGTTCAAAGAGGCAGTTGTTCGGGTGACTGGAGTCTTTAATGATTATCTTAGCCTTGCCCTTGCAACGCTTGTTATAAATGTTCTGGAGGGTGGGGAGCCCCCCTCCAATTGTGCGTTCGGCTGAACGTGTCACTCTTTGTAGTCTGCTTCGGTCTTGTGCAGTGCTATTCCCAAACCAGGAGGTGATGTTGCCGGTCAAGATGCTCTCTATTGTACATGAGTAGAAGTTCTTAAGGATCTTCTGACTGACTTGGAACTTCCTTAGGCGCCTGAGGAAGTAGAGGCGTTGTCGTGCCTTCTTCACAACACTGTCAATGTGTGTGGTCCATGTCAAGTCCTCGGATATGTAGGCTCCGAGGTACTTAAAGCTGTTGACTCTCTCAACCGGTGCCCCGTCGATGCTGAGGGGGCTGTAGTCCTTGACCCCCGACCTCCTGAAGTCCACAATCATCTCCTTTGTTTTGCTGACGTTCAGGGAGAGGCTGTTTTCCTGGCACCATCCCGCCAGGACCTTGACCTCTTCCAGGTAGGCCCTCTCGTCGTTGGCAGAGATCAGGCCCACCACCACTGTGTCGTCAGCAAATGTGATGATTGTATTGCTACTCCGCTGAGCCACACAGTCGTGTGTGTACAGGGAGTAGAGGAGGGGACTCAGAACACAGCCCTGGGGGGCCCCTATGTTGAGGGTGATGGATGAGGAGGTGCAGTTGCCTGCTCTCACCACCTGGGGTCTGCCAGTCAGGAAGTCCAAGACCCACTGGCAGAGGTCATAGTTCAAGCCCAGGTCCCTGAGCTTGGCTATGAGTATGGAGGGGACTATGGTATTGAATGCCGAGCTGTAGTCGATGAATAGCATTCTCACATAGTTCCCCTGCCTCTTGTCCAGGTGTGATGCTGCTGTGTGCAGCACATGGGCTATGGCGTCCTCCGTGGACCTGTTGGGGCGGTATGCAAATTGCAGGGGGTCCATGTTGATGGGGAGGGAGGAGCAGATGTAGCCCTTTACTAGCTTCTCAAAGCACTTCATGGCTATGGAGGTGAGAGCTACAGGGCGGTAGTCGTTGAGGCAAGCAGGCTTGGATTTTTTGGGTACAGGGATAATAGTGGACTTCTTCAGGCAGGTGGGGATGACAGCCTGTTCTAAGGACAGGTTAAATATGTCAGTGAATACTGGGGCCAGTTGGTCGGCACAGACTTTTGGAACGCGGCCGGGGATGCCGTCCGGACCTGCTGCCTTCCTGATATTCACTTTTTTAAAGGTCCGCCTCACCTCATGCTCTGTTACCCTGAACACTGCGCCTCCATCAGCAGCCAACCCCCCCCCCCCCCATTGCCGTGGCTTGTGAGCTGGTGTTGTTATTACCAGCATCAAACCTCGCATAGAGAATTATTGTATCCTTATGTAGCCTATGTTGTATTTTGAAACATGCAAAGTGAGAGATGTTATTCAACTGTGGCTATAGTTACAAGCCTCTGGGATCATCATCCCACTAGAAGCGAAACCGAAAGCACTTTGACAATCAACAGAAAAATCAAAACAGTGATTTGGTGTAACTTGACCATTTGGCCTCCTTGTTGTGGCTCACCTTTCGTGGACCATCCAGTTTACATTCCACCTGGACTCTGTATGGGAAATATATAACCTTTGATCCCTCGCATCACTTTGCTCTGTAATGGAGAGGCCCCCCATCTGGGCCTAGGGAACCCGACGTGAGCGAAAATTACAGTCTTCAGCCAAACAGAGTCTGTTTCAAATGTCAGCAATTCACTGGCTCATGAAAAGGGAGGGTGTGGCGTGTGGGAGGTGGGGGAGTTAAATGTCAAGAAACGCTTTTTAAACTAATTGCTTTCAGTGTGTTTGGAGAAGCCACTTTTGGCTGTGGCGCTGATTAGAGAAGCCAGCTCCGCGAGCGCCGCCCACCTGATGAGCCCCTGGATATTAACACACAGGTCGGAGAAACACTAGAATCATCTAATAAGACCGCTGCAGTAAAGTTCCTAACGCAGCGCTCGCGTCTCGGTGGAACAGACGCAACCGTGCCAATTTCCTGTCTCGCCTCTCGATAAGATTTGTTGTGTTACTGTGTTTTTTTTGTATTATCTCAAGTGAGATCTGTCACTAAGTTCATATTGCTCCGCTATAGCCGCTCCGGTCCTATAAAATTATTGCCGTGTCAGCGGGCGACATTGTGTTTTCACCACGGCGGCGGAGTTGTTAATGCGGTTTGTGAGGGTAATGGGCCCGTAGTCCTGCATCGCGACAGGGGCTGGTGCTGAGGCATAGGGCTGGATTCAACAACAAATCCCTCCTATAAGGGGTTGAGGAGGAGAAATGGAGGAGGCATACTGTACAAATGCTAATTCGCCCTTTTACTCAGAACACGTCCGTGTCTCACTTCAGTTGCCTCAGAATATTTATCTTTTTCTAAATTATCATCTTTTCTCACTTTTAGACTCCCTGGAAAACAGAGATATGGCAATGTTCCACCATTGTGGTTTATGCACACTTGAGGTTTGGGAAATTCACCTCAACTTAAATCGACCATGCGAGTAGATGTCAGGAAGCCCACTAACGGTATAAATCAGGTAGTACATTTTATTTTCACTACATTTACTGTATTCATATATTTTCTTGGTTAGTAATAAACGTAAATATGAACTGTATGTGCTTTGGCTACATTAAAGGCCTTGTCACATAAAGGCAGGCTGGATGGCCCAGAGGTAAAGAGGCCGGCCAGTAACCGAAAGGTCGCTGGTTCGTTTCCCGGAGGGTGTATTCCAGCTGTCAGCTGGTGACTAAAGGGCCCTTGTGCAAGGCACTGAACCCCAAAACAGCTCCAGGGGCGCTGCACTGCGGGTGACCCTGTGCTCCGACCTCTCTGATGAAAGGCATACATGTGGGGTACTGTGTGTGTATGTAACTAGGAGGGATAGGCAAAGAGACACACTTCAATTCCCTAGTGTACATTGACAATAAAGTAATTTTCTTTTTAAAAATCTTTAGGGGTTTGATCTGTAGATGGGAAAGAAGCTTTCTGCAACTTTCTTAACCCGTCATGAAGCAGAATATAGCTAAAAATTAAAGGACCACGTTGTCAATTTTCAACCATATGTCAATCTATCCAAAGTAGGGATATAGAAAAATGCCTGCAAGTTGTTGCCAATGGTCTCTGTGTCTCTGGGGTGCAGTTGCTAAATCTGTTGTTCTTCCAGCACCTGGCCGCAAGCACTTGACGTGTAAAGACGGCATGCCCGGTTCCGGAAGAACAACAGACTAGTTCAGCTTGGATTTCTAGTCTCTGCCTCTGGGCAGTGGTGTGGTGGTTATACTGAAGTGGTGGTGGGGGAGAGACCCAACACACACACACAACTTTTATGATGTAATGTTGAAATCAGTTATTCAGCTGACTTATTCTCGAGCCTGAATACAACGCAGAGGAGATACAGCATATGGAAGAGGAGGAGGCTGCAGCTGCAGCTATGAGACAAGCCCTCCCTGCCGGCGACAGCAACCCTGCATGAGCGCCAGGGGTGACTGCTGGTGTCCATGTGGTAATTGCCCAGCGATGGAGACAGAGGTCGAATGGCTGTGCCAGCCAGAAGGCAGATGAATGAGTATTTTTTGTCACCTAATGCTATGTTTTGGCAAACCAAGTAACTTTAGGCTAATGGCTAGTATTATAGAGTTGTATATTTTGAAGAGAAAAATGGAGAAAACACCGCCTGTACTCCGTCGATGCAGTTTCAACAAACGTTATTGAACAGCAGGCATCTTAATAGTTTCTGAAGACAATTATTGGGTTCACAATACAACCAACCTCGGAGTGAACTGCCCGAACAATGAACATTTGTACAACAATTTGTATACCTTTTGGGATAGTATGACAATGTTTGACAACTCCTTGAGTTATTTGTAACAAAGGACACAACCACCATGTAAACTACTGAAAGAACCAGGTTTCCCCAGTGACAACAAAGTCGAGGAGCAGCTGAGTCTACAGAGATAGAGCAGGGTTGGACTAACGCCTGTGCACAAATTTAACTAACCTCACCAAATTCATGTCAGAATAATTTTTGATTGATCACCAGCCTCTCTGATGGCTTTCCAAAAATATATCACCAACGTTAGCTATAGCATCTTGGTTTGACTACCCCTTTACTTGTTGCAAAAGTGTAGTAATGTTATAACATACGCACTGCATCTGCTGACCACTTCAGACCCACTCCTATCCGAGTTCCTGGGGGTGTCATCAAAGAGAAGCAGGCTATTCTCTGTCCTTTTACACAGCGCCACTGGGCAAGGTTTTGCAATGAGCTTGTGTGCAATGCATCCTGGTACATGTTGGCACTGCTGGCACAGATTTATCTGTCAATATGGCACACACTGAGGAATTTATTGAATCAATGGACTACATTTACCATCAACACTGATTGGACATACACATGAAAATCACCAAAGTGCCCCTTTAAGGTCAGTTAATTGGTCCCCGTTTCCTATAGATTGTTTCAACTTGACAACATGCATATTCTAAATGGAGCCAAATGTATTTCCTGTTTTTTCATATTAAAGCTGGAAAACAGAAAATACACTGGGGTTCAGGGTGTTCCCTAGCAACACAACGCTGAAACCATCTATACTGTATGTTTACCAATTTTCTTGTTACAGTACTTGTACTCCCTGATGAAACATTCTTTTAAAAATGCATTAGAACCATACCAGATCAATAAAGCCATGTTAATAAGAGTGCCTTGGTCCTTGTATTTTTATACACATCCATAATGGACCAAAGGAAAGTGCAAAACAGACCTTTGGGGTTATTATTTGTAATGACTACTGCATATTGAATGTCTACATTTCTTTATATATTATACATATTAATGACAAAATCCTACATATAGCATACTGTATATTGTCACAGCTGTTTTAATCTGTGAACGCAGCACTGATTTCATGAAGATAAATAGGATTTTCATCATGTCTCCTTAAAAATATCTTAGGGTAAATACATAATTATCTCTCTGTGTCTCTCTCTATCTATCTATCTATCTATCTATCTATCTATCTATCTATCTATCTATCTCTTTCTCTTTTTGCAAAACACGTTCTTCATAACAAGAAATATCTTGCCCTCAGGTAAGGCCAATGGGTGATTATTTTCAGATTTAATAAGTAGGATGGAGGCCACACAAACTGTTGTTTTTCGCATTTTCTCTGAGATCTATATTGTTAGTTAAAAAGGCGCATGTTAGCAACAAGGATGCCACCTCTCTTTCAAAGCCATTAAAAAACCCTGGAAACAACCTATTCAAGAGTACATTCACCACACTGTATTTGAGTATTGACAGCAAAAAAAAAAAAATTATAAATTAATTTGTATTATTATTTCTTTTTAATTAGCGACCAGAGGAACTCCCACTAAACTATATCAATCATGCATTAATTGCTATATTGTATCAACTTGCATTTTACAGTGTGCTCAAAGTAGGGATGCACCGATCCGACTTTTTCAGTCCCGATACCGATACTTGGGTTTGGGTATCGGCCAATACCGATACCGATCCGATACCGATCCGATACCCATTGTCAAATATTTTTTCCAAAAGAAATTAATTAAAATAAAAAATTTAATCCACGTTTTTACATTTTTTTTATTTAAATATATTTAGTTTTTAAGAATTGTAAAGGATCACAAGTGTGTTTTTGATTTGTTGTAAACAAAGACAGAAAATAAACTTCATTCATTCAATTATTAAACTGTATGCATCACTGTCACTGTGTGGAAGAGACTGAGATCATTATTTTGTGCAAGGCAACATCAGGCTTGACTTAAAACATTACTTTCCTAACTTAGTGAAACTAATGTAACAAATTAAAACATAAATATAAATGTACTGGAATGGTTATTTCTTATTTTATTTATTATATAAAAAAAAAAAAATCCAATATATATATATTTTTTTACCGATACCCGATCCAGCTATTTTACTGATATCGGCCGCCGATACCGATACAAATATCGGATCGGTGCATCCCTAGCTCAGAGCCCTACAAGTCGTTCTGTCACACGCTTTAGTTATCAACAGGGATGTGGTAAGCAGCTCACTAATTAGTCCGAGACAACAGTATGGCACCGCAGTCTCCTGTGTTTACCCAGGTAGATGTGGAAAACAATGGCAACTCGGGCACGGGCATGCAGATTCCAGTCACGTCGCATTTAAACACAAGTGACTTGCTTTTTCACCTGCCTTCCTTTCAATAGAGGAAATTGTTTAACGGTATTTTTCTTGTTCAGTGGAGGGTGAATTATTATTATATTATCATTATAATGATGATTAGTGCTTCATGTAGGTGTGTGAGGTAAAGCCTGTCTCTTCTAAGCTTTGAGTGGATTCACTTTATGTTTCTGTGGCAGCAGAAACCATACCCCGTCTCGCTTGATGGAACCGATTCGGTTAATTTCACCTCTGACTCATGACTTCCTGTCTGGCCTAGATATACAGTGGTCTAAAGTTCCAAACACACCTTTGAGTGCAGAAGGATGAATGAAGCCATGTTGTTGTTTGTACAGTACCAACATTGTGTTGTGCATCAATTGCAAATGGCCAAGCAATGAGGTTGATGTGATCTGAGATTGTCAGAGCTACTGTAGATACTGTGGGATTTAAAACGCATCAAAACCCGACTTGTACTTGCATTAAATATGCATTTCAATCATTGGACAACTGTAGCTGTGGTAAATGCATATAGTGAAGGAGTATAATGACACCATTCAGGGCAACTGTAGGCTACTGTCTAATGTCCAGCTCTTCTCTTCCTACTTCAGTGCCCTAGATCCTACCAGATCCCACCGGCAAAAATCAACTCAACACCAATATGCTTCAAATGAAGCTTTAATAAACAAGGGAGGTGACTTAAGGAGGTCTAGCATACATATATATATATATTTTTTTATACATACTGTATAAAGAGACATGACTTATTTACATTGCGAGGGTTGCCTGCTGTAGGTTTAACTTCAGCACATTGAAATCACCAGAGGGGAAAAGGGACAGAAGATGCACAACACTGCAACTGATCAAACTGATAGAATATACATTGTGTTCGTTTTTGTTTCCTATTAAGTCAAATTAATATATAGTATTCTACCCGCTTCTTTTTCCAGAGATAGAGGGTCAGCCTGAACTTATAGTCAATTGAACCCTTGCACGGACAAAACCTATAAGTCAGTTTTGAAATGTGTGTGAATGAATGTGACATATCACAAGAGGCTACTCAACCTCAACCGTCTTTAACTAAGAGCGAACACAATACTCTAACTTCCAGTACCATCATTAGTTAATAAAGTTTGAAAACATTGTTCCTCTGGAAACTTAAAACTGAGTTATATTGTTCTTTGCCTGAGATACTCAATTGCAAAGATTTATATGGAAATCTACATATATCTATGGAATATGTGCCATCGTTCCCGACATCTTAAGATATATGCACAAATATTTTCATTATTTTCAGAAAAGATAGAAATAACACACTTTTACAGTAGTTGGTGGTATATTGCAGAATGTCTGACACAAGGTTATGCATGCCTTACAACACTACCCCCTAAGCAGTAGCACAGTGACATTGACACACTGACATTACATTGACATCAGTTCATTTAATTAATCGATGGCTGTCAAAACATAGAAAAAGGCCTTCTCTCTTTTCGACACCTACAGAATTTTACTGTATTCCCCAACTCCCTTAGATAAGATAAGATAAGTTGGTTTTAAACTCCCAATGTGGAACTTTTTTCACTAACTCACGCAGTCACTCTCACCGTCAGTCAGTCAGTCACTTGGGGGCGACAGTGGCTCAGGAGGTAGAGCTGGGGATCGGAAGGTTCCCAGTTCGATTCTCACTCCTCCATTGTGTTGAAATATCCTTGAGCGAGACACTTAACCCCAAATTACTACCCGATGAGCAGGTTGGCACCTTGCATGGTTGCCTCCGCCATCAGTGTGTGAATGTGTGAGTGAATGTGAGGAACAAAGAATTCTAAAGCACTTTGGATAAAAGCTGCTATATAAATGCACCATTTACTCACTCACAGTGATCCACTCTGCCTCAAGTGATGGTTCCCAGGCCTGGCACCTTGTGATTACCATGCTAGAGTGCTTTGTATCTATGCCACTGTGTGTCCCTGCTAACCTGAGGCAGCGGTGGCCTAAAGATTAATAGAAGTGGGGCTTGTCACCGGCAGGTCGCCGGTTTGATCCCCTGGACTGCGAGAGAAAAGCTCAGCGGGGGAATTGAATGAATAATGTCCTCCTGTCCCTCAATACCAACAGCCATTGAGCAAAGCGCTTGTGCTCCAGCGGAGCCGCTCAGTGGCACGACAGTGACGGGACTGTGGCCGCACAAGGCAGCTCCCAGGTGTGAAAGCATGAAACATTTATTCTATTACTCCATCACGTCGCACCGATACACACCTTCCCCCTCACCGTGAACATTCAGACAGATGGCTAAACACAGCTGCAGATAATGATGTTAATGATGCTCCATTTAGCCGTGCCAGAGCACCAGCACGGACAATACCAGTGATATTGTTTTGTCTTTTGAACGGCCTCGCTGGCGTAGGGAAGCCTATGTTTTTGTTGCCTCTCATGCCTCCTCATCGATTTTGTCGCTGGTTCGGGGGAGGGGGTGGGGTTCGGGGGAGGGGGGGGGGGGTTGGAAGGCACAACTGCAGAGAGCTGCGGCTCGTTCCGTTTTGAAATGGAGTGGAAATCATGCTCGCTCGGGGCAAACCGGCACGCGGTGGGCAGGTAATCTGTACATTCGCCGACACCGCAGTGAATGTTTCAAGGTTCAAGCTTATTTGTCACATGCAATAGTATGTGCAATAGTACATGGATATTGCAGTAAAATGCCTCCAGTAGTGGATAATAATAATACATAATAATAATAATAAAAAAGTAAAAAGGGTGTAGACTACCACATGCTACCCTACTGTCGGTCTGGGGAGGGTGTAGACTACTACCACATGCTGCCCTACTGTCACTCTGGGGAGGGTGTAGACTACCACATGCTGCCCTACTGTGAGTCTGGGGAGGGTGTAGACTACCACATGCTCCCCTACTGTCAGTCTGGGGAGAGTGTAGACTACCACATGCTGCCCTACTGTCAGTCTGGGGAGGGTGTACTGTAGACTATATCACATGCTGCCCTACTGTCAGTCTGGGGAGGGTGTAGACTACCACATGCTGCCCTACTGTCAGTCTGGGGAGGGTGTAGACTATATCACATGCTGCCCTACTGTCAGTCTGGGGAGGGTGTAGACTACCACATGCTGCCCTACTGTCAGTCTGGGATAGGGTGTAGACTACCAGTACCACATGCTGCCCTACTGTCAGTCTTGGGAGAGGGTAGACTACCACAATACCACATGCTGCCCTACTGTCAGTCTTGGGAGAGTGTAGACTACCACATACTGCCCTACTGTCAGTCTGGGGAGGGTGTAGACTACCAGTACCACATGCTGCCCTACTGTCAGTCTTGGGAGAGTGTAGACTACCACAATACCACATACTGCCCTACTGTCAGTCTGGGGAGGGTGTAGACTACCACATTCTGTCCTACTGTCAGTCAGGGGAGGGTGTAGACTATATCACATGCTGCCCTACTGTCGGTCTGGGGAGGGTGTAGACTACCACATGCTGCCCTACTGATGGTCTGGGGAGGGTGTAGACTACCAGTACCACATGCTGCCATACTGTCAGTCTTGGGAGAGTGTAGACTATCACATACTGCCCTACTGTCAGTCTTGGGAGAGTGTAGACTATCACATACTGCCCTACTGTCGGTCTGGGGAGGGTGTAGACTACCAGTACCACATGCTGCCCTACTGTCAGTCAGGGGAGGGTGTAGACTAGCAGTACCACATGCTGCCCTACTGTCAGTCTTGGGAGGGTGTAGACTACCAGTACCACATGCTGCCCTACTGTCAGTCTGGGGAGTGTGTAGACTACCACATGCTGTCCTACTGTCAGTCTGGGGAGGGTGTAGACTACCACATGCTGCCCTACTGTCAGTCTGGGGAGGGTGTAGACTACCACATGCTGTCCTACTGTCAGTCTGGGGAGGGTGTAGACTACCACATGCTGCCCTACTGTCAGTCTGGGGAGGGTGTAGACTACCACATGCTGTCCTACTGTCAGTCAGGGGAGGGTGTAGACTACCACAATACCACATGCTGCCCTACTGTCAGTCAGGGGAGGGTGTAGACTATATCACATGCTGCCCTACTGTCAGTCAGGGGAGGGTGTAGACTATATCACATGCTGCCCTACTGTCAGTCTGGGGAGGGTGTAGACTATATCACATGCTGCCCTACTGTCGGTCTGGGGAGGGTGTAGACTACCACATGCTGCCCTACTGTTGGTCTGGGGAGGTTGTAGACTATCACACATGCCTCCTCCAATACATGTGGAGTCACCTAGCCAGGAGTTTCACTGGTGGAACGTAACGCATGTGGAGGTTCACACTATCTTCTCCAGATCCCCTCCCTGCTGAACAGCCGACCAGTAGGAGTCGCTGTTGCAACAACCAGGACTCATACCCCCACCGGCTTCCCACCTGCGAACACTGCCAATGGTCTGACCAAGCTGGAGGTACTGGATGGTACTAGGTTCTCTGTGGTGGTAAGCGAGTGCTTAGATTTCAGCTCTGTGACTTGTTCTAACAGTTTTGTGGACAACAATGGAGTTCTATGACTTCTGGATATGAGCTATAATCTGGTGTTGGCTGGAGGCACCATAAGTAGAAGAAATGCATTGTGGTCTATTGATGTTGACATTAATAGGAAAAAATAAATACACCAGCCTTATGCTTTAACCGGTCCTATCCTGCCAGCCAGGTATTATTTATGTGTGACTTTGATATTTTTTTCTTTTGTGGATTTCATTCTGATCTCCTTTCCAACTCACATATTGGCATGTGTCGTGTCGTCATGTGAGATACAGCATATAGTGTTGGTCTCTAGCTCTGATTTGATGTGCAGCAGCCTAGTACAGCTAATACCAAACTAAGCCAGAGAAGGGGACGAATTCAACAGCAGTGCTTTGTAGCTACTGTACACAACAGTCTCTCGTGATAACATTGAGGAGAGAATCTGGTGGAGCTGAGCTGCACTCGACCTCCATTCAGATCAGGATTTCCGGGACAAATTGCCTCCCCGATTGGTACGGCAGTGTACCCTAACTATACTTTTGACAGCAAGCATTTGTCTCAGGACAAGCAACAATAAATACTGGTGTCAAACCCTGCCCTATAATAACCAGCTTCACGTTTCATTCTTTGCTCCGCTTCAAGTTGTCCGGAGTTTTATTATTTTGAAACTGAACACCATTGGTAGGAAATCGCTACGGAGCAAACAGATGCCAGAGCTGTCGAGGTAGATTGTGCGGGTCAGCTGTAACTTTAGATGACACAAGAGGCCGCAGAGTGGGCCTGGCGCTTAGAGAGAGATTGCCCTGTGACTGGAGCGTCACACGTTCGATTCCAGTCTTTGTGCTTGAGCCAGTCAAAGTGTCCTTGAGCAAGGCACTCAATGAGCCCCCTACCTGCTACACTACAGGGTTCACCTCAAATGATGAGGACCCTACACTTTGACTTCACTGGTGGATTCTTAGAAAAATAAGGAAAGTAATACAAAATACAAAAGGAATATTACTAGAAATATTATATATATTGAGTCTGGGGGGTCACAGCTCCCTGACCCCCCAGACTCACCCCCCCCCCCAACTCTCTCACACTCTCTCCATACTGAATACTCCATACAAGTCTGAACTCTGTTGCCTATACTCAAGTTACTCAACCTATACCGTATGAACTCTGAACTCTGTATCTACTGCCTACAACTGTCTACACTGTATGATAGCAATGTACAATAACACTATATACACTGTATATACATGTATCTATATATATACCTATACTGTATATTCATGTATCTAAATATAAATATATATTACCTAATCTTAATGGTTATTCCACTGACTAGTACGTTTTACTACCATAGTGTATTCATACTTGTACCACAGTATATACAAATACTGTACATACATTACCATATTTACTCCATAGCTTCATTATACTCTACATATTCACATGTTACACTACTGCTATGCAATTTATCGTTACTTTGCACTTTGGTTAGATGCCAACTTAATTTCATTATACTGTACTTATACTGCTCTTTTAAAGAAGGCCTGAAAACCTATCTATTTCAAAAGGCCTTTGATTGCTAGTTTTTTCTTTGTTTTCTTGTGATTTTCTTTTTTTTGCGCTGTTGTCTTTAATTTTCTGTTTATACTATGTTATGTGTTCTATTTTTATATTATTTGTATTCAAAATGTATTATTATTAATAATTATAAAAAAAAAATTAACTAACTTATGTTTTAACCCTGTAGCAAGTTTCAAGTTTCAAGTTTCTTTAATAGTTGTCATACAGAAGTACAGAATACTTTCATACAAAATGCTTCTTACTGTTACGCTCCAGAGACTGTGCTAGACAAGATAGTATCAAATACATAGTATAGCATGTAATTTAGAAGTAGAAAAGTAGAAAATGAGGTCACAGTGTTCAGTATAGACATATGTACAATGTTCGATGCAGAATAGACGTAACTGAGTTACCATAATATACAATACTATGCAGTGTACTAATGTACAGTACTATATAGTGCAAAGCAGAAATGGGATGAGGTACAATTTAGGTACAATTTACAGTAAGGTGTACGAGTTGTAGTGCAATCCTTCATCAATAAATATAAAGTGTGGGGAGTGGGTGCTACAGTGTGTTTGTTTAAAGTGAGTGTGTGCTATAAAGTGTGTGGGGTGGGTGCTATAGTGTGTTTGTTTAAAGTGAGTGTGTGCATGTGGATGTGTGTGCTATGTGCGTTTGATGGTTGTTGTTGTGTAGTGTTCATTGTTCGTTTAGCAGCCTGATGGCCTGGGGATAGAAGCTTCTTCTGAGTCTTTCTGTGCTCGCCTTGAGACTCCGGTATCGCTTGCCTGACCGCAGCAGTTCAAAGAGGCAGTTGTTCGGGTGACTGGAGTCTTTAATGATTCTCTTAGCCTTGCCCCTGCAACGCTTGTTGTAAATGTTCTGGAGGGTGGGGAGCCCCCCTCCAATTGTGCGTTCGGCTGAACGTGTCACTCTTTGTAGTCTGCTTCGGTCTTGTGCAGTGCTATTCCCAAACCAGGAGGTGATGTTGCCAGTCAGGATGCTCTCTATTGTACATGAGTAGAAGTTCTTAAGGATCTTCTGACTGACTTGGAACTTCCTTAGGCGCCTGAGGAAGTAGAGGCGTTGTCGTGCCTTCTTCACAACACTGTCAATGTGTGTGGTCCATGTCAAGTCCTCGGATATGTAGGCTCCGAGGTACTTAAAGCTGTTGACTCTCTCAACCGGTGCCCCGTCGATGCTGAGGGGGCTGTAGTCCTTGACCCCCGACCTCCTGAAGTCCACAATCATCTCCTTTGTTTTGCTGACGTTCAGGGAGAGGCTGTTTTCCTGGCACCATCCCGCCAGGACCTTGACCTCTTCCAGGTAGGCCCTAGCACTTTGGGATCCTAGTGAACGAAAAGTGCAATACAAATACAATTTATTATTATTATTATTATTATTATTATTATTATTATTATTATTATTATTATTATTATTATTATTATTATTATTATTATTATTATTACTTTGAATCTAATATAATAATAATAATAATAATAATAATAATAATAATAATAATAATAATAATAATAATAATAATAATAATAATAATAATAATAATAATAATAATAATAATAATAATAATAATAATAATAATAATAATAATTAATTGTATTTATATAGCGCTTCTCAAGGACCCGAAGTCGCTGACAATAGGCAGAGAAACATAGTAAAACAAAGAAACAAAAAAGGAACATAAGACCACAGGGGAAACAGGCGAAAGCAGCATGGGATACACAGAAACATAGAGCGACAGTAGCAAACATCAAACAGGTTGGGTGGGGGGGGGGGGGGCTAGGGAGAACAGGTGGAGAGAGTGCGGGAGTCTCTGATGGACTGAGGGAGGGAATTCCAGAGTCGGGGTGCAGTGCGTGAGAAGGCCCGATCACCAAAGTATTTAAGTTTGGATGACGGGACAGTGAGGGAGGCAGTGGAGGAGGACCAAAGGGAACGGGTGGGGCGGTAGGGTAGAACGAGATCAGTCAGGTAGGGGGGGCCAGGCTATGGAGGGCTTTGAAGCTGAGGAGTAGTGTTTTGAAGTTGATGCCTTCTTTAATCGGGAGCCAGTGGAGAGAGTGGAGGACAGGAGTGATGTTGTCACGGGACCGGGTGTTTGTGAGGAGGTGGGCGGCTGAGTTTTGGTTGTTGTTGTATTTTTACAGTGTGTAGTGTAAGTTCCTTGTTGCAGTGTCCAATGTATTGGCTGTCTCAAAATAACTAAGATGAGACTATTGTTTGACAATGGTAATAGACGCGCTTGCTACCTTCAGTAGCCATCTGTAAATCTCACTCACACGCACAGTGTTTTGGTGAGTGTGCCATTTCCCCACGGGCAATGTACCGATGTTTACTCCTCATCAGCGAGGAGAAACGATAGGGGAGATACGTGCTCATCCATTTCACAACAACATCAAGGAGAGAGGAGGCAGTATGCTGGATCAAACCTCCATCTTCTACTTCTTTTGTATGCAGAGTACATAATATAACATGTTGTTTCTTTTCCTTTCTCAAGACATCCCATTTTATGCATTCAAAATTGCTGCCAAACCTTACAATACAGCTTGATGATATGATTTAGAGTCGAATATATTAAATTATGGGGACTGAGGTGTCAAAAGTACTTTGATTCAATAGAGTCCATGCTGAGTCGCCCCCACAAAGCAGCTACAGTATTATGCAAAAATGTCCATGAATTTTGCTACGCGAACTCAATTGAAAAACAGACCCTGAGTCGATCTGCCAGCCAAGTAGATCTGGTACCTCCACTGCTATTGTGTGGTTGTTGTCAGGCCAAGCCTGCTTGGAGCGTGTGACTGTTTGGAATGTGTACCCATTTGGAGCGGGCCAATTGCTTGGTCCCTGGAAGTGCATGGCTGCAGAATTGTATGGCTGCTTGCAGTGTTCTCAAGAACCATTATTCCAATCGACTTCACACTCGACACTGCAATCCATTGGGTCCTCAGCAATACACCCATCAAACATAAACATAATGTTAATTGTTATAGCGCCACCATCTGGACAAATGGCACCAAATTAGACACTACACTCCCCTGGAATATGCAAGGTGCCAACCTGCTCATAGGGAGCAATTAGGAGTTAAGTGTCTTGCTCAAGGGCGCTTTGACACGCTGCCCGGGAGAAGTAGGAATCGAACCAGGAACCTTCAAATTACCAGATGAGCCACTGTCCCCACTACCAAAATGCTAGTTGCTAATGGCCATCAAATGGGTTGCCAACCTAATCATCTAACAGAGAGCATTCATAAACTCTTACCTCTCCATCTAAGCACTCAATCAAAAGTAAATCCTTTGTTCCACTTGCAACTACAAAACCTGGCTGCCATCGCTCTTCTCCCTGCTCATCTATGAGCACGTGCCTCACTTGCCCTACTTACCAACCATGTATGTGGCGCTGACGGACTGATTTTACATTTCCCTGCTGCAAATCACTCCATAAATCCGGTTGTCTCTCGCCCACTGCCCTCTCATACATCACTGTGAATGACTGTCTACCTTCTATGTTCATCATATCTAATACCGTGGCTCTATAGCAAACATTGCTATTGCTTGCATGGCTGACTAGCTTACCTACACGCTGCTCTGCTTCACTGCCATGCGATGCTCTAACACCTGTGGCTTACCTCTTCTCCTACCAATATCACAAACCCACCCTTGTTGTTTCTCTGCCAGGTGGAGATACTCCGCTCTTAGCCCGAGCAACACCGTTAGAAGGAGCGTGACCGTACTCTCTCTCGTCTGTGTCCTCCTCTATAGGCTCCTGGCTGGCGAGCGACACTCTTCAGATTGCTGAGTGTCTAAGGGCAACGACCTCTCATCCTCGCTAAGATTCATTCACATTTGCCATGCCAAGGACAACACGTCTAAATCCCGACCGTGCTGATACAGATAGCCGTTTTGTCCTGTCATCTAATCCCTGCAGCTGCTCCTCTACCTCCTCAACAGTTGTCCACAAGCCCCCGTGTTTAACCATCTCTGGTGTGAGATCAGACTTTGTTGCGACATCTCCAACTTCCTCGCTTGGTCAGTCTTGCCCTAGATTTCTGTAACAACACCCTAATCCTCTCATCCCGGACCCTGGGTTTGTTGATGCACAGATGTCCTGGCTCCAGATTTTCCTGTGCTTTCCTATCACTATATAGCTTTGATAATATACGATAAGATGGATCTTTATTAATCCCCTTGGGAAATCCTGGGGTCATATCAGCATGGGGGGGAGGCCAGGGTACAGGCAGGGTAATAGAAATAGAAATATAAGAATACAAATTATAGTAGATACAAATTAAGACAGCCACTCACAGGACCTGCTCTGCTTAAAAAGCATCATGCTCTCTAGTGTAATAGCACCAGCCCTGGCATTCTCCCTAAGTAGACTATCAAACATGCCAACACCACCCTCTGAGCTTGCGTTTGTTTCTGTCACACTGGTGAGTTCAGTTCTTTTGTTACACCAGAATGCTGCAGACGACCAGCCAGCATGTTGCTGCACACTGCTGCTACTACACACTGCTGCTACACACTGCTGCTACTACACACTGCTGCTACACACTGCTGCTACTACACACTGCTGCTACACACTGCTGCTACTACACACTGCTGCTACTACACACTGCTGCTACTACACACTGCTGCTACACACTGCTGCTACTACACACTGCTGCTACACACTGCTGCTACACACTGCTGCTACTACACACTGCTGCTACACACTGCTGCTACACACTGCTGCTACTACACATTGCTGCTACACACTGCTGCTACTACACACTGCTGCTACACACTGCTGCTACACACTGCTGCTACTACACACTGCTGCTACACACTGCTGCTACTACACACTGCTGCTACACACTGCTGCTACTACACACTGCTGCTACTACACACTGCTGCTACACACTGCTGCTACTACACACTGCTGCTACACACTGCTGCTACTACACACTGCTGCTACACACTGCTGCTACTACACACTGCTGCTACACACTGCTGCTACTACACACTGCTGCTACACACTGCTGCTACTACACACTGCTGCTACACACTGCTGCTACTACACACTGCTACTACACACTGCTGCTACTACACACTGCTGCTACACACTGCTGCTACACACTGCTGCTACTACACACTGCTGCTACTACACACTGCTGCTACACACTGCTGCTACACACTGCTGCTACTACACACTGCTGCTGCTACACACTGCTGCTACTACACACTGCTGCGACTACACACTGCTACTACACACTGCTGCTACACACTGCTGCTACTACACACTGCTGTTACACACTGCTGCTACTACACACTGCTGCTACACACTGCTGCTACACACTGCTGCTACACACTGCTGCTACTACACACTGCTACTACACACTGCTGCTACACACTGCTGCTACTACACACTGCTGCTACACACTGCTGCTACTACACACTGCTGCTACACACTGCTGCTACACACTGCTGCTACACACTGCTGCTGCTACACACTGCTGCTACTACACACTGCTGCTACACACTGCTGCTCCACACTGCTGCTACTACACACTGCTGCTACACACTGCTGCTACACACTGCTGCTACTACACACTGCTACTACACACTGCTGCTACTACACACTGCTGCTACACACTGCTGCTACTACACACTGCTGCTACACACTGCTGCTACTACACACTGCTGCTACACACTGCTGCTACTACACACTGCTGCTACTACACACTGCTGCTACACACTGCTGCTACTACACACTGCTGCTACACACTGCTGCTACACACTACTGCTACACACTGCTGCTACTAGTACACACTGCTGCTACTACACACTGCTGCTACACACTGCTGCTACTAGTACACACTGCTGCTACTACACACTGCTGCTACACACTGCTGCTACTACACACTGCTGCTACACACTGCTGCTACACACTGCTGCTGTTGCTTCACACCCTCACTACTAAAATGACCTCGATGGCCTGCACTGTCAGAGCATCCAACTCTGTATCAGTTTCCTGTATCGAAGACTGAAAAACAGCGCTGTCCTGGATATCAATGTTCTCAAACAGCGTCACTTCCCCTGATAGGAATGGGTGTTACATCTGCCTGCCACTCCCTGAGCTTCCTGACTAGCGCCTGCTATCTGTCATTCATGGCAAGCACACTCTCTTAGCGGCAGGGTGGTTTATAGAGGCACGTGGTGTAGTGGTAAACACTGTCGCCTCACAGCAAAGAAGGTCCAGGGTTCTATTCCCACTTGGGGACCTGCAGGCTGCAGGGTTGCCGGGTACCCAGGTGGGGTATCTCCCGGGCCTTTCTGTGTCTGTGTGGAGTTTGCATGTTCTTCCCCTTCCTATGTATCGGCCATCACATGTGTGTCACTGCAGGACTACGTTGCAATGTGTGCAATGAATAAAGACTTCAAAGTCCAAAGCCCCACACAGAGCCCCCCTTACAACCTGCAAAATGTAAATGCTGCAAGGTAGGGGGAGACACCAATGTCATCATGAACACACTTGTTCTCAGTCTTACGTACAGCTCAGAACTCCTTGATGTCACTGCTGAGGAAATACACACCAGCAGCATTGTGGAATGGCAAAATTTGCCATTTTACCTTTTAAAGGGGGCAATCCTTATATCCATCAGAAAAGTTCTGATCTGGACAGGCATCCACGTTCCCGTACTAGTTTGCACGCTGTTCTGAGTAAAGAAACAGCACCGCCCTCGTGTCTACAAGATTCTCTGCCGTCGTACACATGGCCACACGTGGCTGTCTGCGTGCCATGGTGCCCGCTCGCTACCTACTCTATCTGTGCCAAAAACCCAAATCTTGCCCATTTTCCAAGGGTTGTTATTGCCTTGATGTGACAGGCCATCAATGGGATGCAAGCCGCAACATAACTCATTAACCACATGCAGGCTCGCCTTCTCCTCCTCACTATGCTCATCATACCCGTCCTGAGTTATCCGGTGGAGCGCTGGCTCCGTATTCTGTCAGAATCTCATTAAACTTTTCCTCAGCGCTGGCCCCATCACTCATTAGATCTGTTTTCTCACACAACTCTACATTCACATCTCCTCCGCCGCCACTAACGACATCCTGCATCATCTCTCTGACTGCATGGAATGTGCACTAGTGGGCAGAGCTGGACGCTTGCTCCAGAGGGCGCCGGAAAGATGGGATCCGAGGGGCACAGCGTTTTATTCCCTACTTTTTTCTCATTAAAATGTTAAAGATTAAACTGGACTTGGGCGGCTACGTGGCGCAGTGGGCAAGGCGCTCGCAACGAATGCTGGAGACTAGGCTTGAACAGGATGCCTCCTGTTCGAGCCCCGCTCTCCACATTGCTTTCAGTTTAGCTGGTCGTCCACAGTAATACACATTGGCCGTATTACGGGGAGGGAAACTGAAGGGTGGGGATTGGGCGTTGTGGACAGCGACTCCTACAGGTCGGTTGGTGCGCCTGCGCAGTACAATCAAGAAGCGACAGGGGCGGGGCCCCTCCAATGCCCAGACCCCCGACGCTGAAATATCGAGCTGCGCAGGTGAAAAGATGCGACGGCTGTTACCTCGAGTATCGGAGGGGACTCGTGCTATGTATGACTTAGTCCACATTGCAGCCGGCTTGTGGGAGGCAAGAAACAACGTTCAAAGACAGGGGAGGGTTGAATTGGACGATATGAAAATTGTGATGGGAGAAAAATAGAAAATGGGAGAAAAAGTGGATAAAAAAAATAATAATTAAACTGGACTTAAATATGTCTTTATTCGTAGCACACATTGCTAAGTAGGCATGCACCGAACACACACATGGGGTCGGGGAGGGCGACACACAGGAATACACATATGCATTTTTTGAGGGTCGCCGATAAAATGTCTTCTCTGCGCTTGACCCATCCCGTCGTCCTTCCCCCCAAAGGACAGCCGGGAGCAGACTCCTGTCCGTTTTCGTCAGGGTGACAACGTTAGCGATCTGTTCTGCATGTTTTTCCATTGGGATTCTCTCTTTTTCTGGAGGGGAAACCTTTACAAGCACGGGGAGAAAGAGAAAAGCCGGGGAGATACACCACCTGACAACCTGGACCCCAAACAGGAATCGAACTCAGGACCTTCTTGCTGTGAGGCGACAGTGTTAACCATTACACCACCGTGTCAATCGTTCCTGTCCACTCTAGGTAAAATAAACGGGGATGAAGATTTGCATTTTAATCGAATCAAAGAGAACGTTATCACACAAATCAAATGCATAGAGTGTACATTGCAACCAATAGAATTGTTTGAACGCTGTGTGTGTTAGGAGCCATTACCTAGCTAGCTGAACTTATCTTATCAATATAGCAAATATACCAGGAAAATAACCAGTGCATAAGAAAGTCAAACACTGTTATGGTTTGAACGTGATACTCTAGTGCAGAGAGATAGCAGACAACTGGACAGGTTCCAAGGGTGTTTAATATCAAAAAGGTATAGTAGTTGGACAAGCGTGAGGTCAAAGACAAGGCCGGGTTCTCAGATGGTGCATGGAATGATGCAGGAGAAGTGTAGTCCGACAGGCAGAGGTTCGTAGATGAGACAGGCAACACATCCGTCTTGCAGTATGGGCTGGGTAGTCAGTTGATTGCCGATCGCCAGCAGCTGTGGATGCCTAGGGGACTGCCTCCACACCAGGTTCCAATTCTGCAATCACTTCCCACATACCCACACCCACACAGAGACAACGCCACTAGGACACAGGGAACATGACACAGTCAAACAAAACAGATATATGTATGATTGTATGTCTATATTTAATTGCCTAAGTGCAGGAAAGTAGCTTTGCCTGCAAGGCATGGAAGGCCTAATATTTCCTATTCATGGGAGCTTTTTTTTTCCAGCTTTTGCTTTTTAACCACTGATCCAGCTCCAATTTCAGATGCTTCCAAAGCACTTTACAACTTATGCATGTCTCACATTCACCCACACATTCACATACAGATGGCGGAGGGCCGGAGGCAACCATGCAAGGTGCACATCAGGAGCATTTAGGGGTTAAGGGTTTCGCTCAAGGACACTTTGATAAGCTGACGGGACAAGCTGGAATTTAACCGGGAACCTTCTGATTACCAGACGACCTCTCTACCTCCTGAGCCACTCTCTCCCCCACACATATCGAGTTCCTTTGGACAAATGAAAGGGTGTTTCTTATTTTGAGGAAAAGGTTATCAGCCTTGAGCAGCTATTATGGATGGATACATCATCCCTTGTTAATAGGCTTTAGACCAATTCATAATCCCTGTGAATAAAGGGAGCCAGAGTGTTGAGGTTTCATGCAGGAAATGAACTGAGCTATTTATGTTAGCTTGTTCTTCCCAAGATAAAGTTTGTTGTTAACTACTTTACCTGAATATTTGTATTTGATCTTCTTCGTGAGAGAGGACCGTGCTGCTGCTGCTGCAACTTAATTTCTAAGTGATATAGGGAGGTGTAGTCTGACGTCACTTTGGACCGCCCGCAAGGTCCACCCGTTTAGGGATTTATCATTGGGGAAAATGGCTTATCGGCTATGAACATTGGCAAGCTTTCCATTTTGCACAAAATGAGTTCCCTTCTATCACTAAAATTATTGTTTAAGCATTTTTGGTTGAAATCAAATTTGATGTAATTATTTTAAGATTAATTGCAAATATTTTCATGTCGAGCTATAGATTGTGGATGAATACGCACAAAAAGGTACACCATGCAAATGTTCATGCTTCATTTGTTTCAAACGAGACGATTTAGAAATGGGCAATGGGGAAATACATTGCGATTTCAAGCGAGGTGGACCGGCCGGAAACAACAATGACGTAACCACTACACTTCCCTATACACACACAAATTAATTGGATGCTTTTTTCGCCCAGAGGCGAAACCTGTACGGCACTCGCAGGCAACCTGCCAGTCAACGATACACGTTTTGAATATTCACGTGAATTGGTTAGTCCATGATATCGCATTGAAATGACCAACAGCCACACATTAACACACTAACACACAGACACACCTTTTGGCACCAGCACTTCTGAAATGAAACCGGCGCCCCTGGCTTTCTCCCTTACACCTAGGCTACTACTACCATCAATAAAAAATATGCTTGCAGTGCCATATTTCTGCCAAAATGTACTGGTGGCATCAGTACAGAGAGAGTGATGCTCTGTAGGAGGAGCATCCTGTAGACGCTGCAGTGCCACCTGCAGAGCCTCCAGCACCCTCTCTTTACTGATAGTGGACCTGGTGATCTGTTCTCCAGTACAACCATAACTACCTCTGGTGCTTTGAACTCAAATCATAAATGTAATTTATTTGTAAAGCCCCGAAATCACAAGGTATAATACCCCCATGGGCTGGACAAGTCTTCTTTAAACAAGTCAAGAAGAAACATCACAATAAATCAAGAACAAAAACCACCATCAAATCCAAAAAATGCAACACTCCCAGACATTCCCCAGCGACGTGGAGGAGAGAAACCTTAGAAGGGCTGTTCAAAGTTGGATCCCCCAACTTGGCTGTCGGTCAGGCACGTGCACACATAGAGGCCAAGGGGTGCTTGAGCACCTGCCTTTTTGAGCCTCATCAAAAAAGTGCCCTTTTTGAAAAAAAGAAAAGACGTTTTTCTTTTTTTTTTTACCGTTACGCATTATGGACTGCCCTTCCAACTGAAAAATTTCAGGATAGAATCAAAATATTAGGTAAAGAGAGAGAGATGCCCCATATTCCATTGCAGTTTGCACGGCCTCCTCAGCGTGCCTCTCCGCGGACCTATATATTTTATGCATAGCGTGGGTGGTGATGATGATGATGATAGAAACCGCTGTGGTGCATACAGTTGAATGCTGGTATTACACTCACTGAGGGACACGAAGAAGTCAAGTCCGATGGGATTTGGGAATCTCAAATACAAATCGGGATTGGAATAAAAAATGCATTTATATTAAACAATACAGAATATACAGCACTTATTGGGGTCTGTAGGGTAAGCACTTATTCCCTCCCCCCTGAACATTTATGGAGATGTATGGGCCTTTTAAGTCAGTGATAAAAGTGTCTTTCAAGGATAAGTGAGCTCCTGCACTGATTATTATAGTTCAATATTCAATATTTGATCACCAAAACCCCCCAAAAAGCATAAAAAGGGGGCCCTCCGCCCAAAAAGGGCCCTTAAAAATCGTGCGCGCGCACTACGCTCGCTCGGTTAATATATACACACACAAGTGTAGTGCCCTTTTCAGCCTTTGAGCACCTACCCCTCTAAAGTCCTGTGCACGTCCCTGCTGTCGGTGATAATACAGTGTTGCTATGGATGATCAATGGGTGGAGAATAAAACAGGTGAATAGGTCATATGTATGTACATGTACGTGTAATAAAACACATATGTACATGCAATCAATACTATCAATTGACAAACTTAATACATTTCAAACATGCTCATTAATATTCAAGTTCATTAACAATAGGCAAGATCTTCCTGATACCTTCCATAGTTTCTTCATCTTTTCATCAGAATTTCACTCATATCCAACAAACCATAGTAATAAACTCCATTTACCTTTCTGTCGGACATCTAGCCATCAATTCAACATTAGCTTTAGAGGTCCTAAACTCTGGAACACTTTAAATTCCTCATTGAGGTCAACAACCTCCTTATCTATATTTAAAAAACAATTAAAATCTAATTTAATTTCATCATAAATCACCATCACATTAAGTTACTCCTGTGTATCAGTGTTACTGTTAGTATACCGTTAATATATATCTCCTCTTCTTTGCCCTCTTGTACTAAAAAAAAGAAAAAAAAAATTGTTCTTGTTACTGACTCGTGTCAATCTTCCATGTTTTCGCAATAGTGTCTGTCTTATGTCTCTGTTCCTGTTTTGTAGTTTATTTTGTAGACCATTCTACACATGTATATCGTTCATATTGAGTAGTAGTAGTAGTAGTATCTCACACAATACAATATACACCATCATTTATCAATATTTGATTTTTACAGAGACTGAAAAGGTACAGACTGAAGCATAGTGCTTATTATGTGCCTGTCCTATATTCTTAACAAAAAATACAAAAATGTAGACTCCAAAACAGTATTCTAAAGAAAAAAAAGCAAGCAAAACAGTATTATTCATCCTTGTAGTTTTCAAAAATAGCTTTACAAAAAATACAAAAATGTAGACTCCAAAACAGTATTCTAAAAGACAAAAAAGCAAACAAAACAGTATTATTCACCCTTGTAGTTTTCAAAAATAGCTTTACAAACTATGAACAAAAGTGAATTACTCATTCTTAACTGTATATCAGCATTGTTCCACAAGTTAACCCCAATAATAGAAATACACCTCATTTTAATCCCTTTCTTAGCTTTTTGAACAGTAAATTTATTCAAAAAAACATTTGCACCCCGTCTGGGAGTAACTTTGCTTTAGCTCTGTACATTATTTGCATAGTTTTATAGTAAACCAAATCATTAAATTTCATAATATGAGACTTTATAAACAATGGATTTGTGTGTTCATACTTAGTAACCAGCCTTGAAAAGGTTCTGAATGGCCCGCTTTTGCAGTAAGACTATTGGATTTACTGTATTTTTAAATGTCGACCCCCATACTTCCACACAGTAAGAAATGTAAGGAAGTATAAGTGAGCAGTAAATGATGTGCAAGGCTTTGTAGTTTAATATATCCTTACAGTTATACAATATTGCTACTGACTTAGATATTTTTCCTTGAATATAGTTAACATGTTGTTTCCATGTTAATTTCTGGTCAATAACTACCCCTAGAAATTTTATCTCAGAAACTTTTTCTATTTTTACATCACATATTTTTAACTCTATATCCACCTCTATTTCTTTTCGATTACCAAAAACCATACATTTAGTTTTCTTAATATTGAGAGACAATTTATTAACATCAAACCACGTTTTGAGAATTTCAAGCTCTCTTTCAATATCAAACAAACGTTCCTTTAAATTACTTCATGAGCAATATAAATTTGTATCATCTGCAAAAATAACAAACTTTAACAGTACAGCAACATTGCATATATCATTAATATAAAGTATAAATAGTTCTGTTTCGTTATGGATCTCGCTCAGCATCAAACTGCACTGTACTTCACTTCGTGCATGTGCACTGAATAAAAAATTCCACCATGTACCTTTACATCCCAACATTCGTCTGGCCACACCCCTATCCGCTTACCTTCATAAGCAGGTGTGTGGTCACCTACTCGCCTCCTTCTTCACTTTCACCACAAGGAAGTGCCTTCGGTAGATCCCCACTTGACGAGGTTGTTAGCTGAAGAAAGTTGAGACGTGTTTACATTGTGCTTATTTTTTTCTTCTCTCATATTTTCGATAGAAAAACCTAAGTCATAATGTCTACTCCGGAGAGTCGTGTTCGCAACGCTACTCTTCACCAGCGGTTCTCCATTTCCGCCTCCGTCGTACGTCTTGGAGCGGGGCTGTTACCTCTCTCGTGGTTGACAGCCACGCCCGGTAGGCGTCCGATGGGTAGTTTGCCTCTCCAAGGAGCTGGTGCACCGGTGCCGTCGCCGTCGCCTGTGCGATGGCCTGGTTCCGGCTCTGGTTCCTCTGTTTCCGATGAATCGTCCGCTGTTGGGCGGCCGGTTCCCTTGGTTGCAGGGGATTTGAGACGCAAACTTTTTGCGTCGGCTCGCTCCCGTCGCAAGATGGTGGCTTGCAGACGCAAACGGCCCGGTTTTGGTGAGTTGCTGGAGCCAGGTGAGGATACGTCGGTCTCTACATGCCCGATGGAAACAGAGGACTACATGATAGAGGCGGACGGGTTCTTATTTGAAGGCCCGGTGGAGACAGCTCTCCCGCCAGCCCAGGTAACACTGGAGGGGGGTGAGATGTCTCCTTGGGGCGCCTCGTTCGAAGACGTTGGGGAAGAACCTCTGACTCGTCGGCGGGATGCCCTGCTATCAGCCACATCGGAGTGTGGCTCCTTGACCAGTGGTAGCCTGCTGTATGTGAGGGATGCAGGCTCGGTGGAGGAAAGTCTGCAGGGGGAACTGCTGGCTTTGTTTCCCGAGCTCATGGCGGTGGCAGCAGTCGCAAACGGCGTGCCGCTGCCGCAGCCATTGCCTGTTCCTGTCCCTGATGATCTCATAGGTCATCTATGGCAGCGTCTAACATCGCGCAGCTGGCAAGATTCATGTCCGGGATATTGACGGGCGGCATGGAGCAGAGTGATGTACAACATGACCAGCTCTCCCAGGCGGCAGGAGCTATCCTGCATCTGACTCAGCCGCAGGCTATAGCCGCTGGGAAAGTGCTCGCCCTGGCAACTCTGGTCCAGCGCCACCTTTGGCTGGAGCAGGCTCGTGTACCGGAGAAGAAGAGACTTCCACTTCTGACGGCACCCCTCTCCGATGCTGGACTATTCGGGAAGGCCCTGCAGTTGATGACCTCGACGTGCAGAGAGATGCAAGAGGAGCGCACCGTGCTCCAGCCTCATTTTCCCCCTCCCGATGTCACCGGTGGAGTCAGACGGCTGCCACGTCGTCGATCAACTTCCGCGGTGGTCGCTGCTGCCACCACCGCCACTGCTGGTTCTTCGAAGAAGAAGGCCAGGAGGAGAGAGGGCGCCTCCGCTACAGCCGGCCCATCTACGCCCGGAGGCGACGGTAGGGACCGTCGTGACCAGCCGCCGATTGTTTACTGTCCCTCCGGTGCTCCCCGGGGTGGCAAATCCCAAGCGGCTCGTGGCAGGCGTCGCTAGACCCAGTGACTTTTTTCCCCTGCGGCCCCCTCTGTTCCTTTCCCGGCCCACCATATTATGATTTTGTTGAAAAATAAAGAGTCCCCTCTAAAGGGGGACTGTATTTTTTGTTAACAAACTGTGTGTTTCTTCACCAATCATATGATGGGGTTGCAACATGTTAATCTTCACTAGTATGGGTTGATAGGAGGGTTACATTCATGTTAAGGGCTTAAGCAAGGCCTGCAACCTACACTCGGTTGAAAAAGGGTCTCCACATAATGGTAGAGGCTACTTGTATGTTCTGTTGCTTACACAGTGATGTTGAGCTACAACACTGTTGTGGTGGGTTTGCAGTAATGCTCGTATGAACACGTACCACGGCTCAGCCGTTCTCTCTCTCTCTATCAGTGTTTTTTCTGTGTTACAACATGGATGCGGGTGTAGGATTCACACACACACACGACTTGGTCTTGTTGTAAACCCTGTTCACAGATTGTCTGTGGTTAGCGTGCATTGTATTAGCTTGCGCTATTCATTAGCATTGCTACTAAAGGTATCATATGGCTAAAGTTGTTGTTGTATGCAAGGGAAGGGCTTGTGAGGGGGTACCGGATAAACCCCTCCTTCCCTCTTCTGATTGGCCAGGGGGTTTATTCCTCTCTTGTCAGTCCAGTTGGGGCCAAGCTGTTAGGCGGCTTGGCAGGGAGGGGGGGGGGGAGGGTTTCCCTGACTCTGCACCTATTAACAGGCGTTGAGTCTTGGGTTTCCCCCCGTCATAGCACACGTCACTACGCACGTTGCTATTGACGATGGCTTCCGTGAGTTAGACCCGTATGTAAGGTCTGTTATTGTCAAAGTGTCGGGATAGAGCGTAGGAATTATGGTTCCACTACGCTCGATATATGTGTAACTTGAGTCGGTTGGTCACATGACTCAAGATTACCATGGCTTTTTCACTCTATGACTCACGTGGGAAGTCTCTCTGGGGAGTTCCGTCTATCCTCTGTGGTGGGGATGACGGGATATAAAAATGTAAACAGTTTTTATCCTCAGCTGTGTCAAGTGGGATTCATGTCAGTCGGTGTTTCTTTTCTTTTTTAATAAAAGAGTGTGGAGTATATGAAGCACCACACCCTTCTTGTCGTTCTCCCAGGCGCCTTGAGGATTCAATGAGGGGTCTGGTTAGACTGTTCATTGATGTGGTTTGTGTCCCGACGCATGCATGGTGCTAGCTCGGGGTGTTTCTGATAAGAATCATGCGGGTAGCTAGTACGCCTTGGTTGCTTGTTATTCAAACAGCGTTTTTATAAAGCAACTGGGATGGGTTTTTTTTCCTCTTCCGAGAGCCTGTTACTGGGTCTCGACGGATTCTCGTTCATATCTGGGGGATGTTAACGGAATAGATCAGAACATAGGTAGAGGGGTCTCACGCCCTTGGGGTGGGCCACCGAGCACGGTTCACACCGGCCCGTCTGGGTGGCGCCCTCTTTTCATGTTTTAGATCAACACGCATATCTGCCCCTTCTCCTGGAGTAGGCATGTCGGCGTGGTTAGGGCACGGGACTGGTTCTGGTCACGCTGGTCCAGGTCAGTTAACCCGTTTGTCCGCCGGGGATGCAGATCTGCTGTTCTGGTACCCTGAGGGACTTGGGCTTTTTTCAGGGGGAAAAATGCCGGGTTGGCCCGGGGTGTCACAAGGTTAGGCGTTATGGAGACCCTTGTTGGGTACATGTTGTACTCTGCACTATCATAAGGGGCTGGTCCTCTTTTCTTCGCCCCTCTCTCACGCATGGCGAAGAGGGGGCTGTTGGGGTGGTCTTCTGGACCTCCTCTGGTAATCCTGTGTGCTTCCCGAGCCGCCGGGCCCGGTCCAAAGTAAAGTTTTGTTGATACCGTAGGCCTGGGATAACCCTTTTTTCTTGAGGGGTTATAGGAACAATCACCGTCTGTACCAAGAGGGTAGTTGATTCCATGGTATGTTGGAGCAGTGTCAACTCCCGGGTTGCCCGGTTGAGTGTGCCCCTGCACGTTCATGACGTCTGCCAATCATGTCAGCCTTCTCTGCCTCGACCCCTCTGGGTGGTTTTTCTTTGATGGAGGCTTTTGTCATGGTGATCAACAACGCCAGCATACGCCCCTTCCGCCGGGGGGGCTGTTTTTAGCTGACTCCTTTGGCGCCTGTCTCGTCCGCAGTGCTCCAGGCTCGGGTTACAGCCTGCTGCCTGGTTCCCCCGGTGCGCTGCCTGCTTCCGTTGGTTAACCTTTTTTGAGTGCTTACGGCCATGCTGACTGCCTGTTCTGCAGGGTCAGTGTGCCAGGCGGTGTGCTATTGGGGGGAAAGGGCCCACTCTTGGAGGGGCCTTATCCGAATACGCTGGCGATGTGGGGGGCGGTGTCACTAAGTGACCGCCTGGTGGGGTCTTGATGCCTGCCGTCATTGACCTCTCCGGGCCCCCTTTTTCCAGGGGATCCAGTCCCTTCGGTGGGTCTGGGTCTTCTTTCGCGCTCCGCTGCTACAGCCTTGCCACAGGGTTGGGTTGCTCTTGACCCCGTGATTTTTGGGGGCAGTAACGAGGTTTGTTCCTTCTGTTCGTTCCCGGGTGGCATGCGGGTTGTGCGTGTGTGTAGTCGTGGGGTCAAGCCACGGTCTGCTCACCCTGTGCGTTGAGTTGTTTGAATTCCTCTTCGCACGGTCGGATCTGTCTCCCTCCCGTAAGCCTCCAATAGGGGGGGTATCCTCCATTAGGGAGGGTCGGGGGGCTCGGTCCTCCCCGGTCTGATGGTTGTGGGGGGCCTCAGCGGGGTACATTTGTCGGGCTATGGCTCTCGCTCAGCCTCCCTTGTGTAGTTTGATGCTGCTGAGCGAGATCCATAACGAAACAGAACGTAAGGTTATGTATATAACCAAGTTCTGTGAGTTATGGTGACGCTCAGCATCAGACGCCGCTGCGGCCCTTGATCTCGCCTTGTGGTGAAAGTTTGGGAAGGAGGCGAGTAGGTGACCACACACCTGCTTATGAAGGTAAGCGGATGGGGGTGTGGCCAGACGAATGTTGGGATGTAAAGGTACATGGTGGAATTTTTTATTCAGTGCACGTGCACGAAGTGAAGTACAGTGCAGTTTGATGCTGAGCGTCACCATAACTCACAGAACTTGGTTATATACATAACCTTACGTTTTGGACCTATCACAGATCCCTGAGGTACTCCACAGGTGACCTTCCGAAATCCTGACACAGTGTCATTAATTTTCCAAGTAGCTCTTCAGCCAAGAGTTAGCTACACCTCGTATCCCATACTTCTCCAGTTTTCTCACTAATATGCTGTGATCTATTGTATCAAAAGCCTTCTGTAGGTCAATATAAATACCAATAGAACACTTGTCATTGTCAACTGTTTTAGTTATTTCTTCTACTATATCCATCACTGCATATGTAGTATGCACAATGAGATGGGAGTGGAATTGTGTACAAGCCCTTTGGGCCTCGTTCCCTCCTAGCACTGTTTTTTTTTAAATAATGTGCTAAATAAATAAACTAAACTAAACTAATAGCAACTGGGGTACATAAGAACATTTTTGAAAGATTTAAATAGAATAGAGCTAAGAACAACAACAACAACAACAACAACAACAACAACAACAACAACAACAACAACAACAACAACAACAACAACAAAAGAAAAAGCATAGGGAAACGAGCGGTAGTATGAAAATAGGATAAAGGCTAAATGTCAAGGCTCAGAGCTTTGCTGGCTCTTACGCCCCTAGATTCATATAAACCTCTCAAACACCATCAAACCGCTGCCTACGTCGTGTTAATAACATCTTACAGGACCAGTACCACCCAGCACACCATCTTTTTTAACTCCTGCCCTCTGGTCAAAGGTATAGATCCATCCAGTCCGGAACTAGCAGACTGACCAACAGCTGTCAGGCTGCTCAACGCTCAACGATCAACATCAACTTGTCAACTTGCCGCCCCGCCCCCCCCCCCCCCCCCTACCCCGCACCCCCCTCGCACACCCCGTCCCCAACCCCCAGTGACATAACTCCCACTTCTCCATTACAACAATAACTGTGAACCGGACTTGCATTGCTGCACTATACACTATTTCATCCATTGCAAGTCAACGCTCCCCCCCCCCCCCCCCCTCCATCCATTAACTCAACTGGACTGTCACTGTAATATTTATTTATTTTTTTATTGGGGTGGGGGGTCATCGAAGGGAAACAGGCTATGTCTGTCCTCGCTCTGCAGTGGTGGAACGAACTTCCCACCACAGTCAGGAGAGCTGAAAAATGCCCAATTTACTGCCGTCGACAAAAAACACAAGTTTTTCAATATTTCAATCAATGATTTACCATTTTATTATGTACGTATATATAGTAGTATATGCTACTTTGTCTATACTCCTATCTACTATGTACTATACTCAGTGATGGGCAAGCTACTTGGAAAATGTAGCAAGCTACACTACAAGTTACTCTCGATTAAATATAGCTCAACTACAATGGAAGCTATCCCCAGAGAAATGTAGCAAGCTACACTACAAGAACATGACAAAAATAGCTAGCTACATCGGCACTACTTTTTTTTTTTTTTTTTTTTTTACTTCGTGACCAAGTTTCCACCAAACAAATAGGCAGGGAAAAAAAATCTCAGTTTGATTGTTTATTATAAAACTGAAACAAGCCCTCGGTCTGGCTTTTTGTGTCATCCTTTTAACATGAACTTGTATTACACACTTCTTCAATATCTGAATTGTTTTACTTCATTTTACTAGTATTATGCTACCAATGTATTATATACTACTACCAACTATGCTAATATGTCTATACTACTACAGTATGTACTCAGAGTATAACACTCAAGCTTGACACTGACAAACGATACTACTTATCCTTGGCTGCTAGATATGTACCACTCCTACTGACTTGTTGTACACAATTTGTAAGTTGATTTGAATGAAAGTGTCAGCTAAATGACCAAATGTATTTAAATATGTAACTCACAAAACATTCCATGGCCCCAAAATCATGTGGGGACCCCCCCTGGGGGTCCTGTCCCACAGGTTGAGAACCACTGCTTTTCCCTCTTTTTTTCTTTTCTCCACCCCAATAATATTGTTCATTTTCTGCCTACAGTGAAACATCATGATAGCAGCTATCTTAGTTAAAGCTGTTGACAAAGTGTACTGACGTGTGTGCTGTTTGGGAACAGTTGATTTTCATCAGCTCACCTGAATGTGTCCTCATTAGTGCTGGACGTGTTGAGAGAGCAGCATATGTTTTAGCCGTTTTTTCAGTCAAACTCATAAATGTGTCCCAGATAGGGCCATGGAGAGTCATTGTTGTTATTGACATCATCATCTTCATCAATGCCATCGAACCCCTCTGCCATTTCGCGCAGACTGGTTCATTTCATGTAATCCGTTAAATTGCATTCATTCAATACGTCTGTGTTTTGATTTTCACTTCCTGCTTTGCGGCTGGAGTCCCGCCCTATCCTGCCTCTGATTGGCCTACCCGTATTGTTTTGGTCTACCATACCCAATCGTGAGTCGTCACTCATATCTAAACAAACCAACCAATCATAGTGGGTTTTTTACGGGGAGTTTTTTTTTCTCCTCGCAGATCTTCTAGTCTAGACTGTCTCTCCCGAAAGTAGCGTGTAACGTTTCTCGTCGCTACGTTACTACTTTGTTCTATAAATAGCTCCGCTACAGAGATCGCTACCCTGGTTAAAAAGTAGCGAGCTACCAGCACGCTACTGAGAATTGTAGTTAAGCTATGTAGCGTCGCTACTTGTAGCAAGCTACTGCCCATCACTGACTATACTACTATGCCTATACTACTACCTACTATGCTATTATGTCTATCTATACTGCTATGCACTCAAGCGAAGTTCTTCACAGGCTTTAATGACTACAGCCGGTTGCCCTGACGTCTGTAGTCATGAAGGTCTTTGAGCGCCTTGTCCTGGCCAACCTGAAGTCCATCACAGACCCTCTACTTGATTCCCTGCAGTTTGCGTACAGAGCAAACCGATCCACGGACGATGCTGTGAACATGGCTCTACATTACGTCCTGGAACACCTGGACCCTCTTTTATCAATTTTTCTTAGAAAGTATTCTATTTTCATACGTAAGCACAGAATTTAGAATGTGTGCACGCACAGAAATATTGGGATTTATCAACCGTGCGTACACAGGTCCTACGCTCCTCCGTGTTGATAAATACCTCTTTGTTCTACCGTCAATGTTCGTGCATGATTATCCATATATGGTCATGAAACACCCCCCATGGGATGTAAAATAATGGACTGACCCGAGCGGAACTCTGAGAAACTTCACGGGAGATTGTTCACTGAGGCGCTGTCGAACCAAGAAGACACAACCGGTGTTATGGGATAAATAAAAGGCTGACTTGTACACTTGACTTTGAATACCGCCTATGTCACAAATGTATCAGTACTAAATACCTATATGTCCCTATGCCATAAATGTCATGTATGTTGTGTATGTCATAAATGTCTATATGAATTGAAAATGGGGGACCCTGATGGAAACAAGACAAACGTCTTTCTCTGGTCTGCATCCCCTTAACAATTGTATGTATTGAGCCGTACTGTATTGTACCCATTCTGCATTCTGTTAAATAAAGTTTTCATTCATTCATTCATTCATTCATTCATTCACAGTGATGTCAGATATCAACGGCTCCCTAAGACCATTGCTGCAATTTCGCCTGGACAGCTCAAAATACTAATAAAGACCGTTCGTTGACCACTGTTTGGCGTTGGTGGTGTGTCATTATAACCATGCTGTAATAATATGAATGCCTTTATTAGTTGTGTTCGATTTAATATGATTTTTAGAGGCATCTATTTTGAATGAATGAATGAATGAAAACTTTATATAACAGATTGCAGAATGGGTACAATACAGTACGGCTCAATACACACAATTGTTAAGGGGATGCAGACCTGAGAAAGACGTTTGTCTTGTTTACATCAGGGTCCCCCCCGGTTGTTGTCGGTATTAGCCTAATACCGACAACAAAATAGATGCCTCTAAAAATCATATACTATTAGGTAGCCTATATGAATTACATAATAATAGCAGCCATAGCCTACATTATGCAACAGTAACTTGCGCATATATAATAGCACAATGCACCTCGCGGACGGACCAGTGTATACCTTATATCATATTCCTATTCATATTCATATAATAGTTTACTCTATCAGCATACCAGCATGTAATACGTTCTTTGTTAGAACTCAACTCGTTATTATTTTGCGCATAGATTGCAGAAATACGGGAACGTTTTGATTTAGGCTTTGACATTGTAAAACTAAATAAGTTAAATTCTGTAAGCAGAATACAAGTCATGATATCACCCACACGATATATGCTCTGTGTCCAGAGCATGTATGCTTTTCATTAATTTAAGACACATTTATTGCAAGGGTTTTGTATACACATACACTCAACAAATAACCTCAGTCTGTTCTCGTTGCAATGCGTTTTTTATTCTTTCTTATAGGAAGGGGGAAGAACACTATATCATGGGTGTTCATATGACTTGTATTCTGCTTACAGCTTCGGGGTTCCACTTATTACGTTTAACAATGGCAAAGCCTTTTAAATATAATCAAAACGTTCCCGTATTTCTGCAATATATGCGCAAAATAATAACGAGTTGAGTTACGCGGAGCGCAGTCAGTGCTTATTTCCGCGTTGTGAAAATATTCTACCACCGGCGCCAGCTACGCATGGTCCGACCTGTGCTTAAATATACGCACAAAGTCAAGCACAAGTTCAAATTGATGAATCCCACACTTTGCTTAGAAATGATCGTACGCACGGGTTACGCACATATCTGTGCGTACGCCACTGCAGGGACCTACGCCAGGATTCTGTTGGTGGACTTCAGCTCGGCCTTCAACACCATCCTCCCGCACATCCGGGAGCATCACGTGTCCCTGCTGTAGGTGCTGGACTCTACCTGTAGGTGGTACACGGACTTCCTGACAAACAGGAAGCAGCGGGTGAAGTTGGGAATTAACATCTCTGATCCCAAGTCCATCAGCACAGGCTCCCCGCAGGGCTGCGTTCTGTCCCCCTACTATTCTCCCTGTACACCAACAGATGCGTCTCTCTGCACCCCTCAGTCAAACTCCTGAAGTTTGCGGACGATACCACCCTGGGGGGTCTCGTCTCCAGGGGGGATGAGTTTGCCTTCAGGAGGGAGATCGAGAGGCTGCAGAGCTGGTGCATCTGCAACAACCTGGACCTAAACGACCAGAAAACAGTGGAGATGGTGGTGGATTTCAGGCGGAAGGCAGCCCCCCCCACCCGATCATTCTGGGAGGCACCCCGGTGGCCTCTGTCGAGTCCTGCCGCTTCCTCTGCATGACACTCTCCCGGGATCTGAAATGGGAGCTGAACACCAACGCTCTCAATAAAAAGGCCCGGAAGAGGATGTTCTTCCTGCGTCAGCTGAGGAAGTTCAGGCTGCAGAGGACAATGATGGCCCAGTTTTACACCTCCATCATCGAGTCCATCCTCACCCTCTCCATCATCACCTGGTTTCCTGTGGCCACGGTCAGGGACAAGGCCAAGCTGCAGCGGGTGATTGGCTGCCCCCTTCCCTTCCTCGAGTCCCTACACCAGGGCCTTGAGGAGGGAGAGGAAGATCATGGCAGAACCCGCTCACCCGGGTCACAACCTCTTCACGCTGCTTCCCCACGGCAAGCGGCTACGGCTGCCCAAGACACTGAACACCTGCCACAGACTCAGTTTCTTCCCCTCAGCAGCTCGCCTAGTAAATGAGTCAGGTGTCCCCCTGCTCCACCCCCCCCCTCTCTATGGCGAGCTGCTAGGGCTGGAATTTTTATTTTGCACCAACAACATATCCTTAGCCATTGCACTTTATTCTCTTGTCGTTGTCTCACTGTTCTGTACAGTTCATGCACTGTACTGTATATGCCGTATCACGTTCCTTTGTGTTTTGTAAACATAATGGCGAATAAGGTCATCTGAATCTGAGTGTTGCACTCAAATTCAACACCTTTTTACAAATAATGGCACTTACCTTTAGCTGCCCGAGGTGTACACCTCCTGCTGACTTGTTGCACACAATGTGTACGTTGCCGTGGATAAAAGGGTTAACCAGTTAACTGATGGGCAATTTTTCAGAAAACACCGGAAAATTGCATACCCAAAGTAATCTTTATTATACTTTATACTTATAGCACATGACATGTTCCTCAGAATATTCACTCTTGTCGTTGTCAGTTGATTGTTGGTCGCTCTCACGGCCTCTAAAGACCAATTCTAAAGCCTCCTGAGTCGTGAAAGTTAGCTTAGCCATTTTCAACAAATGCAGGAAAAATAACCGAATGAATTATAATTAGAAGTCAGTAGCGGCTCGTGGATGCTTCGCCACTAGGGGCGCTATACCAAACATTTTGCAAACATGTACAAGGCACGCATTGGCGAATATTATCACCATTGCCATCGATCAATATCACAGTCAGTCAAATGCAACCACGTTTCCAATAGCCCAACACAAACACGCACATCTCTCTCTCTCTCTCTCTCTCTCTCTCTCTCTCTCTCTCTCTCTCGCTCTCGCTCTCTCTCTCTCTCTCTCTCTCTCAGATGATGTCAGATCCATTCAATAATAATCACATTTGTATATCTCGTCATTTTAAACAAGTTACCATTCATTGTCTGAGTGGTTATGCCCCACAAATGAGAGAGAGAGAGAGAGAGAGAGAGAGAGAGAGAGAGAGAGAGAGAGAGAGAGAGAGAGAGTTAGTTAAGCATTAGCTGAGTGGCTAAAGTTAGCTGAGTTGGCTAAGAGAGAGAGAGAGAGAGAATTAACTCACTTTGTTTAATTGAAACGTGGTCCAAAAAGTGTATGTCCACTGACTGTCCCCCAGACTGTTGTCGATGTATATCCATTCCACTCACTGCCCACTGTCCAGACTCCAGACTGAATCACAAGTTCACAACACACAGCTTCGAACATGTTGCAAACTGTGGCTAAGGAAAAAACTGGCATCGCCGCGTCGGCCAATCAGAGAGCGTCTCCGCGAAATGCGGCTATGGAAATTCTAGACGGAAATTCTAAACGCTTGACTAGACCGCTTCAAATCGCGCCCGGATTCCAACATAATACTAATAGTCATATTTCAACGCACAACGCGTTACGCACTGATTGGCTGTGACGGATACAACGATCGAACAGTGACGCGCACTCAGAGCGCTATCGCGTCTAGCCCGGGCCGAGAAATACAAACAAATAAAAAAATAAAAAAAGTGAGTCACTTCCTGTTCCTGAAAACGAGTATTTTTTTATTTTATAGAGTAACGTTATATTGTGCATTGGAAACACAAACATACTTAAAATGAGTAAATATTATTAATTTTAAACATGTTTATATTATTTATAGGGCTATAAAACAAAAAACAAAAAGATACTTTTTCTTGTTCTACTCTCATATAACCAGGGGCCTGAATGGGGGGGCGGCGCCTGTGCGCCCCTAGTGGCAGAGCCGCCACTGTTAGAAGTAAGGCCCTGGGATTTACGCAGCCGGAGCGTGCACACTGACTTTACGCAGAGTAAAAGGGGATAACTTGTCCTTGATGGTCTTCTCTGTTACGCAGTGGAATTAAGAGTGTTTCTCCGGGGAGAGGACATTCGAGTCATAGATCCCCATTTGCAGATTTCCATTGGCTACAAAAGGGGCCAATCATTTTCACCAGTCAGACGTGATTTGCACCGATTACCGGAACACAAACCGGAATGGTCACTTTTTCTGAATGACGCTTGTTGGTTGTTTTGTCTTATTCCCGTTAGATTGCGAGCAGCTAATACCTTGAGTAGGGTATCAATCGAACGGTGACAATCTTAGCTTTCAAGCAATGTATTGGTTCATTGGCATAAAATCATTGGATCACCTTAAAAACGAGGCCAACGTGACGTATCTGTCACGGTCACAGTTAAGTGGTTAAAGCTAAATTACTACATGTAAAAGGTAAATGATTGCCTATTCTAGGCCGTGGTTCCTATGTTCAATATATCCCCTCATTGTGCTTCAGCTTCTAGTACAGATGTCTAGTGTCCTGCTGAGACAGACAGCCTCTCACGACACATAGCTGTAAACCCCTATTGAATTTATGGTAGATTTCAATAACTATAATTTAAAATAATTTATGAATATCACGATCCAGGTAAAAACTTCAGAACACATGATTAAATTGGTCAAACCCACTTGAGGACGTTTATTCGTCAATTGTCATCACAGCTCTCAAAAATGAAAACATTCCTACCTTACAACCTTCAGATCTGCCTTTTTATAGTGAAATTGACGTCACTCTATCTATATTTGTGTGTGTATCTGTGTGTACGACCTTTGCTTTCGCTTTACTGAGAAATTAGTGGTTATATAATACGTCTTATGTTCAGCTATGTGTGTGTGTGTGTGTGTGTCTTCTTGCGTTATTTACTTTTCTGTGTGGAGCTAGGTGACCTTACCTTACTTCTGTGTGTACGTGACTTTTATGTGTACAGTACGTGGCTCTATTGTGAAATGTGTGAGGGGCTGTGTGTTTACTGGTTGTTCAAACTGGTTGAGACAGACAGTCTCTTGTGCTGTGTGTCAGCTGGTTGTGAAATGCGTCATCATGTGTCAGATAGACTCTTTAGGTTAAATGCATATCATTCATACTATACATAAACAATTTTCTACCACAAATTCAGCTAGATACAGTTTGTCATTTATTTTCTCTGTCTAGCCTGTCCGTACTCGCCCTCTAGAAAACCCAGTGTCTGCTATCTCTCTCTCTCGTCTACATTCTCTAACGCGGTCTACGGCGGCGTCAACACTGATGTCGTCACTGGCAACTGCTTCTAGGATGACCTCATCACTCCTGCGTCTTTTTGGGAGAACAAAAGTTCCCCCCCTCCGTTGGCACCTACCCTTCACTGTGTTTCAATGATCTCCTTTTAGCCAGGGCTCTACACCATGATGTAACCACACTGCTGAGATCCCAAGCATAATCATCATAATCGCTCACAAACTATTTCAAAGTCATGTCACACTATGTGAACTAACTGCTGCTCCCTGCGTGGCGCATCCATTACTCTCAAATGCATGTACCTGTACGTGACTTCTATTTTTTACTTTTATTTTTACATGCTATACTATTTTATTTCATACTTATCTTTTGTCTAGCACAGTCTCTGGAGCGTAACAGAAAGAAGCATTTTGTATAAAAGTATTCTGTACTTCTGTATGACAACTAATAAAGAGACTTGAACTTGAACTTGACTTATTGGTCGGTAAGCTGACCAATCAGACGTAACAGATTCCTCTAATTCTACCCCCCAAGCTTCCACTTTGTCTCTGGTCAACTTGCTGCAACTTGTTCCTTTACTTCAATAAAAGTAGAAGTACCCAGATAAATGAGTACTCTGGTAAAGGTAAAAGTATCTAAAGTAAATGTATTCTTGTGTGTATTCCCAAAATGCAATGTAGTGGAGTAAAAAGTAGAACATTTCCTTTGAAATGTAGTGGAGTAAAAGTATAAAGTTCCCTAAAATGAAAATACTAACGAGAATACTAAGTACAGTACTTGAGTAACTAAAAATACTTAGTTACTTTGCACAACTGATAATGAATATGTGCTTTTATGTCAGCTTTTCCAAAAATAACATGTTTTTTAATTAATTAATGAATATGTTTTATATTAGCTATGTATATATAAAACATCTGAGTTGGGTCTGAAGCAGAAATAACTTCACATTTCTTGGGGGAAAGGAGTGGGGGACTTCTGATTGGGTCACTACTGGAAATTGTAGTGAACCAATCACATAACATCAGAAGTGGTTTATATATTTTGATTGGTATAGTGTTGCCAAGAGCGGGGCAAAAACCCAGCCGCCCAATAGAACCCACTGAAAGTACAAAGTACCTCTAAATAACAGTCAGTTGATGACTAAAATGTTTCATAATGATTTTTTGTTATGGTAAAATATATGCCAATGTCTTAACTCATTGAGCGTCACACCCTTTCCCCATCTGTACTGCCTAGCGCCAGCTTTTTTTGACAATTTTTATGATATTTCTATTTTCACACTATTGTATATTCTATATTATAGCTATGGAGACAATACTATGGCTCATTTGACAAACACTATTTATAGTCCAACATGTAAAAAAGCGTTAGTTTCTACATACCCTCCCTCATTCATTCACAATCCCAAGATAAACATTGCCCCGTCTCAAAATAATCCAGGCTGGTTTTCTAGATTGTGAGATAAAGTGTGTTTTCTGCATCATACAGTATGCGCAAATCTCCCGGCTGCTCACTTGAAACCTATATTATGGCCAGGTCAAAGGTAAACACATGACTTTGTTTCTTCACAAAGCCGGGGGGGGGGGGTTATCCGACGTTGCAATCATATAAACGGTATGTACACGTAAAATAGATGTTACCTTTGGTTTAGAGGTACTCCATTTCTCACTTCGAGTCCAAAAGTGTCTTGAATCAGAACAGGATCAATACATAACGTTAGGTAGCCCTCATCCGTCTTCTTCATCTGCTCGGGCCAAACTATAGACGGAGCCGAATAAGTTTCCTCATCGGTCGGTTTGATTATAGTTTTTTTTAAGTTTTAGCAAACGTCTGGTGAAAACGCACCTTATCATCCATAATCATCATCTATATAATCCGTTTTGTCTTCGTCTTCATAATATCCAATAGTTCGCTCTAGGCAATCGCAATTGTTGAACGTGTCCTGCTCACTGCTACTCACAATGAGTCCCTAGTTGTTTGGGGCTGTGGGGGCTGGCACAAACACACTAATAGCTGGCCAATGCATGTTCATAAGGTAGGCGATACTGCCACCTAGCGATATTCGATCGTCATTGTAATTCCAACATAGGTAGATATGCCAGGGAGCAGTGTTTAGAACGGGGATCAAAGGAAAAATATCAAAGGATCCGAAAACTAGTCTACTCGTTATTGGCGCTCAAGCGTTGGCGGCGAAACACGAGTATACTCGTTATTGGTGCCCAATGAGTTAATGCCCATCAAACATATAAAATATTTGTGTTCAAAGTTAATGAGAAGTATTGGTATACTGGGCAAGACTAGATATATCCTGAATAAACTATTCATCATCATCATCATCATCATCATCATCATCATCATCATCATCATCATCATCATGAATCAGAAAACTATTATTATTAAATTATATTGCACACTCATTGTACCATATCTATCATATTGTGTTGAAACTTGGGGAAATACTTATAAAAGCCACTTACAAAAGATATGCACACTGTAAAAAAGAGCCATACGGATAGTACATAATGGTAGATATTTAGATCACACAAATAGTATGTTTGTAAAGAATCAAACATTAAAATTCATGGACTTAATCAAATTCAAATCTGCACAAATTATGTTTCTGGCAATAAAAAACAAATTACCAAGCAACATTCAAAAGAATGTCATGGCTAGAGAGAGTGTTTATAATTTTAGAGGTTATAACTTTAACCTGTTATAAGGGGACCCTGCTCTTCTTTATCATAAATTGATCAATAGAGACCGTATTAGATCCCCATGTGGGGTATCATTGGAAAGCCACACTCATTGGCTAAAACCCTGTCCAAAAACGCTCAAGATCACCAAATGATTGACGGAGCGAGGGCCCCGGGAGTCGGGGGTGGTAATGTGTACTTTGGTGCACGCCTCACATATCGGCATGTAACTCGAGAACAGCTGAACGGATTTTGTCACCTGAAAGGGAAACCAACAGGCAACAAATAGGGCTTTAATTCTATCTATATATTGTATTAAAAGAAATGCACACCTGAGCCACTAGAGGTCAGCAAAGTGACACATCACAAATCGTCCTCAAGAGGGCCCACATGTTGGTTAATGTTAATTAACTTGGTTAATGTTGTGTTTAAAAAAAAAATTATGTATCCAAGAGTAAAGGCCGTAACCAAATCAAAACAGCATTCAAAGTGTATATTTTTACCGCTGTTTTATACGATTTACTGAAAATAAGAATTTATCAGAAAAATGCTAATTATATCTATTTTATCGTAAAACTGCGAGGAAATGACTAAATCCAGATTTAACACTGCCATTGGAAAGAGGAGCCTTTTCCCTACCCATATATGTATGATTTGGCCATAATAATGTCAATGTCAAGTTCAAGGTCAAATATGAATTTATAATTAAAATGGATTATAATTTATTACTGTTTCTACAAATCCTTCTGTTTAATCGTCTTCCCTTTATTCCTTTGCTTAGATTTTTTTTGTACACTTGATCTCAAGAAGGTGCTGAATGAGCTCAGTGAGCGAAATCTCTTGCGGCACAATTGTAACATTGTGTTATTCACCGGCACAGATGCTAAATAAAATCATAATTTATATTCTCCTTTTCTTTATTACAATTTACTCAAGCCTAGTAACAGACACAATATTTCTGATACTGGGAATACATACCCCCAGGTCCCTAGATGTTCCTAGATACCAAGAACATGCAAATTGACCTTGTAGAAGTGGAGCAATCTTCCATTTACTTAGGCATGTACCTTTAGGCAACATTTCTGAAAATAGGGCTACACATACCTACTCTTAAAAGTATGTGCATTGCAGTTTGTGGGGTATCACTCTGGAATGGTCTGGATGTGAGTATACAATTAAGCAATAATATCAATACATTTAAAGGTAGCTATAAACAAGCACTTATGGACACATATAAGAGAGAGGAGCTTGAGCAGTAATGTGACTGCCTAATACATATTTTCTTCTCATTTGGATATTTGGATATATAAAAAAACTTTTATTTAATTTTTCATTATTGTTATATTATTTGTATTTGTATACAATTATAATGTAACATATTGTAAGGAAGGGGCAGGGCTTGATGTGTTTTGTACTTCTCCCTGTTCCTTCTCAAACACTTATTGTATGGAAATAGTCTTTGACTATTTACCTTTTTGTTTTTTAAACTTGTTTTATGTTTCTATGTTCGAGAGAAATCAAAATCAAATCAAACACAGTCAAATTAGCAAAAATCCTTGTTTTTAAGGTAAACAATTTCTCTGTTGTGCTCCTGAGGTACTTGTAAAATTATTCCATAGCTTTATATTCGGTTATATCACACATTTACGAGTTAAATTGTGAGTTAAAAAGCAGCCAGATGTAATTACATTATGGCAGAACGTGTTACGTTTGACCTCTCTAATATTATTGAATTTTCGGGGATGGCTGAAATCCTGTGTCCTGATATAATTGTCAATAATATCAATACATATATATTTAAAGGTGCTATGTTTACATGTTGCAGGCATGTATCCCCTACCTACTTCTAACTTCCCCACGTGGAATGCACCTGATTGGATGAATGACTCTAGTGACATAGTGTGACATCTAGTGGCTAAATGTAGCATCTTTAATTAAAGTATAAATAATGTATTATTGTCCCTACTCCACCACCGACTGACTCTGCTCGGGGCGATAAATTAATCGCCCTTTAGGCATCAGAATGGAGGATGCTGATTGACTGAATTTATGTTGCTATGTGCATATCTTGTGTCGTTTCCATCGCCCCAGAAGAGATATTGAGAGAGGCGATGAACAGGAAGCACATTTTCCCCACAAAAATAATTATTTGTATTTTATATCTTATTATTGTGTTATTGTGCATTTTAAACACACACGTACTTAAAATAATAAATGTTTAATAGAAACACTTTCCACCACAGGGCGGACTCTGAAGTTGTCCCTGAACAGAGGAGACACAGAGGAATGACAGTGGGCAAGAAGGAGATGCAGCATGGTTGATTGTTAGGTGGTAGATTAATAGAGTCCTTGCCGTAATTACTCAGACAGGACAGCACGCAGACACAGATCCTCAGCATCCCTGATTATGTGGTGTTTGTGCTCCGAGGAGGGGTCATTAGTCACCCTCACTGTGGCAGCTGGGCCGCTTCCCAAAATACGTGTTTGTGTGTGTGTGTGTGCTTGCACTATGCTTGAGCGAGAGAGGGGGAGAAAGACAGAGAGAGAGAGAGAGAGACTGTACTACCACATTGAGGGGTCAGTTAAACCTCATTACAGTTCTGATTCAGATTCAATGGAATACAGTTGTCCGTTTTGTGGTGTCATCCATACAGGCCACCATTCAATTTAGTTTAGGTGTTGCTGTAAAATAAGATTTGAGCATGTTCCAAGGCTCTAGCCTGTTCAGGACCATGGACAGGGGCGCCACTGATGAGAGCTGTAGTCAGATTATTTCAGCACTATGGACAGGGCTGGCTGCTTCTGAATTCTCCATGACGCATTCCTTTTTATTCGTCAGTGTGTGCTAATACTGTGAATGTGAAAGAGATTTGTACGGCTACTAAAAGGACCAACATTCAAAACGTGGAGTGGATGGTTGCCATGTGATTGTTTCCATCCCAAAATTCCAAGTAATGTCCCATGTTATTTCCTGGTGAACAGGCAAAGCTGACAGTATACCCTCCTGATAGCACAGTTACCAAGTGGAAACAAAGTCAAATTCCATGTTGTATGACTATGTAGTAATACTGTCACATCCGCCTCAGCAACCTCAGACATTCCCACCAGATCCCCAACCTTCCCCAACTGTGTGTCTGTGTGGCTCTCTCCCTCCCTGGGTGTCTGTTGTCCCCAGTGGCTCCTCTTCCTCCCTGCGTGTCTGTTGTCCCCTGTGGCTCTCTCCCTCCCTGTGTGTCTGTTGTCCTCCGTGGCTCCTCTCCCTCCCTGGGTGTCTGTTGTCCCCAGTGGCTCCTCTCCCTCCCTGTGTGTCTGTGTGGAAGCAGGTGCTGAGTCTGAGCAGAGCCACACAAGCCGCCTCACCGTAAACAAGCTCTCTACAAACACTCAGCTCTAAACACTACCACCACACTGCCAGAGCGTAGCCTCTGACTCCGTCAGTCTACCCTTCCAACCTCTTTGTTTGTTTGCAAGTTGCGATTAGGATTTTCAGCCTGTTACCTGTTGCCTGAACCCTGATCCTTGACTCCTCTCCCCTCCATACCCTCATCTCGTATGGTCGGCACCTGCTCCCTGGCCCTGGACCCCTGCTCTGCAGAGTCATTTTAATTCCCCACACATACTGACTCATCTCACGTGGGCAAAACTGAAAGGTGCCTCATTTTTGGTGTACAGTAAATGCACAAATTACGAATGTTAACTGAACTTAGTATTCCTTTCACGTTGTATGACAGTATATGGAAGTAGCGGCAGACCAGTATGGGTACCGTCTCAAAATCGTACTCAAGTAAAAGTCAGAGTATCTGGCTAAAAACACACTTGAGTAAAAGTAAAAAAAAGTTTCTACTTTTAAATGTACTTAAGTAAAAGTCAAAAGTTAACTTGTTACAAAAGCTTGTCACTCTTCTGTCTATTCTTCTGATAGCAGGTGTTTAATCAAATATCCCCGCTTTCTAGTCTTGCACAAGGACCAATCAGCATGGGTATGGGCGGGTTCATTTTCCATTGATGAGGATTTGATTGGCTGTTTTTAAATAAATTGCGGCCGCAGGATTAATAACGTTAACGTTAGTTTGGCCAGAGAAACAAATAATACTAATTAAAATAGTTGGACCTGCGAGATTTGTACTTTGTAGGTCTGCATTAAAAATGTTTTTTTTCTCCGAAATGTAATAGAGTAAAAGTACAAGTATACAAACCTAATAATACTCAAGTAAAGTACAAATCCCCAAAAACAGTACTTAAGTATTGTAACAAAGTACAATTACTCAAGGACTTTACACATACATACAAGGAATTTGGATAGAGCAAGGGACACAATATAGGTCCAAAGTGGGTTGATTCAATCATGTGGCCTAATCACCGTCTCCAGATACCAGTAGGCTTTCTCACTTTGCCCCAAATTCCATTTGAATTTTAATCCATATTTTCCATTGTTTTTCCTCACCTCTCACCCTGCACCCCCAAGGCCCTCCCTTACAAACATATATCATAATTATTTGGTCACTATGAGGATGGTAGTGACAAAAATAAAACAATGGAAATAACTTGATATCAAATCATGGTTTACATTGGATTTGATTCAAATGCATCGGCATCGTACAGCACAATGAAAAGAAGTTGGCGTGGAACCAGAAGTGCAAGGTAACAGTAGAACATAACTGCATAACAATATACAGTGTGACAAGTGATTATGGAATAATATTTAACAAAGCCACTGAATAAATATGCTAATGAACAGTATTAATTGGATTAGGCCACACGCAAAAACAGCGCTGTGGTGATTCATAGCGTTTACCATGGCAGTAGCATGGTACATTATTCATACAGTGGCCAGCACCAGGGTAGAAACCTACCATCACACTAACCGTGATTCTTCTTCACAAGGGCTCTGCCCTCCTTCAGCTCCCCTGGCACGCCGCCCCGGAGAGACTTGGCACGGTCCGATCCAATTTGGTCTCCTGCTAAGATAGATATGTTTGCTTTTCTCGCTGCTGACAGCCCCGTTGCCTCGAAATAAATTTGCAATACAGCTGAACTTTCTTTCCTCAAGTTACTTTTGAAGTCGTCTGTGCAGCAGTTACCTTTCCGCCTGACAAAGTGTGCCCCCCGGCGCAAAGCACAACCTTTATTTACTTTGGGAAATATATTTTGAACCTCAATGGGTGTAAAATAAAGGCTAAATAAAAAAGAATAGTTACAGCTGTAGCTGGCTCGCTGCCGTCTCCCGGCGAATAAGAACCTCTGTTTCACTCCATACACCTTTCTCTGCATCTTGATTGGTTGTTATTTATTTATTTATTGCTATTCCACCTAAATTGACGTGTGCCAAGATGGTTTCCTACTGTGTGAGAGTCCAGAGTGAGGGAAATGCAGTCCTGTGACAATCATCATCAAACTGCATTGACTGAGATGGTTCAATAGGTGTTCATTATAGTATGCACAGTTACCGTGACTGTCAATAGATGTTTGTCTCTGTCTCAGGCAGTGCAGTTCGATGATGTCACAGGATGGCATTACTTAGAGCTTAGAACACTAAACAAATCTCAGGCAAATGTTTTCTTTTGCATAATTACAACCTGGAAGTAAATTTAAGTGGAATACCCATTTAATAAAAAAAAAAAAAAAAAACAGAATACCCCTCTACCTCTTTCTTTGCCATTTCCATAATTTCCCTAAGCTGTATTTAATACTTCCCGGAATATGTGACATCATAATGACATCACCAGTTCCAGTAACTCAATAATTGTCAAACCAATCGAAGGACGTTTGTAGTTTTGAGGTCTTAAAGGTTGTGTCGTATCCATTGACTTGAAAACTGTTTAATTTCAACAAATAATGTGTAACATTGGTAACGGTTGGAATGCCGAGAAAACGGGCTGCAGCAACACACAGCAGGAGCTGTTAGCTAGATTTGATTTGATTTGATTACGGATCCCCATTAGCTGGTGCCATGGCAACCAGCTAGTCTTCCTGGGGTCCACAGGAAAGATAAAGAACTCAGATCGGTTTACTGGACGTCGTAAATGCCCCCAGCAGCAACTGCTCGTCTGTGTAAGCAGTACCACCTTCCGGGGGTTCAAGCGTTGTATCTGAGTGCGTCTCTATAACAAACAGAATATCCTTGTCAAATTAAAAAGGGTATATTTGAATATCATTAGGTTGGAAGGAGCAGATAATCATAGGCAGGGCCGCCTGGGAGAAATGCGAGGCCCTGTGCGGGATTTAAACGCGAGCCCCCCCCCCCCCCCCCCCCCCCCAAAAGGTTTCATACAGTCAACATATTCTTAAATAATAGCGCTGCCCGAGGCTGGGCATGATACAGTCAACATATAGCAAGAGAGAGAGCGAGAGAGAGCTCCCGTTCTACAGTCAATATACAGTGTATAGAGAGACACATTGGAAAGAAATTGAAATGCTATTTGGCCCTAAACAGAGAGTACACAGTGGCAGAATACCTGAGCACTGTGACTGAAGATCCTTGACTAGGTACAGACTCAACGAGCACAGCCTAGCCATCGAGAAAGGCCGCCATAGGCAGACTGTGTGTGTTAGAAAGAGAGAGAGAGAGAGAGAGAGAGAGAGAGAGAGAGCATGTGTGTTTGTCGTGTGTGTGTGTTAGAGAGAGAGCATGTATGAGAGAGATAAGCAAAGATGACCCCCTAAAGGATATTCAACTTTTAATGAAAGAACAAAACAGAAGGAAAAGATAACTTCACAAAGGCAACATGAATATACATAGATCCAAAAGGACAAAGATCAACACTTAAATCCAAAGAGAAGAGGGTCTATACCAGAGAAAACAAAGCAGCAAGGAGCCATTTGGCCGACATCAGCTAAAGGCTAGCCAGGTAGGCTACTGACACCAGGCCACACACAGCTTTGGCCAACGGCCCAACGCTACCCAAGCTACACAAACGACCAAGACAATGAATTCACACACAGCACATGTCGTATCTCCAAATGTTGTGAAGTAACATATGTTTTGCCTGGAAAAAAACATCGTTATTAACAAAACATTCGGGAGGGGAAGGAAGGAAGAGTGGGGTAATGTCATGACATTTTCATTAATCTTACCTGCACCAAGGAACGCAGGGCGAAAGGCCGCAACACAGGTCTCCACGTTGACGAAAGGCCTCTCGCTGGCGGGACAAAAATAAGCTATGGCCAGAGCCTTGTCATGGTGCAGGCCCGACTACATCTTCTGTCAAAGATGATGTCGTAGTCAGAACCCCTTGCTATTCTCACGGCTAATGTCAATGGTCGTAGCACAAGCTAACAGCTAACTAGTCTCTAGGCTAACTGATAGCATCAAACGAACGTTCCCAGCCGAGCGCAGCCGGCAGCTAACGTCGTAGCTAAACAGCTAACTGGCTAACAGTTAGCTCAACCAGGCTATCGCTAACCATTAGCTAACGCAGAAGCAAGCTATATGGCTACATACAGGTGCTGACACCAGGCCACACACCGTTAGCTACTAGTAGTACTACAACAGCTAGTCGGCCAGTTTGGCTCCAGAGAGAGAAAGAGAGAGAGAGAGAGAGAGAGATATCCACGGCGGGAATATAATAGAGTTAATAGAATAGGTTAAAAACTCACCAAACGTCCAAGAGGATGGAGACAACCGCGTGGAGTTGACGAAGTTCATCTGCCAAACGACCATCCTCTTCATCTTGGCTGCATGCACTGTCTCTAGGTTAGCTAACGCTAGTTAGCCTTTAGCTAAGCTAGCTACTAGCCGACATCATCATGGCTATATCCCGACTGCACCATGACAAGGCTCCGGCCATTTGTCCCGCCAGCGAGAGGCCTTTCGTCAACGTTCCTTGGTGACCGACCGACTGATAATGACCGACCTCTTCGTCTTGGCTGGCATAACTAAGCATAATAGTCAAAAGCTGCACGCGCGAAATAGTCAAACGCAGCTGACGCACGCCGGCGTACTACACATGTTGTAAGTAACCACTCCCTTCGTTGAAACCAATAGTATGTCTGCTGCAAAGCCCCAGAGCTCCAATAGTGAGTATGTCTGCAGACCCAGGAACAAGTCAGACACATTCTACAAACGTGTCTAATGTGAAATATATAAGCATATAAGCAAAACTAGATTTTAGGTCTGTGATGAAAAAGGGCCTCGCGGGAAGGGGGGCATCGCAAAAAAAATAAAAAGAAAAAAGAAAATAATAATAATAATAAATAAAGATTTTTTTTTTTTTTTTTTTTTTATAATTTTTTTTGCGAGGCCCCCCTTCCCGCGAGGCCCTGTGCGACCGCACTGCTCGCACACCCCCTGAGGCGGCCCTGACCATAGGTGATTCTCTCTTCAATATATATTACATATCTGGTGTAGACAATTGAACATGGTGTTGAACATGTATTCTTTAGATATAGAATTACATATAAACTGAAAATAGGTGTGATCTCTTTTCTCTCTCTCTCTCTCTCTCTCTCTCTCTCTCTCTCTCTCTCTCTCTCTCTCTCTCTCTCTCTCTCTCTCTCTCTCTCTCTCTCTCTCTCTCTCTCTCTCTCACTATACATGTATGCAACTTAGACTTGGGTAATAACTGTTTATCATGTATTTCACACTATACTATTAGAGCTTGTAATTTATATTCCTTTCTATACATATAGAGAGAATAGGTTATCTACATCAATGCTTGGTATCAAACTGAAGCAAATTACATACACCGGTTGAATATTACATTAGAAATTATGAAGTAGAAATTGTGTTCATTGGGGCCAGTTGCTACAACACGTACTGGCTTTGCTGCTGAGTAAAACCGGTGGAGAAGTCAAAATGCCACCTCAGCAAGATGCCACAGAAGGAGACAGGAGACCCCCTGAGGTGAAGATCCTCACACGCCTATATATGGACATCGAGGCCTTTGGGCAGGCAGAGAGGATTTGGAGGAAGAACCCACAAAAAGCACAACGCTTGTTCTGTTTTGACGACATCTCATTGGTAGAGACAATGTTTTGGATGTAACTCTGATTGGCCAAGTCAAGGACAGTGAGGTCATTTCTCTTATAAAAAGCCAGACAGGGGAAAAATCTGGAGGCCAGATGAGATTCTGAGCCTCCTCCTCCACCATTCTTCAGATGACAAAAGTGACTATGTGTGAGTACGATCTTCTTTGAATGTATTGTAGTCTGTGAGGTCATTTTAATGGACCAGAAAATCAGAAACCATGTATTCATTATTGTCGAAATGATTAATCCCCTTATGCTGTGCTCCTTTTCTCCGCTTGGGCCTCAGAAAATAAAGCAATGCGTTCATTCAATATCTGTTGTAGACTACCAACTCATTTTTCCCCCTGACTAGGAGTCTTGGGGGGAAAGCCATTTCCACCGTCTTCTCTCCATTCAGCAAACTTTGTATAAGATAACTAACCTAATAATGTTTACTTAAGTAACGTCAGTTGTTAACGATATGTGCTGGAAGATGCACTAGGCCTTAAAGGTTGTTAACGATATATGCTAGAAGACTCATTAGGCCTTAAAGGTTGTTAACGATATGCGCTAGAAGACGCACTAGGCCTTAAAGGTTGTTAACGATAGATGTAGGGTTGTTCCTCTCTAGGCTTGGTTACAGGAGGTTGATGCATTAGGTAAGAATGCATTAGGACAAGATGGTTCCATTTAAGACATGTATTGCTCATGGCCAGAATCAGAATCAAAATCGCCAAGTAGTTACTTACAAGGAATTGTATTTGGTCGTTTGTTGGTGCGACATGGTAGAATAAAATAAAGGGTAGAATAAAATAAAATGGAACAAAAGTACAATCTAATATAATATAATAAAAAAAATTAAATACAATACAAAATAAAAAGGAATGGGCGAGATATATAGACTACTAGGCCTAGGACGAGTGAGTGAGTTCAGGTGAGAATGGGTGGATCCACGCCATGAAAGTATAGGAGGATAGCTGCTGCATAGACTCCATTCTACACAACATGTAGAGTCAGGGGCCCTCCAAGGTTATTTTGTGGGTCCACTTTTGAATGACAACAAGTTTAACAAGTTTAGCCTAGCTTAAAATCCCCAGGAGAGGTTAGCTGGTCTGTATCTGCTAGTAGTCTGTATAGGCTAGCTGGTCTGTATCCACTTAATTTGTGCTAAGCTAGGCTAGCTTGCAGTCAGATAGCTTTCTACTGAACGCAGAGAGAGGAAATTGGTATCCATCTTCTTGAAAGCGCATTTCCCATGATGTTGCCGTGTTCCTTCAAATGTGAGCTGTGACAGCCAGTGTTGGGCTTTACTGAAATTGTATTACTTTCCCAGTAACGAGTAAAGTAAGGCATTACAATTTCCAAAATAGTAATTGTATTACAGTTACTAATCTAAGTAATGCTGAGTTACTGCATTACATTGTTGCCACAATGCAATGTGTTTTTTTGTCCTCCTAGATTTCGTTTATATACGTGGTCCTCGGTAAATGATATGTGCAGGCAGGTCAGAGCGAGGCCACATCGGCTACTAAACTATGTGGGGGGAGCAAACAGTTTGCAACCGCGAATAAATACAACATCTAATTTGATGAAGCATCTGGCAAGGCAGCACGACAATGTGAAATTTTACGCATAAAAAACCTGACGCTGACAGGGAAGCCTCTACCAGTGCCAGTGAAGGATGTAGTCTGGCAAACAGCAGAAACTGGATCTAAGATCAGGGCAAAAACCACCCCATGAGTGGAGGTCTGAAGAAGCTCGTCGCTGGGTATATCGTCAAGGAGATGAGGAGAAATACACACAAAGAACAATGTCAAGCTGCCAACAGAGAAAGAAAGTTTGCTGGCTACCTCCAGAGAATATGCGGTGATGGAAGCTAATTTGAAGGCCACACTCAGAGATGTAGACTCTGTTTACACCACAGCTGACATCTGGAGAACTAAACAACAGAGGCTGAAAAGGTTGTCCATTACTTTTTTGCGGAGGGAGGGGGGGGGGGGGGGGGTCTTTGTATCCTCTTTGATTGATTTCGTTGTCATGTGCAATTTGCCATGTACTTATTACATGATGGATGTTGAATAAGTTGTCTTGTTGGAAAGAACACTACTGTATGATCTGGTTTGAAGTAGAGCCTTGCAATTTCCTTCTGGATAGAGTATATTCAGCGACCTTTCTTTCCAATTTTGACAATGAGGTGGTTGGGTGAGGTGGCTGGGTGACAACAGTACAGCCAACACGTGCATTATGTTGCCCTGCAATATTTATTCAGTCTTTCTGAATAATAATAGCGTATGTTTGCATTATATCTGTCTAACCAGTGACTGTATGTGACATGTATAGAATAGGGCTGGGCGATATGGAAGAAATTACCATCACAATAATTGTAAGGACTTTTTTACCCTATATAAATATGTGCATGCGTGCATGCGTGCACGCTTTGGTTAACGGAAAAACATCTTGTTTGTGTTTAGAAACCAATGAATACAGGAGATTTGAAGTGTCAGTTGAAAGAGAAAGCCGCTGGATTTCAGCACTCATGTGTTATCCGTGAGGCTTAAGCCCAGGAGGAGTTCAGAACCTCTCTCCCGAGCGTCAAAACAGAGTTTGTTCCCCCCCCCCCAAACTGTGATGTCACACTGATCACAGCAGGGGATATGATTGCTTTTCCTAATTCAAATCTGCCGAGGGAAGATGAAAAGAAAACTCTGATGGCCAGATCTCCGCACAAGGGCTCCTCCTGAAATGATGAAGTCCGGTCAAATCCTGTACATTTGTAGAATTCCTTCCTTTGTTTTCCACCCAATGACACATTCAAACGTAGATCACACACAGACTGTGCAGCAGAGTTGACGAAAACCCTACGGGGTTTCAATTAAGCAAACCTCTCACCTTAAACATGGAAATGTTACACACATGTTAAAAGACAGAGAGAATACCAGAAGCTTGTCGATGGAGCTGCGGGAAGATTAAAAGGGGTCCCAAAGTTCCCCTCAATCAATTAGTAGCCAGCTGTAATCATTATGATACCACAATTATTCCAAATGTGATCCTGAAAGTGATCGATTGATTGGTTAGTTGGTTGGTTGGTTGGTTGAACAAATGGACAGACGGAAAAACAAATGGATGCATGCGCATTATGATAACGTTTTATACCTACAGTAACTGAGGTGTGTGTGTGTGTTTTCTGTGTGTGTGTGTGTGTGTGTGTGTGTGTGTGTGTGTGTGTGTGTGTGTGTGTGTGTGTGTGTGTGTGTGTGTGTGTGTGTGTGTGTGTGTGTGTGTGTGTGTGTGTGTGTGTGTGTGTGTGTGTGTGTGTGTGTGTGTGTGTGTGTGTGTGTGTGTGTGTGTGTGTGTGTGTGTGTGTGTGTGTGTGTGTGTGTGTGTGTGTGTGTGTGTGTGTGTGTGTGTGTGTGTGTGTTTTCTCAGTCCTTGCCCCACAATGGTGGAATGAACTACCCACCCAAGTTAGGACAGCCGAAACCCGTCTAATATTTTGCCGTCGACTAAAGACGCACTTCTTCAACCATTATCTGAAATAAAAAATAATAATAATAATAAAAGAATCTAACCTGCGACCTTCAGACTTTACCGGCACTTTGGCGAACCCTAGTGGCTCGGGTGTGTATATTTTGTAATACAATATATATCGAATTAAAGCCCCATTTGTTGCCTGTGGATAGCCCTTTCAGGTGACAAAATCCATTGAGCGGTTCTCGAGTGACATGCCGGTATTTGAGGCTTGTGCAAAGTACACAGTATTGCGCAAAATACCACTCCCGACTCAGGCTGCAGTAGTTCCGTCAATCTAGATCCGATCTCGAAAATGATTGTGGATCGTTGTAGCCAATGAGTGTGGCTTCCAATGATACCCCATGTGGGAACGTGTGAATCAGGGATCTAGGTGAGCAACTAAATTATTTAACAGGAAGCCAAATTAATTGAAGTCTATGAGAAAACTGAGTTTTTCTTTGTACACAGTTTACCAAAATCACTCCTAATCACTCATTTCTGAATGGATCTTTATGGATTTGTAAGCCATACCACCTTCTGGGGAAATACTACCTCTGGACTACTAACTACTACAGAAAAACTTGAGTAACAAGTTTTTCTACAACTCTAGTTCAGAGCTATGTTACTCTATTACGTTAGCACTAAAAGTGAATTATTTTTCTGGAATCATTGGTCATCTTTCAAAAGAGACCAGGCTCATGCATGTGCTATAAGTATAAAGTATGTTGTTTTGGTTTGCAAAAGAAGTATGCAGTCCTCAAAAACTAAAACTAAAATGGCCAATTTTGGGGGCGCTTGCTAAGAGGTTAACTAACCTTACTGTCATGCACTTGTCCTAATAAACTAACCTACACTGTAGCACTCAACACTTTGATGAACATTGTTACTCAGCTGATAGAGTTGTGCCCTTCCTGATGACTTGTCGTACAGAACTTGTAAGTCGTTTTGGATTAAAGCGTTAGCTAAATGACTAAATGTAAATGTGTGTGTTTGTTTTCATATTGTCCATACGGTGCAGTGTGCTTTCCTCTGACTCCATGCACCCTGTGGTAATGAAAGAGGACACGGACAGCAGGCTGTGGTGGCCAGCGAGGAGCCGGGGAAGGTTGGTCCGTCCCTAACAATAGATGTGTATGCAGCCTCAGTGAACCCAGCTCAGTGGCAAGCAGACGGTAATCTCTCATTACGGCTACTGTACCCCTGGGGTCGTGCTGAGTGTGATGTCCACCGCTGTGTGCTGCTCACGCTGCATCTATGTGCGACATGGCAGTACAGTAAGTGTAACTGAGGGGTACAATTCCCTGACTGTATTACTAGATATGATACTTACTACCACTACCTTTGTACTTAATATTCGGCCACCCAGTACACGGCATAAATATATTATGATGAACACTGTCACGTAGATGAAACGGATCCAACACAAATGTACGAATTAGAAATAGGTCTTTATTTCTACACAGCGATGGTGTGTAGAGCAAGCACTTAATCAAATCAATCACATTTATGAATGGAATTAGTATGCACTTTTATGGCAAGAGTATTCGTCGGTATATCAATAGAGAATGTCCATTCTCTGAAGGCGCAGGTGGTACATATACGACCTGGAATAGTTTAAGGAATAACAGCAATGATACTTTAATGATTATATACTGGACACACTAGGGGGGGTTAATCCGGTCGCTTGTAAGCCGACAGGAGTAGGAGGGGGGGGGGGGGTAGAATCCGGCTGCCTCATCCGGCCAAGGGTATCCCAGGTGAACCCACTGTAGTGCCGCTCAATGCGCCGGCGATCCTTGGACCACAGATGAAAGCAGGTGGACTCTTTGTGGGCCGGCTCTCTCCGGTCCACGGGGGAGAGACGTGAAGCGACCTCGTCTTGCAGAGCGTCTCCTCACCTTGCGTCCTCTCCAGGGGGGGGGGGTTCCAACACACGGCAGTGTCGGGGGTCTTTATCCATGGAATAATCAATGTATACAAAGCATAATCCGTGCCTGGGAAGGCGGGCTGTCGTCGGTAGAATAATCCGGTATACAGGTCCACTCGCTCGTCGGCTCTGGGGCTCCTCGGGTGCAGCTTCACGTGGGGTCAACCACCCTGGGTAAGCAGCCAGTTCTCTGCCCGAAACGATGGGGTACTGACTACGGTAGTATTCTCACCGCACGAAGCACTATATATTAACAGACTATTATTAGCTTAATAGACTACGTCCAACTCGACGATATAGTGCCAAATATGACTATTCAAATATTAATATACACGATGTCTCAATACCGATGGTAGGCGAACTTGGCCTTACTCCCACACGTGGCGTCGCGGGGAGGCTTTACGTCTGTGACTCTATTGGAGGGTAAGAAACTGGACTGAAAAGGAAGTCCTACTTTAGTAGCGCAGTATATATACGCACTATGAACAAATAGTCCCATTAGTGGTGCGGTAGCCAGATTCCTACGCGGAACTAGGACTTGTTCGTACATGTGGAGCGGTACGTTTGAACTGGGTCTGAGGGGTATGGCAGCCTGGCACCAAGGTCTCGACCAATAGTAGAATGGAGACTATTATGGGATGTTCAGTAGGCTAGAATGGATATTCAATGCATATTGTACAAGGAATATACAAGGGATATCAGGGAATATTAGAGAATATACAAATACAATTAAATATATATATATAAATAAATATATATATTCGGTTTAATCTGGCCCTTCACAACAGCCACCCCCTGATTGGTCCCAGACCTAATCAGTTAAACAGAGACAGATTAATCGCGTTGTCTATTTACACATAAGGGTTTGCTGTAGGGGTCAGTCAACTTCACAAAGTCATAGGGTTGTAGGGTCATGGTCATCATCGATTGTGTCTGGGAGTCGAGGCAGTTCTATGAGCCTCGCCACGGGACGGGTGTAAGTGCGACCCTGGACGAGCACTTCAGCTGCTCGGACCTTGCCGTCGGCACCGGTGATCACTTTGCTTACGCGGCCGGCCGGCCACATAGCTCTGGGCAGTGATTGATCAATAATCATGACGACTGTTCCTTCTGTCAAATTGTCTCTCTCCTTTACCCACTTCTGGCGGGTCTGTAGAGACGGTAGGTAGTGCAGTAGGAAACTGTTCCAAAACTTGTCGGCTAATACTTGGCTGTACCTCCACATTCGTCGGCCGTTCGCTTCTTCAGGCCGGTACATTGTCTGGGGTAATGCAGGATCTAGCCGCCCCATCAGGAGTGTGTTGGGGGTAACTGGGTAGATAACAGTGCTCAATCCACAGAACACAGGCTTCTTATTTTCCACCTCCTCTGGACTTGCTTCCCTCGGGATAGGCATGGGCCACTGTCCTTCCGGGAGTCTTAGGAATGCGGGGCCGTCACTGTAAGCATTGTGACGGGTGAGGTCATCCAGGGGCATCCCCCGGGTGATGACGTCAGCTGGGTTCTGTTTTGTATCAACGTAGCGCCACTCTGTTTCTCCGGTTAACTCTTCGGTTAAGTCTTGAATCTCGGTGACTCTGACTCCCACGAAGACTTTGTACTTGCATGAGTCCGATTTGATCCAGGCGAGTACCGTCGTGGAATCTGACCACAGGATTGTTCTAGACACCGGTATGGTGAGCTCACGTTGGATGAGCGTGGCTAGGTGCGCTCCGGCTAGGGCTGCGCAGAGCTCTAGACGTGGGATAGATTGTTGCTTGCGTGGGGCTATTCTCGAGCGGGCGAGGACAAATGCTGTGTAGATCTCTCCCCCCTGGTCTTGGGCCCGCAAGTAGGCTACTGATCCGTATGCGACCTCTGAGGCGTCACTGAAGACGTGTAAGTCCATTTTACATGTCTCTGGCCTCACCGTGGGTGGGAAGTAGCTTCGGCGCATATTAACGCCTGGGAGTGAGTGGAGCTCCATCTCCCACTCTCTCCAGGTGGATGCAAGGTGTGCGGGAATGGGGTCGTCCCAGCCCTGGTCCTTGTCCCACAATGCTCGTACAATCATTTTTGCCCTGGTGGTGTACGGTAGAATACATCCTAGCGGGTCATATTGTCGGGCGAGTGTTGTGTACACACTCCGTCTGGTGGTCGGCGCCGCCGCCGGCCTTCCCTGCTCCGTAGTCAGGGGCTTGTGTCTGTAGTGAAGCGAATCTGTTTTGAATCGCCACACCAATCCCAGGGTCATCTCCTGGGCTTCTCCCGGGATTGTAGCCATCCAGGTCTCGCTGCTGGCTGCCTTGTCCTCGGAGGAGAGGCTGCGCAGTACTTGCGGATCGCTACTGGCCCACTGCCTGAGATCAAAGCCGCCTTTGATCAATGAGGCGCGGAGTTTAATCAGGAGAGCCTCGGCTTCTTCTTGGGTTGAAAGGCTTTGTAGACAGTTGTCTACGTAGAAGCTGTTCTTTACGCTGTGTCGGACCTCTTCGTCCGCTGCTGGGTCCTCTGCTACATGTTTCTGTAGTGCAAATGTAGCACAGCAGGGGCTGCACGTCGTTCCGAAGGGGAGGACTTCCCATTGGTAGATGGCTGGGTGCTCATCTCCTGGCTTCTCTCTCCATAGGAACCGTAACAGGGGCTTGTCCGCCTCTACTAATCTCACCTGCAGGAACATTCCTTTAATGTCCCCGCTGATGGCCACCTTTTCCTGGCGGAAGCGGAGTAGAACGCCGAGTAGGGAGGGGCCGAGTGTGGGACCGGGCAGTAACTCTTTATTCAGATTTTGGGATCCGATCTGGTAGCTGCAGTTAAATACTATGCGGTCTTTACCGTTGTGATGGACCTTGTGGTGAGGCACGTACCATGATTCAGTGGTCTGGTCAGCCTCTTTAATGTCCATCTTTGTGACGTGTCCCGCTGTGATGAGCTTCTCAATCTCAGCGCGGTATACACTCTCTTGGGCGGGGTTCTTGGCTAAGCGCCGCTCCGTGTTCAGCAGGTACCGTTCTGTGGCGTCTGTCTTGGCGTGGAAAGTAGGCATTCCTTCTCGCCGCAGGAGTGGCGTGGCGTATCTCAACACGCCGTTGACCGGGACTCTCTTGGTCCCTGTCTCGAGGAGGTGAATGGCGTAAATGTCATCTTTAGAGCGAATGTCTTTCTTTCCGTTCTTAAAGGGCATTTGTTCCAAGGTCCATAGCCGCTCTACGTGTTGCAGGAGTGCGGGTTCTCCCTCTGTGACTCGGGAGTGGAGACATCTAGTGGCTGTACTTCGGTTGAGAGATTTGGCGAGCGGGCCTTGGAGAGTCCATCCCAAACGGGTCTCGACTGCTGCAGGACAGCCTCGGGGTCCGGTATGAACCCGGTCTATCGGGACAATGAGGTCTGCATGGTCGGAGCCTATCAACAGGGTCGGCATAGCATTGTCTATGAGCGGGATCGGTAACTTGCGCAGATGTGCATATTTCTCCATCAGCTTGGCGACGGGGTATGTGTACCGCGACAGTCCTATTTCTTGGCTGGTGAAAGCGTCTGCAATCTGGTACCGTCGCTCAGGCTGGCCGCTTGCTGCGATAGAGAATGAGACATTCTCGCCCTTTATCGTCTTCAAATCTCGTCTTATTGTCCGAATTGTCATTTGGGTTTCGCTTCCCTGCAGCCCTAGCTGGGCCGCAGCGGAGGCGAGCAGCAGGGTCTTCTCTGACCCGTCATCGAGGACGGCGTAAGTGTCCAGGACTTTATTCTGGTAGCTTAGTGTCACACGCACTACTTTTAGGAGTACTCGGGCTCCACTGCTGCTGGCGGGATCGATGTACATGACGCTCGCTTTGCGGCTGGATGGTGCGGGTGAAGGGCGCCGTCTGTTACTGTCGTGAAGTATGTCCAGATGGGCTCCATCGCACTTGGTGCACCTTTTCTTTAAGCGGCATTCGGCTGCCATGTGTGAGCGGTGAGCGCGCACAGCGAAAGCAGCGCTTGTTGGACTTTATCCATTGACTGGCTTCCTCCACGTTCAGCTTGGGGAAGGAGTCACATTGCGCTAGCCAGTGTTCTTTCTCACAGTAGGGGCACACTATCTTCCACTTCTCCGTTCTGGAGGGGGTACTGTGGCTCCTGCTGCTCGGTACTGACTCCGATTGGTGCATCACGGTCACCGATCTTCTTCCATCATTTAGTCGTCTGGTTCCTTCTCTGGAGCCAGGGGTGCTCCGTCCGAATGTATCTAGCCGTAGGCTGCTGACTTCTCTCGCCAGGAAGTCTGCTAGATCGAGGAGGTTCGGTTCGGGGCCATTCGGGTCTCTGTGGTCCCTCTGCCGCCTAAAGCGCTCCTGACGAGCGGGCGGCAGCTTCTCCAGTATCCTTTCCACATTTGAGTTGGCGTAAAGTTCATGCCTCCCCTTCTCTCTTTGCGCTCCCAACATCCCTACCAGGGACTGCACTCTGATGGACAGGTCGTCCAGTGCTCGATTGTCTATTGCTGGGGGTAAGCGGTCGATGTGTCGGATCTCCTGGATCACGTAATCCCATATGCGCCCATACCTCTGGTCCAATGCTACCAGCGCTGCTGTGTATGGGGTGGTGGAAGTCGCGTAGGCGAGCGCTATATTATGTGCGCGGGGCACCTTTAAGTGCTTCAGTAGGATGGCGTATTTGTGGCGTTCATCCAATACATCCACCAACATGGTCTCCAGACACATCGACGGAGTTCTGTATACTGGGCCCGGTTCTCTTGGGTGAAGTCGGGTACCATAGGCGTGCCAATGTATGACGCTGACTGTGGATACATCGGCGAGCGTTGGGGGAGAGGCCTCCTAGGCGAGTCTCCTCCCGCTCCTTGGTATGGGCTGGTACCGGCAGTGTACCATGGCCCGCTTGTCCAGGTGCTGTTCCTCGGTGCGGGTCGTGCGCCGTGCTCACCCGTGTATAGAGTCGGGGGTCTGTAGCGCAGCTCCGCGGGAGTATAGCCTGGGCTGTACCGGACCTCCTGGTCCGGTAGAGTACTGTGCTGTCTTCGGGCGTGGTTCTCCTCCTCTTCCTCTTCGTCTTCAGTTAGGTCATCCAGTGCTTGTAGTCTCTGGTTTAGCCTCTCCACAGGATATGCTGCTCCTTCCCGGTTGCTAGGTCTCGCTTGGACCGGTGGGGGGAGGTGGTCTGTGGGGGGTATAGACCTCGTCTGTTGGTCAAGTTCAGGGTTGTTTACTCGGCTAGGGGATGCCGCCCTGGAGGTGTGTCTAGACGAGTTCCTGGAGCCTCTGGCGGAGGGAGAGGGTGTTGTCCGTCTGATCAGCTGTTCTATTAGTTGCGACTGCTGTCTGTCGCGCGCTGCGTCCCGTTGAGCACCGGCTCGTTCTCGGGCCACATTCTCTTCCATCTGAATGCGTCTTATTTCTAGACGTATCTGCTCGTGTTCGCTTCGCTGCTGGATCTGCAGTCGGTCGCGTTCAGCAGCGGCGTTCAGGCTGATGAGGAAGGCCTGCTGTAGGATCCTCTCTGCCTCGCTGGGAGAAGGCGGTTGTATAGGGGAGCCTTCCCTCGGGGTACTCCTTGCGGAGCCTTGGAGCTCTATCTCCACGGTGCTCTCCCCGTCTTCTTCCGTGCCGAGTTCTCTCTCGGTAGCGTTGTATTCCTCCCGGGACTCATCGGGGACTACTTCTTCAGTACTGGCGGGGTGTGAAGTCATGTCTGGTTCCCACTGGTCCCCACCGTGAACTTGGTCAGTTACATTAGAGCCCGTAGGGGCCTCTATGGTCGGGGTAGTCTGGGCGTTGGGGTTAGACATACTTTTACTTTCTAGTTTTACCGCGTTTACTGTTAGTAGAAGACTAGGTTGTTGACTGACAGCGTAAGCCTCTAAGTACTGAGGGAGCCGTCGTTCGCGCTGCGGGCGTTGGTTAGGAGGATCGTTTCGTGGAGTGTTCATCATAGGCCATTTCAATATTAATAACACTATATTAATATTACACTAATTACCATCCGGCTCGAAGGACCAATTGTAACTGAGGGGTACAATTCCCTGACTGTATTACTAGATATGATACTTACTACCACTACCTTTGTACTTAATATTCGGCCACCCAGTACACGGCATAAATATATTATGATGAACACTGTCACGTAGATGAAACGGATCCAACACAAATGTACGAATTAGAAATAGGTCTTTATTTCTACACAGCGATGGTGTGTAGAGCAAGCACTTAATCAAATCAATCACATTTATGAATGGAATTAGTATGCACTTTTATGGCAAGAGTATTCGTCGGTATATCAATAGAGAATGTCCATTCTCTGAAGGCGCAGGTGGTACATATACGACCTGGAATAGTTTAAGGAATAACAGCAATGATACTTTAATGATTATATACTGGACACACTAGGGGGGGTTAATCCGGTCGCTTGTAAGCCGACAGGAGTAGGAGGGGGGGGGGGGGGGTAGAATCCGGCTGCCTCATCCGGCCAAGGGTATCCCAGGTGAACCCACTGTAGTGCCACTCAATGCGCCGGCGATCCTTGGACCACAGATGAAAGCAGGTGGACTCTTTGTGGGCCGGCTCTCTCCGGTCCACGGGGGAGAGACGTGAAGCGACCTCGTCTTGCAGAGCGTCTCCTCACCTTGCGTCCTCTCCAGGGGGGGGGGTTCCAACACACGGCAGTGTCGGGGGTCTTTATCCATGGAATAATCAATGTATACAAAGCATAATCCGTGCCTGGGAAGGCGGGCTGTCGCCGGTAGAATAATCCGGTATACAGGTCCACTCGCTCGTCGGCTCTGGGGCTCCTCGGGTGCAGCTTCACGTGGGGTCAACCACCCTGGGTAAGCAGCCAGTTCTCTGCCCGAAACGATGGGGTACTGACTACGGTAGTATTCTCACCGCACGAAGCACTATATATTAACAGACTATTATTAGCTTAATAGACTACGTCCAACTCGACGATATAGTGCCAAATATGACTATTCAAATATTAATATACACGATGTCTCAATACCGATGGTAGGCGAACTTGGCCTTACTCCCACACGTGGCGTCGCGGGGAGGCTTTACGTCTGTGACTCTATTGGAGGGTAAGAAACTGGACTGAAAAGGAAGTCCTACTTTAGTAGCGCAGTATATATACGCACTATGAACAAATAGTCCCATTAGTGGTGCGGTAGCCAGATTCCTACGCGGAACTAGGACTTGTTCGTACATGTGGAGCGGTACGTTTGAACTGGGTCTGAGGGGTATGGCAGCCTGGCACCAAGGTCTCGACCAATAGTAGAATGGAGACTATTATGGGATGTTCAGTAGGCTAGAATGGATATTCAATGCATATTGTACAAGGAATATACAAGGGATATCAGGGAATATTAGAGAATATACAAATACAATTAAATATATATATATAAATAAATATATATATATTCGGTTTAATCTGGCCCTTCACAACAGTAAGCATGATGTACGAAGGAAACACATACTGGCTATACTGTGCAGTATTAACGATGCATAAGGCTATGCACCTGTAAATGGTAAATGGCTGCTTTTTTATATAGCGCTTTTATCCAAATCGCTTTACAATTTGTTACTCACATTCTACCCATTCACTCACACATTAACTCACACATTCATACACCGACGGCGGAGGCAACCATGCAAGGTGCCAACCTGCTCATCGGGAGCAATTAGGGTTAAGTGTCTTGCTCAAGGACACATTGACAGGCTGCTCGGGAGGAGCGGGAATCGAACCGGGAACCTCCGGATTGCCAGACGACTGCTCTACCTCCTGAGCCACTGTTGCCCCTATAACTTGTAAGTGTTGACTTAAAAATATGCAGTATGTGTACGCCCTACCTTTTCTTTTTCTTTTTTTAACAGGAGATATTGTTTTTGTATTGAAACAGCTGAAAATATGTTATACAGTATGTGATCTAGAAAACAGAGAAACAAAGAAAGACTGATATACGGTATAAACAATTATTTTGTTATTTATTTTACGTATATATTACTTGCATGTAAAAAGCCTTTTTTCTATCTTCTATCTACTCTCTTCAATAATCGTGTATTTATTTTCTATGTACTGTATCAATCCAATCCCTTTCTCGATCCATATTGATATGGAGTGTCTTTGTATCCTCTCTGATTGCTTTCGTTGTCATGTGCAAACTGCATCTCGATATGTGGAGTGAAACTGTGGAACAGTCTAAATGTGGTGATAAAGCAATGTCCAAACATGAGACAATTCAAACTGATGTATCAGGAAATGATGTTCACAAGGTACAGGGATGAGGAAGGGACTTGATATTCACGGGTGTTTACATTTTTATTTTATTTCTTTCATGTTTTACATATATAGTTTTTGTTTTTTTGTTTTGCATATATATATATATATATATATTTTTTTATGTTTTAAAATAGTGCACTCATTTGAGTAGTGGAAAAGGGGTAGGATTAAATAAGTGTATACTTCTTCCTACTCCTTTTCGAACATGTAGATTGAGTTGTGTTTTGCTTTTGTTATTGTTTGTTTGTATTCATTGCATGTTCGAAATAAAGATTTCAAATGAAATCAAATTTGCCATGTACTTATTCCACAATGGATGTTGAATAAGTGTTGTTGTTGGAAAGAACACTATACTGTATGACCTGGTTTGAAGTGGAGATCTTGTCCTTGCACTGATATTCCAAGATGGCCGCTGGTCTGATGCACTGTGTGTTTGGCTCTAACAAACAAACAAGTAGAGCCTGAGAAGATTGCAATTTCCTTCTGGATAGAGTATATTCAGCGACCTTTCTTTCCAATTTTGACAATGAGGTGGTTGTGTGGCCGATTGAAAATGTGCTGCAACACATCACATGACCCAATAACATCCCATAATATCTTATGTCATAATATTTCCATAGCATCTGTTCTAGTCCAACTCAAACCTAGAGTAGATGTGTATATCAAAGTGTTCAGAGACAACGTCACAGCCAACACGTGCATCATGTTGCCCTGCAATATGTATTCAGTCTTTCTGAATAATAATAGTGTATGTTTGCATTCTATCTGTCTACCCAGTGACTGTATGTGACATGTATAGAATAGGGCTGGGCGATATGGAAGAAATTACCATCACAATAATTGTAAGGACTTTTTTTCCCTATATAAATATATATTAAGATACTTGCTCATTTCGCTTACAAAATCTAAAAACTGTAAAATAATCTGATATATATGGTCATTGCATTGAACAGCACGGTAATGTAAAGTGTAAATATCAAAGCAAAATAAAACAGAATTGTGCACCACAATGTCACGTTATTATAATTCCAGCGCAATATGATCGGATTGAAAGACGGTAAACAATAATATTACATTTTTGCCCAGTCCAGGGCCCTCATTTATCAATAATGCGTAGAAAGTGTTCTATTTTCGTTCCTACGCTCGGAATTTAGAATCTCTCTACGCACAGACACATCTGGATTTATCAAACGTGCGTGCACAGGTCATACCACCAATTGTTCTTACCGTCTATCCTCGTGCACGACACAGCATTGATAAATGAGGGCCCTGGTATATAATTCTATGTTAATAGTGTGTTTAACAATGGAGTAACCTTGATTCGATGTTCAATGCAGCGTTGTCTTCCTGAGACACCATCAACTACCATCACACATGGGACGGAACTCACATTGCCTCCACAGTTAATCAGGAGTGTGTCATGTACATATACGGTATACATAGTACATAGACACACAATATATATATATATATATATGTTCCTATTGTGGTTATACACACACAGTATATCTCCATGTTGTGCAATGTATGAATGCGTTATTGAAATGCAAATTGGATAACATCTATCTGTTGTCTTCATTTAGATTTTATAGACATAGTGATGAAAAATTGCTGTTGTTTCTCAACGACCTCAGTAGGTCACAGCCTGCCAGAAGGGGTTGGAAATTACTTTATTCTTGTCATGTTAATATTTAATGGAGAGAATTGGATGCAAACAGTGAAGTAAATATTTTATCTGGTGAGGGGGGGGGGGGGGGGGGGGGGGTGGACCATGTTCTCTGTTGATTTATCATACAGCGGAGAAGACATGGCAGATTAGACCCGTTACCTGGGAGGAGGGATGAGCAAACACAATATCAGAGCGAGATGAGAAGAGATGGAGGAGGGCATTTCCTGTGGTCACTCGCTCAACTGCTGGCCAGTCATATTAGGTCACATATCTGGCCGCGCTCACAGCGTATCTGACGGAAGAAGTGGTCCCGTCTCCACCTCTGTTTCCATTTCCACTGTGCGTCGCTGGATCCTACAAACCACATGGTAACACAATGAGGAGAAATCAAGTCAAGTCAATCTTTTACTTTAAAGATTTAAGGTGCTATAGATAAAACATTTTATGTAAACACATTTTTTAATAAATAATACATCCACAGGGCTTTTAGAAAGGCGTACAGAATTAAAAGTATTGCTTTTCGCACCAAAGATTGATTTGTGAATGTATCATTTAAAAAAAATAATGGCAGGTCCAAAACGAATGTTGTTATTTACATGTTACGTGCATGTACCCCCTCCCTACTTGCCATTTCCCCACGTGGAATATGTGCCTGATTGGGTAAACGTGCTGCTAGTTGAGACATGCTGACGCGCCTGTGGTCTAGTGCAGTGGTTCTCAAACTGTTTCTGCCAGGCCCCCTGTGGTGGTCTGGTGGACCAAGATCTTTGGGGCCCCCACTCGCCCCAACAAAATAGTCATGAAAGGCTATGTTTAAATGTATTGAAATAACATCAATATCATGAGCTTTCAAATTGTGCAACCGCTTAACAATAACATTCTACATCAGTAACAAAAACGGAGGGAAAAAATATTAAATTGTTTGCTAGAACAATAATATACATAACAATACAGTTCAATAGATGAGACATCTCGCCAAGACTGAGATAAGCTTTGTGGTATTTATTTTCTTGGTTTTTGGTTTATTGACATTACCGTCACACCGGTTTGCTTCTGAAGCATTGCTTGTCTTCCTTTTTGTCCCCGTCAAATATTTCTCTATTCTGTTCACCTACTAACACTGACACACAGTGGGCTGAGCTGAATTAACCCATTAATTGAGAGTGGGGGAAAGTAGGGCTGCAACTCTCAATTTATTTGTTATCGATTAATCAGTCGATTATTTTATCGATTAGACGATTAGGAGATCTAAACTATTCATTTACCAGAAAAAACAACAATTGATTAAATTAGCCATTGAACATTTCAAAATGATTGACATGTGTTTCAAATCCTTAGGTCACATGGGTAGACAGGGTAGTTATTTGCCTCTCTGACACCACCTACTGAATAACCAGAGTAGGAGATGAGCCATAACATTTATTTATATCTGTAAATGCTGTGTAGTGTGGATGCCTACATGAGTAGGGTGAGTAACCTACATGCCATTACTGCTTTTTATCTATTGACTCATTATAGCTCCTTTATTATCTTGAACACCCGCCAGTTACTATGACAGTGTTTATCATTACATACAATGTATAGCCTATGCCTATAGCTAAATGCTGAAAGACAGGGAACAAAATCAACTTTTTGGCTTCAGATTTTTTACCGGCCAAAAGTTAGTTATTATTATGTATTATGTGTTATTTCTACACTCTGAGATAAGATTATAAAAAAATATATATAATGTCAAAACAATAGTTCAGCACGTTCGTTCCGCAGTCACTCGCCCTGTCATGCCTCTGTGCCCCTTTGAGAAACACTGGTCTAGTGGAACATCCTAGTGGCTTGATGTTATCCAGAATATTCTGTAGACATTAGTGCAGCAAACCAAAGCATTTGAACTGCACAACACAACTATTGCTTGGGTCCAAACTTCTGACAGTATCTTAACTGAAACAGGAGCCCCACAGGGCACTGTTTTATTCACACTCTTATACCGCTGACTAATAGGCGTAGTCAGGTGTCTTGTCATATGAAGATAAGATACGATCAACTTTATTATCCCGAAGGAAATTTGTCTTGGTCACATAAACAGTATCAGCTGTAAAAGAAAAAAAAAATATATATATATAAAGTATATTAATAAATAGATAAAAAATACAAAATCACATAGTGCTTATACAGTACATACACAAAACTGTCGCCAGTCCACATACACACACATGCACACACACACACAGATAGAGTACCTACAGCACATGCACAGACTTCCACCAACCAACAAATTGCACACATTGCCCGTCTTACAACACACCTGTAGTCGCAAGATTAAAAGCAGAGTTACAGGGGTTGGGCTCTGGATAGCTTGCCATTCGGGGCTTTGATGGACAGGGACACAAAGAGTTCTTAAAGTGGTTGAGCCTGCTCTGGGAGGACTCTGAATCGCCTGCCCGAGGGAAGTGGTCCTCGGGGGGGGAGAATGTGGGGTGGGGTCTGAACTAATCTTCTGGACCTGACTGATGATAGTTTCATCAAAGGTAGCCTGGTGTGTGGGGATGCTGCCTCACTCCCATCATGATTGTCATGGCTTTGTGTTACCCAGGTAATCTGGGCTTTCAGCTGTACACCGAGGTGCCCGAACCACGGGACGCTCTCAATTACAGCACGGTAGAAGAGGAGCAACACTATCAAAGGCTCTCGGCCTACGCTGATGTTGGACCCTAGTGTGGACATTTTCTACCAGAAAACATATCAGTGTGTTGTCTATGTGTATGCCTAGTAGGGGTGTAACGGTACACGTATCCGTACCGAACCATTTCAGTACTGGACCTTTGGTGCAGTATACGCACTGTGTACTGAACGAATGCAACGATACGTTAATAACCACTAACGGAACGCACATGCAGAACTTTCCCAGAATATAACTTGTGCAAAGGGCTGGATGTTGTTTGTTCAGCCCACGCACAACACTTAGAGATTAACAGTAATTTAGCATAGCCTCATAGCATGGCGAACACCGAACACACACACACACCCTCTCTCTCTCAGTGCGTGAGGTGGAATTGGTGCTAGATTGAGAAGGGGCTGTCTCTCGGAGATTAAATTAATGATAGTTTACGGAATGTAGAACGGACATTCCTTGAAATGGGAAATACTGTAGTGATGAAACCATTAGTGACCTGCATGACGCTTCTTTCTCTATTCAATAACGTTTTACCTTGAGGGATTTACAATAAAGTGCTAAAACAGAAAAGTAGGCTACTTACATTCTTGACGCTAGAACTCCCAAAATAGCATTAGCATAAAAAAGAGGGTAGGCCAGCTGTAGTTTACATAGCTTGCATAAAACGGTCTTGAGGTTCCACAAGTTAATCAAAATCTGAAGTATTTCCAACCGGGGCTTGAGATTGCTCAGAGTGCAAATCAGTCTTCACGACCGATGGTTGTGGTTGATGTTGTTAATTTGTTACTACTGGCACGTTATTCAGCTCAATGACGTTGCGTGTTTCCTATCCGTCATGCAGCACATTCAGGCCCACGCCCACAGGGGACTGTTTTTTTCACAATCTAATATAATATATTTTTTTAACAAGTCGATTATTAGTCAAAGTCAAAGTCAGCTTTATTGTCACCTCTTGTAATGTGCAAGACATACAGAGACATGAAATTGCGTTTTCCCCTCCCCACGGTGTATATAAAAAACAAGATCTGCTGGCTAATATCTACTATAAACATAAAGTAATATATAGTACACTATAAACATAAAGTAACATATGGTCAGTACACTATACAGGACTATATACACATTTTGTAGACAGTAACTAAAAAAAGTTAATGTATGAGTGAATGTAAATATAGAGGTAAACAAGAACTTAGTGCAAAACGTTTAGCAGCAGTGGTACATAGTAAGTATGAATAATAAATAATGGCAGTAAAATACAATAATACAATACTGGCAGTAAAGTGGCAGTGAGATGATAGATATGGCAGTAAACTAATATGATGTAAACTAAATAAATAAAACAAAATAATGGCAGTAAGTAAAGTGGCAGAGAGTTTGTAAAGTGGCAGTGTGTGTCTGTGTGTGTGTCAGTGGGGGGGGGGGGGGGGGGGTAAGTCCAGGGTCTGTGGGGGGGGGGGGGGGGCAGAGTAGGAGAGGAGTCCAGATTCTGTGGGGGCAGGTAAGAGAGAGGGGGGGGCTGGGTGTGTGTGTGTGTGTGTGTGTGGAGGGAGGGGGGGGTAGTCCAGGTTCTGTGGTGGCAGGGTAAGAGAGGGGGGGAGCTGGGAGAGAGTTGAGCTTCCTGACAGCCTGGTGTATGAAGCTGTCTTTCAGTCTGCTGGTCCTGTGGCTCGGAGGCTCCTCATTCTCCTCCCGGAGGGCAGGAGAGTGAAAAAGCGTTGTGAGGGGTGGGTGATGTCGCTCGCGATGCGTAGTGCTTTGGCGTGTATTGTAGATGTCCTGGGGGGAGGGGAGGGGGGCACCAATGATCCTCTCAGCTGTTCTGACCGTGCGCTGCAGGGTCTTGCGGCAGGATGCTGTGCAGCCGCTGTAGCACGCGGTTATGCAGCTGGTCAGGAGGCTCTCGATGGTGCCCCGGTAGAAGGAGCACAGGATGGGCACTGAGGCTCCAGCTCTCCTCAGTTTGCGGAGGAAGTAGAGGCACTGTTGAGCTTTCTTCGTCAATGATGCGGTGTTGGTGTTCCAGGAGAGGTCCTCTGTGTGTGTGATGCTCACTCTCTCCACCACTGCACCATTGATGGTCAGTGGAGGGTGCTGGGTGTGCACTTAATTTGAATATAGAATATTTGTTGACAGCCCTACTTAACAGTTACTACATCACCCGAGTGGAACATGAAAGCCAAACTTTACCCCACTGTACCGAAAACCCGTACCGAACCGTGACGCCAAAACCGAGGTACGTACCAAACCATGGTTTGTGTACCGTTACACCCCTAATGCCCCAGGTATCTGTAGTAGTGGGCCATGTTCTGGTCATGGATAACAACTGGCGATTGGTCTCCAATGGACTTGGGGTCAAATACCATCTCCTCTGACGACGAGGGTGTTCGTCGCACCACTGGACAAAGTTCTGAATCTCATGTCTCATGTAAACAACCGTACATCATGAGACCCAGGATGGCTGTATATCATCAGAAAACATTATCATGTAATTGTTAGCAGCACTGCATGTGTACAGGGTCATGTTAGTGTACAAGAGTGAACAGGACCGGTGAACTGACGCACCCCTGGGGTCATCCAAAGGTTGTCAGGTGACATTAACCCTAATGGGTCCAATTCGAAACTGGCCCCTGTAAATGTCCTAACCCAACCCCCTCCAATGTACAGTCCCCCCCCCCCCCCCCACCCCACCTATACCCAACCTCCTCCAATGTACAGTTTCTTCCCCCTCAAATGTATATACTCTCTTTTTTAGGCTCTTTTTGGATCACAAACAGTACTGTATTTGTAGATCTGGTATGTCATAAATGTCTAGATGTAGCAGTACTGTCTATCTGTATGTCATGTATGTCATATATGTTATGATGAATTGAAAATGGGGGACCCTGATGTAAACAAGACGAAAGTCTTTCTCTGGTCTGCATCCCCTTAACAATTGTGTGTATTGAGCTGTACTGTATTGTACCCATTCTGCAATCTGTTAATACAATTTTCAATCAATTCAATCAATCAAACTTAACCAAGACAAGCTCGCCTACAAAAGAGAGGCCTGAATAATCTTTCAGCTGGTGTGATGCAAATTCATTTTTAATTGAATGTTGGGAAGTGAATTAGTGATTTCAGAAGGAAGAAGCAGGTGGTCTTCACGGTTATAATTAAGAGGCAGCACACTTAAATAGCTTGGTCCAACTGGATAGCAAATTAAACTGAAAAAAGAACACAGGGGTTGTGTTCAAGACGCCAATCAATCAAGACCGAGGAAGCTTAGATCGTTTGACATCAGCAAGAAGCTATCATGTTTTTTTGTTGTTTTGTTTTTTATAAATCATGGTATCTTAGTGAGTGTCCTTTTATGCTGTGCTCTGCTGAGGATAAAAACAGGATCAATAAGAGGATCGGAAAGGCTGGCTCTGTGATTGGCCCTTACCCCAGACTCACTTGAGCCCACTGTATAAAAGAGAACAAGGAGCAAACCAAAAAATGGTTATGTGTATTTTAAAGGCTGTCCATTATTGGTGTTTTTAACAGATTCAGAAGCTCATTCAGTGAGCGACTATAGTGATGCATCAGTGTTTTAGTGTTGTAGTAGAGCAGTAGTCTGGTTGTTCACTCCAGCAGTAGAGCAGTAGCCTGGTTGTTCACACCAGCAGTAGAGCAGTAGCATGGTTGTTCACACCAGCAGTAGAGCAGTAGCCTGGTTGTTCACACCAGCAGTAAAGCAGTAGTGTGGTTGTTCACACCAGCAGTAGAGCAGTAGCCTGGTTGTTCACACCAGCAGTAAAGCAGTAGTGTGGTTGTTCACACCAGCAGTAGAGCAGGAGTCTGGTTGTTCACACCAGCAGTAGAGCAGTAGCCTGGTTGTTCACACCAGCAGTAGAGCAGTAGTGTGGTTGTTCACACCAGCAGTAGAGCAGTAACCTGGTTGTTCACACCAGCAGTAGAGCAGTAGACTGGTTGTTCACACCAGCAGTAGAGCAGTAGACTGGTTGTTCACACCAGCAGTAGAGCAGTAGCCTGGTTGTTCACACCAGCAGTAGAGCAGTAGCCTGGTTGTTCACACCAGCAGTAAAGCAGTAGTGTGGTTGTTCACACCAGCAGTAGAGCAGTAGCCTGGTTGTTCACACCAGCAGTAAAGCAGTCACCTGGTTGTTCACACCAGCAGTAGAGCAGTAGTGTGGTTGTTCACACCAGCAGTAGAGCAGTAGTCTGGTTGTTCACACCAGCAGTAGAGCAGTAGTCTGGTTGTTCACACCAGCAGTAGAGCAGTAGCCTGGTTGTTCACACCAGCAGTAGAGCAGTGGCCTGGTTGTTCACACCAGCAGTAGAGCAGTAGTGTGGTTGTTCACACCAGCAGTAGAGCAGTAGTCTGGTTGTTCACACCAGCAGTAGAGCAGTAGTCTGGTTGTTCACACTGGCAGTGTTTCTCCTATCTGTCTGCTCCACTGCTTTTTTATAATCATAGGTAGAGCTGATCTTTATCATGGGTAAGTAACAATCTCATCAATTTATAATGGTACAATATACTGTACATAAATAACAATATATAACAAAATATAATGTAATTTATTTAACATGATATTACATTAAAATTATAAAATATAATATATATATGATCATTCTGCTATTATGTTTATTACTGGTGATGTTTATAGCACTCATTGCATTCTGTATGAAAAGGTTGGGTAGTCTTCTCTGAGAGACGTGACAGACATGTATTTATCTACAAGGCCCTTATTGAAAAACTGCCATCTTACATCACATCTATGCCAGATTGGTCCTCTGTCTGGACCATACCTCATATGGTCTATTTATGACTGGCTTTCACTGCAAGGTCCCTCGGGCTTGGACGATCTGCCTTCAGTTTCTTTGCTCCGACCACTTGGAACTCTCTACAAGATATCTTAATCAAAAGCTTGTGTGTGTATGTCTTTCTCTGTTTTCCCTCCTCCTCTCCTCATCATTGATATCAGCAAGTCGGCAACCCACCCGCCGCAAATGATAATAATATAAGAATAATAATATAGTAATAATAATATAAATTATTATATTCTTATTATTAAGAACATCCTACCCTAACCACTTCCTACAATTGAAATATTATTAAAACCTTACTAACATGTTTGTTTACCCGGTTGTTTAACCAGACACCAAAACTAGCGCTGCAGATCGTGAGCCGGCTGGTATGAGCGGTCCAATCGGTTAACAGTGGCGCCGAAAAGGAAACCGGCTGCTCTTCCTGGTGCTTCAAGGCGCAACTGTGGGCGCCGTCAGTGTCTTAAAGTGTGTCTCAGAGGTCTTCAGTTCCGGCAGCGGTCAGACCTTTTAATGAACACTTTTAGACGCGGTCTCGATCCGTAGCACCTCTCAGCTGTTAATCACGTCTCAAGCGGCTTCTTGCGGCGTTGTTTATTTGTGTACCACGAGTGCAATGTCTACATTGTTTGTCGCCTGCTGCACCGAGTTTATTTGGTGGCAAATGAATCCCCCCCTCCCCCCCACAGGTATTAATAAAGCTGTCTAGCCTAATCTAAGATTCTGTCATGACGGGTCACATTCATAACCCTGTGAAGAGTCATGCCGCAGCCTATCTGTATTATGAGACCTTGTGTTCACTGTGGGCGCTGCCTCTCCCCTGCCCCTCCTCGGCAATAAACCCATCCCCTGTGAATAACCATTAGTCTGGTCCCTGACAGGCAAAAGCAAAACTAGCACTATAATTCAGCTGTGTAGCCTATTCCTAAAGCCCGGGCCTATTCACACCGCACGGTTACCGAGGGAGCGCCCTCTCTGAGCCCCCCCCCCCCCCCCCCCCCAGCACAAACACGGCTTGCGCTATAGAAGAACCCTAAGCCTTTAACGGTTGCGAGTGGCATAAAAAGAAAGCCTAATCCTTTAATATACAGTACACAATAGAGGACCAAAGACGAGGGAATCAAACCAGAGTTTAACTGGCTGACACCACTGATCTATAATAAACTCTTTAGTTTATTATAGATCAGTGGCTGACACTAATACAGAACGGTGTATAGTGTGTAAGGAAGTCCCATTGCAGGAACTCTACAGTCGCTTGTTATTCAATAACTCCAGACGTGATTTATAAAAGTAAACACTGACAAAAGAAAATACCATACACTACTTCCTATAGGGCTCTCTCCAACGGGCTGCATCGTGAACAAGGAAGCTAGAAAATAAGGAAGGGTCAGAGTCATTACATCACTGTGTAACGCGTTGGTTTCAGTTCGGTCGATATTGAGTTGAATGGGATCGGCCGTCTCCTCGTTTAAATATCATCCTCCTGTCATTTAAGGTTATTACCTCGGATGTCAGGATCATCTGCACTTTGTTGCTTTGTTAACTAGCTAATGTTTGATATTATTGGTTGATGTATTTCTTCAGACAGCTTGTCTATTTTGCATTTTAATACAGGCTTCAATAGAACAGGCACCAAAGTATGAAACCAAGCAGAGATAGAACGCTGGTATTCTAACATGATGACCCTTCCTTCTTTTATAGTTCCTTTCATCGTGAACAGGAAGGACCATAAGGGTGTCTCTGTCAGTCCCCTTTGAATGCTTTCTTCACCGTGTACAATTTGTCAAGTACAATTCCACAATGGATGTTAGCTGTCGTACTGTGTGAAAGGAAAGAACATTATGACCTGATTTAATAAACTAGTGTCTGAGAAGATTGTAAATTTGCTTCAGGATAGAGAAGATTTAATTTCCAAAAACCTATAAACGCCCTCCTTGGAAGGAATTAACGGACTGTTGCGAATCACTGTTAAGATGGACAATAGCCTATTCGGAACCCTGAGCGAGTTATGTCCCGAAAGCCGCTATTGTCCGTTGAAGACGCATTGTAAGTTCACGTTTTACAGCAGGGCTGTTCTTTTACAGAGCCAGATAAGTCTGTTCACAGCGAATCAGTGCACAGTATTCAGGTCAGGTGACATAATATGGCTGCGTCTCGGAACTGTGCTGTCTGATTGGCTCAAAGTCATCTTTAATGAATTATTAATCTGCAAGCTACATTGCAAATGCTCCAGTCAACTATGTGCCTTCTAGAATATTATGATCATCTACTACTGGTATATTGAAGGTTCCCAACCACAGCCTAAAGAAAATCGAGGATGCAGCCTTCGCAAACAATGTTCCAAAGCTATGGAACACCCTACCTATACTACAGCCTTTTATTAAATGGCGTTTTAACATTCGCCGAAATGCTTGATTGTGATTGGTCAATAGCCCCTGACAGCGGTGAATTATTTTTCGATAACCACCGGTGATTATTGTTTTTCGCAGCTGGAGTAATCAAGCCCACTGACACACACTGTTTCAGTGCAATCAGACACACCTGCCGGCTGCCGGCGATAATAATAATCACTTTATTTGGGCTGACAGAGCCACAGAACAACTGCGTCTGCATTTGATCTCATCTTGTCGATGGTGTAAAATGAATTAGGTATATTGTTAGTAAGTTAGCCATGTAATAAGCGGGATCATGTATAGCTATACTCGGTCATTGTTGCAAAATAATTGACCTTCACTGACGTTTAAAACACCTCGGCGAGGCGCCTCTGTGTTCTAAACTCTGTGTCGGTCAATTATTTTGCGACAATGACCTCGTAGCTACATTATCCATTACTTAATACACTCTGCTGCTGATTGTACTGTAGATACAGGGCTAGTGGTCAGGGTTGGGCTGGATAGCAACTAAATAAATGGTTTAGAGTCCTAAAGAAACATAATAGAGGTTTTCAGTCCCGTGATCAATATATCACTAAGGCAACACAATAAATGCTTTAGAGTCCTAAAGCAACATAATAGAGGTTTCGAGTCCCGTGATTAAACTGTTGAACAGTAATTCAGAATTGCATAATTTTACTATTCCACTATTTTATTGCACTGCACTATTGCAAAATTTTACTCTATTTGACTCTTTTTAGTATTGCCATAGATTCAAACCATAAACAAGGTGGCCTATTGGGAGATCCTTATGTGAAAAACTGTGATTTCATGTCTGCACTTTATCTGCTCATTTTGTGCCTGTCTTTTTTCTGCTGTGAAGCACTGCAATTTTTGTATGAAAGGTGCTATACAAATACAGTGTATTATTATTATCCCTTCGGGCAAGCATCGGGCTAGTTTTGCATAAAAAGCTGGTTGATTGCATACCCAAAGTAATTTAAGATTTATTCTTTTTTTTATGACTTATACTTTATTGAAGTTTTTTTCTTTTTGCACACACAGGACATCAGAACAACACAAAGTAATGACTTGACATATCAACATAGGTCGGTCCTGAAAGACAACACACACACCTCGACCACTAACACCAAGACTACAATGACACCACTCCACATGGGGGAGAAAAGATGTATTCTTGAACCACTTATAGCACATGCATGAGTCAGGTCTCTTTTGAAAGGAAACATTCTGAATAATCACTCTGTGTGCTAATGTAATAGAGTTACAGAGGTTTGAACAAAAGTTGTGTTTACTTATGACTGAAACGGATGCCTGCAAGAGTTCCAGCTGAGAGGTACAGTATGAGCTGGAAAACACAATGGGTCCATATAGGCTGAAGTCTTATCTAGTAGAGATCCAAAGTTGATAAGATTCCCACGGGGAAATTAGTGTTTTACACATGATTTTCTCATGTTTGTATCTGTAATAATTCAGTATGCTTATCCAAAATGGCCGTCCATACATTTTGACGCGCGAGCAAGTAATTCTCCAAACAACCAACTTCTTCTTCTTCTCTCCCTTTAACATAGTAATCATCCCTCATGTAAAATACCGTTAGCTCCAGAATTTCATTGGCTACAAAAACGGTCAATAATTTTCACCATCAGAGGTGACTGATCCGTTCAGGGCCAGGCGAAACCGGACGTGGTCACGCCCTTTTAGCTTTCCAACAACGTGTTGGTTGATCGGCAAAAACACAGCCCCGAAGCCGACAGACAAGGGCAATGTGCCGCGACGTGCGTGACGGCCCACCCAAGGCTTAACAGGTTAAATTTTTTTTTTTTTTTTTTACAAAATGTTAATGTGGTGTGAGTTCATATCGGTCAAGTCCAAATCGAGAAAAGCTGAAAATGATTAAGGTAGCACAGCGAAAACACACGAAATCCAGTCCATGTGTAACTCAAAGTCAGATGGATTTTTGGACAAAATGTGAGTGTATGTCTGTTAGGGCACAGCCAAGAAGAGGAAAGTTGATACTTAGTCAGGTAACGTAGCGAAAACATAATTTGTTAATCTCTGTGGAGTTTAGGGAGAATGAATATTCATAGTATTCTCATGACCACAATTGTAATAATGTGATAATCACCTGCAGTTTGCAACCAAGATGTCTGTGATCGAATACAATGCATTATAATAGATTTAGAAGTCCTTTGTATATCGAAAGTTATACTGTAATTGTCCCTGTTTAGTAGTCCTTTGCAGACCTCTAGTGGTACGTATAGGAGGTCATAGAGGAAGTATCCCATGATTCAGGGAGGCAGGATGTACCGTTAATAGAGGCCATGCACAGAATGTTACAGTAGTGTAGTTATTTGTCTTCCAACATGGCTGCCTGTAACCATTGTTTTGTACATGGCAATGTAAGAGATAACGGTTGCTGTTGATGTGAGAAATACATCAACAAAAACATAATAATCTGGTGTCTTATTACTGGATCTTGTAAACAAGTCACAGTGAAACAGTAATAGTGTGCTTTTCTAAGATTTTACCTACTAATTTCTTTCAGAAGTGGTTACCAATGGTTACAGGCAGCCATGTCGGAAGAAAGTGAACTAGACAAACATTTGTGTAAGGCCTCTATTGTCTGGATTGATGACACCTGGAGGACTTGAAAGCCAGACACAGACTGAGCTTTTTCCCTTCAGCCGCCAGGGTGATCAATGACATAAATAAAAATAAATCAAATGAAATAGAAAAGAGAAAATAAAGGAAATCAAACAAACAACCAAAGAAAATTACAATGTATGTAATACATGAGCAGAACCGTCAAATTACAGTTTAAAGGCTGGGTGACAGTTGCAGGTGTGTGTAGTAGTGAGGGGGATCAATTTGTCCATTTTCTTTTGCATCTCGTTCCAACTGCTGGGAGAAGCAAATTGGAAGGAGGATTGACCACAAGTGTTAACACAGGGAAGATCTAGCGAGATATGGTGCATGCTGCACGTCATCCCCCTTCTCTCTACCCCCGACTTCCTGTCACTCACTGTCCTATCTAATAAAGCGAAAATGCCCCCCTCCCCTCCTGGAAAAAGAAGAAAAGAAAAGTAATGTAGAGGCTTGCGATTTAAGGCCTTTGGTTAGCTGTAGAGTCAGCTTTAGCATAATTGTATTACCCCTAGACAGGTTGATTATTATTAGTATTCATAATATTATTATTATTATAATTATTATATAGTTATAGTATGATTATTTCTTGACACAGTCAAGTCTTGACACATAAATAACTTGTTTATTGATAATGACCAGCAATTACTTGTAATTACGGACGAGTGCTTTAATTTTCAGGCAGGTTAATTAGGTTTATAGGTAATTTATGGTTATGTCAATGTTATTACACAATAATTACCCTGTGACTTGTGTACCGTAATTTGAAGTGCCACTGAAACAGACACTAAGCAGCAGCCGGTTGGACGACTCCTTTAACCGCTTCTGCGTTGAGACCTTTGTTTTTCTACGCCTCATTTCCTCCGTTGTGCCACTATTTTATATCGACCACAGGCCATTTCCCCATCGCACGGCTCTGTTGTGATGATATGGGGGGGAAAGTACTGTAATACTCGCAACCGGAGATGACATGACAGGCTTGTCTAACGCTGGCACGATCCTCTCTTTTGAAGCGGAGGGGCAGCTGTGCGCAGTCACAGGCTCTGACGATCAAATTAAACCCTATCGTGTGCATCTGGGGCTGACCGCACGGGGCTGGAGCTGGCCGTGCAGGGCTGTAGTTGGCCGTGCAGGGCTGGAGATGGCTGCGCGGAGCTAGAGCCGCCGTCTGAGGTATGAGTCTTGACAGACCGACACGTTGTTGGTTAATATATAGTTACAGGTAAGTATATATATATATATAAATATATATATACAAACGTATAAACTTAAACAACAACTATATATAAATGTTTTGACCCACTGATTTTGTACCTCTCTTGGGGAAGGGATTGTCTTTCATATTAGCTATATTTTTGAGGGGGACATATTTACCTCTTCTCAATATTGAGGGGGACATGTCCCCTGCAACCCCCCCCCCCCTAAATCCACACTTATGCCCCTGTGAAAATGGTTGCTTATAAAGATTTGATTGGATAAAAATGTCATAATATACAGCACAAGTACAGTACAACAAACATAAGTTTAGTGCAAATCTAAAGTGCAATAGTAATATACAATGTACAGGTGATTAAACTGGGTATAGAATATAAATTAGTACTAAGTAATAGTGCTAATCAGATGTATGTAATACAGAGTTGTAATATTAATGTAAATGCCCTAGGGAATGTAGTATTAATATGTACAGTACAATATGTACATTAACATGTACAGTGATGCAGGTATAAACCAGAGGTGACACTCTGCAGAATCCTCATTCTTTTAAAAACCAACTAAAAACAAACAGGCTTTTAATTAATGGCGTCATTGATCATTATTGATCATCATGTATCTTTCATCATGTGTGTGGACGCACGTCCAGTAACTGCCGGACGGTGTAGGCAGGATGGTCGTCAATGATCAGCGGAGGGGGAGGTTCCGGAGCTGGAGGAGACAGAGGACTAGAGACCACCGGCTTCAGCTGGGACACATGGAAAGAGGGATGAATGCGCATATGGGATGGCAGCTTGAGTCTGACGACTGAGGGGTTAATGACAGACAGAATTTCGTAGGGACCAACAAAACGGGGGTTTCCGGGAAACTGATTTTAGAGGCAGGTCCCGAGACGAGAGCCAAACCATCTGACCTGGTTGATAGTCGGGGGCCGGGGTCCGGTGGCAGTCGGCAAAGCGGCCATTCTGGTCAGCGGAGCAGTGCGGCCCTGGTGTCCTCCCATATCCTTCTGCAGCGGTGAAGGTGTGCCTGCACTGAGGGGACTGAGATCTCCTCCTCCTGGGTAGGGAACAGTGGATGCTGGTAGCCCAGAGAAGACTCGAAGGGAGACTGACCTGTGGCAGTGGAGGACAAGGAGTTGTGGGCATACTCGATCCATGGCAGGAAGGTGCTCCAGCCAGAGGGGTCCCGGGTCATGACGCAGCGGAGGGCGGACCCCAGATGGACTGAGGCCCTCTGTCGGAGACGATGTCCACCGGGATCCCGTGGAGGCGTAAGACGTGGAGCACCATCAGGTGCACAGTCTCTGAAGCAGAGGGAAGTTTGGGGAGAGCGACAAAGTGAACAGCCTTCGAGAACCGATCGACAATGGTGAGAATGACTGTGTTACCGTGCGAGGGAGGCAGACCGGTGACGAAGTCCAGGGTGATGTGTGACCAGGGCCGGCCAGGAACAGGCAGCGGACGGAGGAGCCCGGCAGGCGGTCGGTGGGAAGCCTTCCCACGAGCACAGACGGTGCAGGCAAGGACAAAGGCACGGGTGTCTTCCCTCATGGAGACCCACCAGAAGTGCCGCTTCAGCAGGGACAGGGTACGGTCGACCCCAGGATGACAGGCGAACCGGGAGGCGTGGATCCACTGGAGCACCTGGGAGCGGACAAGGTCAGGGACAAAAAGCTGGTTAGGTGGGCCGTTACCTGGATCAGGCTGAGCGTGCTGGGCCTCTCGGACGACGGACTGGATCTCCCAGGTGGCGGAAGCCTCCAAGCAGGAGGAGGGGAGGATGGTGTCAGGGTGTGAGGGGCCCCCTTCGGGGACAAACTGCCGGGAGAGGCCGTCCGGCTTGATGTTCTTGGAGCCTGGCCTGTAGGTCAAGGTGAAATTGAACCGGCCGAAGAACAGCACCCAGCAGGCCTGGCGGGAGTTCAGGCGCTTGGCCGTCTGGATGTAGGCGAGGTTCTTATGGTCCGTCCAGACCAGGAAGGGGATCTCTGAACCCTCCAGCCAGTGCCTCCATTCCTCCAAGGCCAGCTTGACTGCCAGGAGCTCCAGGTTCCCAATATCATAGTTGATCTCCGCCGGGGTCAGGCGGCGAGAGAAGAAGGCGCAGGGGTGTAGTCTCTGGTCGAGAGCGGAGCGCTGGGAGAGGACCGCCCCCACCCCGGTACTCGAGGCATCCACCTCTACCATGAACTGGCGGGACGTGTCCGGCTGGACGAGGATGGGCGCGGAAGTGAAACGCCCCGTGTTCGCAAGGGTCTCCCCTCCAGAAAAAAAAGAGACAAACCCAATGGAAAAACATGCAGAACAGATCGCTAACAAACGTTGTCACGTCCCTGCCAAAGACGGACAGGAGGACTTGGATTGGTCCCCGGGTGTGGCCACAACCCATCTCTGCTCCCGGCTGCCCTTGGGGGGAAGGACCATGGGATGGGTCAAGCTTAAAGAAGAAATGTCGGCGGCCGGGTAGCGCAGCGAACTAAGCGTCTGTCTACCACCACAGAGCCAGTGGGATCGAATCCGGCTGTGGTGCCTCCGGCTTGGCCGACCGTCCATACTAACACAATTGGCAGTGTTAGCGGGTGGGAAGCTGGCTTGGGTGGGTCCTGGTCGTTGTAAACAGCGACTCCTACAGTTCGGTCGGGGCGCCTGCACAGCAAGGGAAGGATCTGGGAGAGGTAGTGTGACCTTCCACACGTTACACTCTCCCAGTGAGAGTCCGCGCTGCCAGGTGAAAAGAAGCGGTGGGCTGGCTACACATGTGTCGGTGATAGTCTTCGCCCTCCCAGACCGACGGTAGGGGGTAGAGTGCCCAACGACCAGGAAGGGGCTTGGGAATTGGCATAACGACTAACATTGGGATGGGAGAAAAACGGAAAAAGAAGGGGGGGAAAGAAAAAAAAAGAAAAAATATAAAGAAGAAATGTCATCCGTTATCCCAAAAAATTGCATGTGTGTGTTCTTATGTGTCACCCATCGCATGTGTGTGTTCGCTGCATGACTACGTTGCAATGTGTGCTACGAATAAAGACTTCTTCTAAGTCCAGTTTAATCTTAATATTAATATAATAGGCCGCCTTTAGACCACTGGGAGGGAGGGGTAGTTCGGTAGCCTGTCATTGGTCTGGCTTGTCAGGCCAGAGTTCTAAAGGCCCTTCTCTGTGGCCCCTCCCTCCTGTGAGACAAACACGTTACAGGTTTTGTATTCTATAATTTGATTACTACACCATAGCTGTGTGCAGCACAGCCTCTGTATTTAAAAACAAACCAGCAAAAAAGATTCTGCCGGTGTTACGCAAGTGTTTTGTCTTCAGCAAAAAGAAGCACACGTTTTCTAAACTCAATTAAAACCTACAGGTGTTCAAGCCCGAGTAGAACTATTCACTGAGGATTTGTCGTTTACTTACTTGCTTACATATTTGTTTTTTCCCCCCTTAAGTGTAGAAAATGATTGTGTGGGGAAAGGTGGATTAGGGGGAGAATGCGACACACGCCTGCAGATGTGAGAGAGCGTGTGTTCGGGGAAGCAAAGCACGTGCTCTGGGGGGAGAAGTGCTGGAGGAGGTGCAGATTCCTCCCAAAACAAGTGCGTGCAGCCCGCTATACTTAAAACAAACTGATGAGGGCCTGACTGGGAACAGATGACAAAAGGGAAGGGACACTGGCTTGGCGTCAGGCAGCTGGCCGACACTAGACCGGCCCTCGGGTGGGAGGCAGGGAGAAAAGGGTGTTAGGGGCGGAGCTGGCGCATACCGCGATAGGCTGCTGGCCTCAAGCCCACGCCAGAGTGGCCCGCGGATGAGAGGCAGGGTGGACAGAGAGGAAAGCGTGAGAGGAAGAAGACACATGAAAACACACTTCTTCAATCAATATCTGAAATAAAAAATGTAATGAAAGTATAAAAGAATCATAAATACATAAATAATTACTGACCTTATGACTTTTACTAACATGCACTTTGCTACTAAATAATCTTCCCTGCCCATATTTCTACCTACTATGCTAATATGTCTTTACTACTATGCACTGACAAACAATGTTACTTAGCTGTTGTATTACTTCCTGCTGACCTGTTGTACAGAACTTGGATAAATGCTAAATGTAAATGCAGATGAGTAGAGTATGGGAAGGGAATAGGGATGGTGTCCTGGGCTAGCTGAGATGTCAAAGCTACACAGCCCGGAGTGGGGCCAGGGGACCCACTGGAATGGCGCCCATCCGTGGCACCTGGACTGTGGGGTGACAGGAGATAAGGAAGGGAACAGAACATTAGATGCTGCCCTCCAACCCGGTAGAGTGGCCCTCTGGAAGGGATGCTCCCGCCACTGGTATGGCCTTCACCCAAGCTGCAGCTGGTTGAGTTGCCAGGGTTGTGAACTCTGCAGGAGATTCTACAGCGGTGTAGTATGGCAAGAGCTCCACCGGGGCTCCAGCGAGCAATAGGAAAAATGCAATGGAAGCCGGCATGTACCGCTAGATAGCTAGCCCAGAGGTGAGAGGTGTGGCTGTGGAAGATGCTGGAAGGAGGAACAGAAGGAGACAGATGGAGGGAGAGAGCGCACCTGTTGTCGCAGGGAGACACGGCCAATCGTGGCCCGGCAGGCAGAGGGAGAGGACAGGGAGAGGGAAGATAAGGAAGGAAGGGGACAGAACCTTCACAATCCAACCCGGTGGAGTGGCCACCTGGAAAGGATGCTTCCGCCGCCGGCACAGGCTTCACCTGGCAGTGCTGGGTGGCAGAGCTGGGGAGGGTGGCCTGGGCAGAGCCCCTGTGGGACTCCGGTGGGCGCCTGCAGAGCCCGGGGCGGGGAGAGAGAGGAGGAGGAGGAGGGTTGGGAGGCTGGGGAGGGATTCTGAATGGATACGGTTGCAAGGCTGGATTGATTCTGTGTGCAGGAGGTTGATATAGGTAGGGATTACGGTGAAAGGAATAGGGCAGGGTGAAATGACTGTGGGGATGGGATATAGAGCCCTACACTACAGCCACTGCAGGGGTCCAAGCTATTAAAGCAGAGGCACCGGAGTAGCAGCAGCAGCAGAAACATAGACACATCAGCAGCTGTAGGAAACAGAAGCATCAGCAGCTGTAGGAACATTAGTGATCAGCAGCTGTATGAAACTAGAAACATCAGCAGCTGTATGAAACATTAGTCATTAGCAGCTGTTTGAAACATTAGTGATCAGCAGCTGTATGAAACTTTAGGCATCAGCAGCTGTATGAAACATTAGTCATTAGCAGCTGTTTGAAACATTAGTGATCAGCAGCTGTATGAAACATTAGGCATCAGTAGCTGTATGAAACATTAGTCAAGCAGCTGTATGAAACATTAGTCAAGCAGCTGTATGAAACATTAGTCAAGCAGCTGTTTGAAACATTAGTCAAGCAGCTGTTTGAAACATTAGGCATCAGCTGTTTGAAACATTAGGCATCAGCTGTTTGAAACATTAGTCAAGCAGCTGTTTGAAACATTAGGCATCAGCTGTTTGAAACATTAGGCATCAGCTGTTTGAAACATTAGGCATCAGCTGTAGGAACATTAGTGATCAGCAGCTGTATGAAACTAGAAACATCAGCAGCCGTATGAAACATTAGGCATCAGCAGCTGTTTGAAACATTAGTAAAGCAGCTGTATGAAACATTAGTCAAGCAGCTGTATGAAACATTAGTCAAGCAGCTGTATGAAACATTAGGCATCAGCAGCTGTATGAAACATTAGGCCTCAGCAGCTGTATGAATTAGTAGCAGCATCTTATGAAGCATTGCCGCAGCAATAGCTCTGTGACACACAGCTGTATGAAGCTCTGTGACACACTGTGACATTGAATAGCAGCAGTAGCGGCAGCTGTGTGAAACACTGAAACATTGAATCAGCAGATGCATCAGCTGCTGTACAAGTGATGAAACGTAGCAGTGGCAGCTGTCTGAAGCAGTGAAGTAGCAGCAGCAGCAGCTGTGTGACGCGTTTTGGAATTATTTTGGAATCAGCAGCCGCCACTGGTGTAAATAAGGGGGTGTTGGATGAGCCGATAATATGAATTAAGAGTGTTGTGATGCCAAAAAAATAGAAAAACATCGTCACGCTTATTATGATTACTATAATTATATCTAGACAGGCAAGAAGGGAACGCTCCGGGGGGAAGTGGATGGCTGGGGTGTGCCGTCTGCCGTGGAGGGTGGCTGCTTAGCCGAGAAGGATGTGGAGCGTGGGATTAAGAGGGGGGCTGAAGGAGCCACGGTAACGGCTTGTCTGTTGGCTGAAGGAAGGGTAGAAGAAGGGATGTGGGGGGCGGACGGGTGTGTGTGTTTGTAGACACAGGTGGGATGGCTACAACCTGGCTCTCAGTGCCGGGGGGTATGGGTGTAGGGCTGCAACTAACGATTATTTTGGTAGTCGACTAATCTGTCGATAATTTTTTCGATTAGTCGACTAATCTAACGATTATTTCTGTCACACCCTCCATCTCTGATTCCTGTGGGCGCGGCTCCTTTTCCGGGCTCTTAGCAGACTTCTTAGCTTAACATAACAGACCGACAGTAAGTTTGGGGGAACTAATGGGATAACTGGGGTTGCAACAAAAGTGCAACTAGGGCTAAAAACACAATGAAATAAAATAATAATAATAATAATAATAATAATAATAATAATAATAATAATAATAATAATAATAATAATAATAATAATAATAATAATAATAATAATAATAATAATAATAATAATAATAATAATAATAATAATAATAATATATCCTTCTTAGCAGACGTCTTAGCCTAACATCCCAGGGAACTAATGGGATAACTGGGGATGTTGTTTGCTCCTGACAAGAGTCTCAAAGTCTGGGGTGATGGTAGACAAAGCAACTCTGAGGTCATGCTCAATGTCCAATCTGTTCCTCTGCTTTGTCTTCAGCTGGACCAGAGTTGAGAAGCCACTTTCACAAAGATAGGTGGTGCAAAAAAAAATATTATAAAACAAAAAAAAGTGTATTAAAAAAAAAGAAAAAAATGTATATGACACATCGACGCAAAAATTTGGCGTCGACTAATCGTTGCAGACCTATATGGGTGGCTGACGCGGTGTGACGTCACCGTCTGCTCCGCGTCATTATCTACCGTGCTAGCGCCAGGTTTTTACATCCCGGTGACATCACCGATTGGGATGGCTCCTTGTGGGATTTTTGGCTTCAGGAGAGAGTGGCGTGTGTTCACTTAGTTGATACCAGGGGTGTAAAAAGTACCCAGAAAGTATACCTAAGTGGAAGTATGGGTACCGTCTCAAAATCGTACTCAAGTAAAAGTCAGAGTATCTGGCTAAAAACACACTTGAGTTGATGTCAAAAAGTTTCTACTTTTAAATGTACTTAAGTACTAAAAAGTAAACGTAAAAGCTTTTTTTTATTCCGGGGCAATGAAATGTTCCGTTTAGTCCTCTTCATCACTCATACTATCGTTTGTGGCCATCTTCTGTAGCTTGTCACTCTGACTATCTATTCTTCTGATAGCAGGTGTTTAATCAAAGATCCCCGCTTTCTATTCTTGCACAAGGACCAATCAGCATGGGTATGGGCAGACCCGGCGCCATGGGCGGGCATTAGGGGGCCGGGCCCGCCCACTGAGTCAGCTGTGCCCACCCTGGTAACTATTATTTAAATTTTTTGGTCAATCAAAGTCGACTATCCAAATCCTTAGTCGGGGACAGCCCTAGTGGGCACTGATGTCAACAACAACATTACTGAAGCTAGCACGGCACTCTGTGAGAATTCGTTTTCTACCCTCAAGAACGTCTTTACAGAACATCGCCTTAGTATGCTTCATCGACGCAAGGCCAATTTAATTCAGTTGGTATTTGAGAAGAACTTAAAAAAGTTCAGGAATGAGTGGAGGGGCAGTGTTTTAAGAAGATTTCACTCTGTCCCCAAACCCCGCTTGCCGCTCTACTAATGATGGTGAGTAGCCTGTGGAAGAATTTTGTTTGCTTTTTTATGCACCTTATTTTTGTCAGTTCAGTTCAGTTTGTCAGTGAATTCAGAAGTGTTGAATAAATGGAGACTTTTCAAAGATATAGAATAGAATAGAATATAAATGTATTATCCTAAGGGAAATTTGACACTGCAAATCACTCAACATTAAACATTTAGACAGAACAAGTCACGAATAAGAATAACAAAACAAATGGCCTAAGAATAGAATAAAATTAAATAGAATAAAAATAGAATAAAAGATACAGTAAATAAATACAGTAAACATATACTGAAGTCTACAGTAGGTGTAATATTGCACAGTGCTGTTTAAAAAGTAAGAGTCCAGGAAGATGGTACCTGTCACTCTGTGCTCAGTGATGCAGTGAGGCACAGTGATGCATTGTATAGTCTGATGGCTGTTGGAATGAAAGACTTCCTGTGCCGTTTAGTGCTGCATTTAGGTAGTGTGAGCCTAGCACTGAACCTGCTCCTCCGGTCCGCCAAGTCTGTGTATAGTGGGAGGGGTTTTCCCTGATGGCCTGGAGCTTAGCAAGGTTCCTCCTCTCCGCCACCCTCGCTAGAGTCCAGCTCCACCCCAACCACGCTACTGGCCTTCCTGACCATCTTATCCAGCCTGTTTGTGTCCCCTGCCCCTGTGTCCCCTGCTCTCAGTAAGTGAATGTTCTTAAGATAGAGAGAAATTAGATTTTTCAATTGCCTCTCTGCTGTTTAGTTCAGCACCGTGGGCAGCGCCAAGCAAGCGACAGCGCCGTTTTCCCAGCTGAAACGTATAAAAGGGAACCTTGTTCCTGTTTGCGGACGACTCAGCCCTGCTGGTCTCTGACAAGAACAAGTTACAGGTTGAAAAAACCCTCAGCTCGGAACTAGGCAAAATCTGCATATGGCTCGCCGACAACAAACTATCATTACACATGGGCAAAACAGAGTCCATTCTCTTCGGTTCAAATAACAAACTCAGCAAGACCGATGGCTTCTCAGTTACAGTGGGTGACAATATTGTCACAAGGAAAGATGAAATTACCTACCTGGGTTCCATCCTAGAGGCTAATCTTTCCTGTGACAAAATGGCATCCAATGTAATAAAAAAAGTCAATCAACGAACTCGATTCTTGTACCGGATCTCCTCCCTGGTAAACAAGAATACCCTGAAGACTCTGGCAGGAGCACTCATTCAAGGGTACTACGACTATGCTTGCACCTCATGGTACCAAAGCACCTCAAAGGCACTAAAAACCAAATTACAAACATCTCAAAACAAACTAGTCAGACTACTGCTTGACCTGACTCCTAGAACCCACCTCACCCCTGCACACTTTGCCAACCTAGGATGGCTTAGAGTAGACGACAGAGTACAGCAACTTGCAATGGGCCTGGTCTACAAGATACACTACACGACCAAGGTACCCATGTACATGTCAAAATACTTCCCAAAGGTCAGTGAATACCACGATCACAACACCAGAGGGAGCTCCACAAATCATGTAAAACCCAGATTCGGCTCAAACAAGGGACTAAACACGTTTCGCAATTATGCCACAACAATGTGGAACGCCCTACCCAAAGCTGTAAAGGAATGTGAGTGTGAGCTGTACGGGAGACTGCAATTCAAAACTGGCCCCTACAAATGTCCTAACCCAGTTGTACAATAAAGACCAAGCATGGCTTTGTCAGTATTCCAATGTACAGCCCCACCCAACCCCACCCTACCTACCCAACCTCCTCCAATGTACAGTTTCTATGTCAAATGTATACAGTATTCCAATGTACAGTGTCCCCCTCCCCCTACCCAACCCCCCCCCCCCCCCCCACCTCCAATGTACAGCCCCACCCCACCGACCCAACCTCCCCCAATGCACAGTTTCTATGTCAAATGTATATACACTCTTTTTCTGGATTTTTTTAGTATCACAAACAGTACTGTATTTGAAAATCTGGTATGTCATAAATGTATAGATGTAGCAGTACTGTCTATCTGTATGTCGTGTGTGTCATATGATGAATTGAAAATGGAGGACCCTGATGGAAACAAGACGAAAGTCTTTCTCAGGTCTGCATCCTCTTAACAATTGTATGTATTGAGCTGTACTGTACTGTACCCATTCTGCAATATGTTAATAAACTTTTTCAATCAATTCAATCAATCAACCTGTGTTGAAAAACCATTGTGCCCCCCCGAGAACATTTTATGCCCCCCCACTAATTTGTTTCTGCAGCCTAGTCTGGGTATGGGCTGGTTAATTTCCCATTAATGGGGATTTTATTGGCTGTTTTTAAATAAAGAGCGGCCGCAGGATTAATAACGTTAACGTTAGTTCGGCCAGAGAAACAAATATTTACATTTAGTCATTTAGCTGACGCTTCTATCCAAAGCGACTTACACGTTCTGTACGACGAGTCATCAGGAAGGGCACAACTCTATCAGCTGAGTAACAATGTGCATCAAAGTGTTGAGTGCTACAGTGTAAATGTAAGGAGTAAAAAGTATGATTTTTTTCTTTGAAATGTAATTGAGCAAAAGTACAAGTATACAAACCTAATAATACTCGAGTAAAGTACAAATCCCCAAAAACAGTACTTAAGTATTGTAACGAAGTACAATTACTCAATTACATTACACCCCTGAGTACAGTCTGTAACGTAGTAAGTCTGGATCCAGTGAAGCATCTTCTTGTTTGTTTTGGCTCTTTACTACAGTACATTGGATTTTATTTGGAACAATGTCTAAGAGGTGAGAGTGCAGCCTTTCAGCTTTAAATAGGGGGGTGTTTACATCCATAAACGTGTAGGATATAGGTCATAATGTCAGCGACTTTTTCCTCAATGTCATTGGACGTAGGCCTAGTCAACAGGTACACAGGCCTAGTCAACAGGTACACAGGCCTAGTCAACACATACACAGGCCTAGTCAACACATACACAGGCCTAGTCAACAGGTACACAGGCCTAGTCAACACATACACAGGCCTAGTCAACACATACACAGGCCTAGTCAACATGTACACAGGTCTAGTCAACACATACACAGGCCTAGTCAACAGGTACACAGGCCTAGTCAACACATACACAGGCCTAGTCAACAGGTACACAGGCCTAGTCAACACATACACAGGCCTAGTCAACACATACACAGGCCTAGTCAACAGGTACACAGGCCTAGTCAACACATACACAGGCCTAGTCAACAGGTACACAGGCCTAGTCAACACATACACAGGCCTAGTCAACAGGTACACAGGCCTAGTCAACACATACACAGGCCTAGTCAACAGGTACACAGGCCTAGTCAACACATACACAGGCCTAGTCAACACGTACACAGGCCTAGTCAACACATACACAGGCCTAGTCAACACATACACAGGCCTAGTCAACACGTACACAGGCCTAGTCAACACATACACAGGCCTAGTCAACACGTACACAGGCCTAGTCAACACGTACACAGGTCTAGTCAACAGGTACACAGGCCTAGTCAACAGGTACACAGGCCTAGTCAACAGGTACACAGGTCTAGTCAACACATGCACAGGCCTAGTCAACACGTACACAGGCCTAGTCAACAGGTACACAGGCCTAGTCAACAGGTACACAGGTCTAGTCAACAGGTACACAGGTCTAGTCAACAGGTACACAGGTCTAGTCAACAGGTACACAGGCCTAGTCAACACATACACAGGCCTAGTCAACAGGTACACAGGCCTAGTCAACACGTACACAGGTCTAGTCAACAGGTACACAGGCCTAGCCAACAGGTACACAGGTGTTTTTTAAACCGGGGGTTTTCCTCCTTTGTTTAAAAAGAAAAGAGAAAAATTCCGCCCACTCCAACGGTATTTTAGAAAATCGCCCAGTCTATCTAGGTCGTCCTCGGACGGGCCCTCCATTGGTGCTTCCAGTCATCCCGATCCTCCATGCATCTGGCTAGCTCGCCGGTGCTTTCTGTTCCCACATCTCTCCTGAGTACGTCCACATAGGTTAACGTGGGACGTCCTCGTGATCGATGCCCGTGTGTTGGTTCCCACAGTACAAGTTTGCTGGTTGGCATCTCATGGTGTCTCTGGCAGTGACCTGCCAGCCTCATTCTCCTGACTGCCACTTTATCGCTCACCTTTAGCACCCCCCCATACAAGTTTGCATTAGTGACATGCTCATCCCTGTTGATGTTGAGCACCACACGCATCATTCTGGTGTAGCACCCATCCAAGGACTTCTGCAGGGTGGGCTTCAAGGTCCAGCATTCACTGCCATACAAAAGGACAGACTCAACTGTTGCATGAAAGAAGTTGAGCTTGATTTGACGGGGGAGGTTGGATTTCCACACACTGGTCATGCCGTTCAGAGCCCTCCACGCAAGTGCCTTCCTCACTTTAAGGTCTTGCTCGGACGAGTTGACCCACGAGCCCAGGTACTTGAAATCACTGCTCCCGTCCATTGATGGCCTTCCTGAGCGCATAGTCAACACAACAGTACAACATGTAAACGGCAATGTACCCATCCAGGTATAAAGACTTTACTGTATTTTAACACACAAAGGGTTTTCAGTTTAGTTCCAATTTGTTTCAATTCAAGTAAACATGTCCAGCTAAATTAAGAGAAGTTTAGTTGGCACACATTGGAGCTCTTGAATGAATAGAAGATGAGTTGAAGCCTTCAACATTTAAGCTTAATTAGCAGTTACTCACAGTACCGCTCCAGTAGACAATGTCACACGCAACAACAACAACAACATCCATTTCTTGGCTCAAGAATAAAACTGCAGGCTCCATTTATCTCCTCTTTCTTTCACTCTTAACTCTCGTGCTCCCGCAGCTGATTGGCTAATAGTTTAACAAGCTCTATTATTTCTCTCAAGTTTCTCAAGTAACTAAAGGGATACATTTGCAGATTCACTCAGAGGATCAACGGATGGGGGAGGGGCAATTATGAGTGACCAACTTGAATCACAGTATCCCTCCCTGAATGTTCACAATGCTCACTATATATATAGTAGTAACTACTATTCATTCATTCATTCATTCATTCATTCATTCATTCATTCAATCTTTATTTCAACTAAAAAAATCATTAAGGACACACCCTCATTTCCAATGACTTCAAGCATACAAACATAATAAATACATGATAAATACAATAAAGAAATATAACAATTAAATACAATTAAAAGAATGACAGATTATGGTAATTATGTATGTATGTAATGTACAAACATTTGAATACTGATTTCCATGATAACGATTGAAGCGTCGAAGCATCCGGGTCAGCCCTATACCTAAAACGCAGTTTGCTCGTGGATGAAATGCCAAAGCACATAGAAAAAGCTTGTTTAAAAAATACCTGTGTACGTGTGGACAAGGCCTTAGACATACAGACTGTAACATACGTTTGTTCAAATGGATGGCATTCCCTTTTAGCCATTCATTTTCCTTCCAAATCCTGTCTTTCCGCCAAAGAGGACCACCCAACCCTATTGTACAGGACACAATCGTGAGTATTATAACCATCACCGGTGATAAATCTGATGGCTGAATGAGTCTAAAGGTGGAAGTTGCAGCATATCCATACATCACATCTATGTAATCCAAAACAGACAGGAAGACTGCTTCAACAACTCTTTCTCTGATAATCATTTGGAAGCTGGTCTATTTCTGCACAAAGATCCTATCTTTTGCTGCAATTTACTGCATTCACATGGTATTTAAATGTAAATCTCTCATCAAACAAGGTATTCATATTCCGTGACTCATTCAATGTTAGACCCATTCACAGTAGATATACAAAGGTCATTGTGTTATGTCTGGATAACAACACTGTTTTACTAGTGTTTTAACAAAAATATGTCCCATCCTGGGCTAACAAAAATGCTGTGAGCAAAACATATATTGGAGTCTCAAAATATTTGGAAGAAAACACTTTAGTCTGACAGAATCCGATGTGACAGAGTTTATTGAGTTTTCCATATTCAGTAACAGCAATAACTCAGTTTAAATTCGCAAAAAAAGAAAGGCCACCCTTCTCAAAAGAAGAACCAAGCATAGTCTCTGTAATGGAGTGTGGTAGTGTCATGAGAATGATGAGCGCATGATCAGTGCATGACATATGAAAAACTTTAATGGTGTCTGATACAGATGGTGCAGACCGGTACTGACCCATACAAGCCTTAGCCAACATAGGCTGGGACCGAGGAGGTGGAGTCATAGTTTCGTTCTAAGCATGACATGACTATTTCGAGACCATTCAGATTTATTGCATACAAAATGTATTATAGATATGATACGGATAACGACGTATACCTACTATGAGAAGACTGTGTGTGCATGTGTGTAGTTATGTGTATAGAGGGAGATGGTGAGAAGCGAGGAGGGGGCTAGTGTGGGTATAGTGCACAGTGGCGACAGTGGCACGCGCTCGCACGCACACGCACGCATGCACGCACGCACGCACGCACGCACGCACGCACGCACGCACGCACGCACGCACGCACGCACACACACACACACACACACACACACACACACACACACACACACACACACACACACACACACACACACACACACACACACACACACACACACACACACACACACACACACACACATTTCATTAGAGCCAAGGGTCAGCTGTGCCTCTGGCTCCTATACTCTCACCTTGTCACCTGTCAGAAGAGAAGCTGCAGCAAGAATAAGACGAGTATGTCAAACAAAACAAACAAAGCTAAGAGAAGAGAATAAATGATAGCTGTGAGAGAGAGAGAGAGAGAGAGAGAGAGAGAGAGAGAGAGAGAGAGAGAGAGAGAGAGAGAGAGAGAGAGAGAGAGAGAATAAGAGTGAGAGAGTGGGGGCTATGGGCATTACGCCTCCAAAGGCAGAGAGAGAGATGGAACGAAAGAGACAGACAGACAGACAGACGATGGAGAAAAGGAGGAGAGAGAGAGAGAGAGAGACAGAGACAGACAGACAAACAGACACACAGAGGGAGAATCAAAGAGCGAGGGCTGTGGGCATTAAGCCTCTGAAGGCAGGTCTTTTTATCAGCCAGCTGGCCGACCACAGCCAGCCAGCCAACCAGTACGCAGCGAGCTATACAGCTCTGTCCATTAGCTGTCATGTCGGTCTGGCTGCTCCTGCTTAACAGTCCACAGTTACATACTGTATACATACACACACACACACACACACACACACACACACACACACACACACACACACACACACACACACACACACACACACACACACACACACACACACACACACACACACACACACACACACACACACACACACACACACACACACACACACAGATATTGTACACACACACAAACACACACCTCATATACTGTACACACATGAATCACTGTTGTATAAGTGTTGCATGAATCATAGACAATATGCCTTCCACATGCATGAGCAAACAAGTTGAGTGCACAATATCTTTAAGCCATCGAAGCGTTCCGACAAAGCACAGACATCAAGACAATGCCACAAAAAGGTCTTTCTTGAATGTAGGGACCGTCATTTAGTTTGTGCCGCAAAGAAAGACGTTAAAACGCAAACCCGAGTTGAAACATCAGAGCCCGTTTGAATTCAGAGTGTTTTTAAATAAATAAAAACTGTGTGAAAGCTGTTGGGCTCGCATCAAGTTTGTAATTAGAATACAGTGGAGCTTTTTACACCGAAAAATTGCTGCTTTTTGTGACACTCGACAAAGTGGGGAGGTGGGGCGGTACCTGCTAACATCTGGGTATTGCTAGAGTATAATGTTTTGCATATAATAACACATCTGGAGTTTAAATTTGATACTAAAGACTTGTGAATGACAAAAAAATAGTGTAAACACAAAAGAAAAAACAGGTGCAAGTCACAGATGTGGGATCAATTGTTCATCTGGTTGTGTAATCTTGTTCTGGTCCATCATCATCATCAATGCCACTTATAGAAAAGCCATGCTCCATCAAATAGGAATGGACCTGGCTGGTTCCCGACTGTATATGTACTCTACACTTTGCTTGCTTCATATCACAGCCGGGCAAATTAACATAGATGAACAGTAACAAACGTTTAATCCAGGCGACGCTACATCATTTCATTTTATTTGACTTACTCAAGCATTTTATATTACCTAAACATCAAATCCAGGTCACATATTTGTCAAATAATGACCCGGAAGTTGTTGAGATGGTCTTCTCAAGATAGAGTATTTTTACCGGTGGGCTGACATCTTGATTTAGAATGTAAAAAAAAGTGTCTAAAAGAAATAAAGATTTTCAGTTCAATAAATGTCTGTTCAAATACAATTTACCGCCAAATTAAATAACACAATGGTGATTGAGCCTATCGCCCACTGGTCAAAGCCCTTGCGTTTGTAGTATTACGATCTGAGTGTCTGTGCTAGTGACACATTTCCATCAGCCAGCAGTGATTGGTCAGCCAGAGAGGGTGGGCGGAGCTAAACGCAACAGGCTCGCTCAACTGACGTGGCGTAACTGTTTTCCCGGTCTCTGTTATTTAGGCATAACACAAAGAAAGGATGGATGCCTACAGAGCATAAAAAAAAAAAAAAAAACTGCAACTCCAAAGAAAAAGAAAAAGATTTGACATTCAGATGAAGGTGAACAGTCAATAAAAGGAAAGCGACCGCCAGCCAAGAGTGAGCATCAACGTTGACTGACACACTACAATGACCTTTGTGTATCTACTGTGAATGAGTCTGACATTGAAAGAGTCACAGAATACAAATACCTTGGTATTTGGCTTGACGAGAGATTCACATTTAAATACCATGTTAATGAAAGTAAATTGTGGCAAAAGTTTTCATTGTCGATCGCTTCTTCTTTTGAGAAGGGTGGCCTTTAAACCTGTCACCCTGGGTATTTAAACAAGAACTGCATAGCAGAAAATCTGTAGACTACTCAGGTTTACTCAGACCAGGCTGCAGAAACAAATGAGTGGGGGGGCATAAAATTTTCTCGCGGGGGCACAATGGTTTTTCAACACAGGTTCCCTTTTATACGTTTCAGCTGGGACAGCGGCGCTGTGGCTTGCTTGGCGCTGCCCACGGTGCTGAACTAAACAGCAGAGAGGCAATCGAATTTCTCTCTCTCTTAAGAACATTCACTTATACAAAAACAGACTGAATGGATATATATAACAGACCTGCTGGGGCAGCAGACTGAGAGCAGGGGACACAAACAGGCTGGATAAGATGGTCAGGAAGGCCAGTAGCGTGGCTGGGGTGGAGCTGGACTCTAGCGAGGGTGGCGGAGAGGAGGAACCTTGGTAAGCTCCAGGCCATCAGGGAAAACCCCTCCCACCCACTATACACAGACTTGGCTGACAGGAGGAGCATGTTATAGGCTCACACTACCTAAATGCAGCACTGAACGGCACAGGAAGTCCTTCATTCCAACAGCCATCAGGCTATACACTGCATCACTGAGACTGAGCACAGAGTGACAGTTACCATCTTCCTGGACTCTTACTTTTTAAACAGCACTGTGCAATATTATACCTACTGTAGACTTCAGTATATTTGTATTGTATTTATTTACTGTATCTTTTATTCTATTTTTATTCTATTTCATTTTATTCTATTTTTAGGCCATTTGTTTTGTTATTCTTATTCGTGACTTGTTCTGTCTAAATGTTTAATGTTGAGTGATTTGCAGTGTCAAATTTCCCTCAGGATAATACATTTATATTCTATTCTATTCTATTCTATATCTTTGAAAAATCTCCATTTATTCAACACTTCGGAATTCACTGACAAACTGAACTGAACTGACAAAAATAAGGTGCATAAAAAAGCAAACAAAATTCCTCCACAGGCTACTCACCATCATTAGTAGAGCGGCAAGCGGCGTTTGGGGACAGAGTGAAATCTTCTTAAAACACTGCCCCTCCACTCATTCCTGAACTTCTTTGTTAAGTCCTTCTCAAATGCCAACTGAATTAAATTGGCCTTGCGTCGATGAAGCATACTAAGGCGATGTTCTGTAAAGACGTTCTTGAGAGTAGAAAACGAATTATCACAGAGTGCTGTGCTAGCTTCAGTAGTGTTGTTGTTGACATCAGTGCCCACTAGGGCTGTCCCCAACTAAGGATTTGGATAGTCGACTTTGATTGACCAAAAAAATTTAAAATTTAAAAATTTAAAATAAATTACCAGGATGGGCACAGCTGACTCAGTGGGCGGGCCCGGCCCCCTAATGCTATTTCTGAATATGGAAAACTCAATAAATTCTGTCACATCAGATTCTAATGAATTCTAAAGTGTTCTCTTCCTAATATTTTGAGACTTGAATATAAGATTTTTTTTTGAGATACTGATTTTGGAGGATTGGATATATTTTTGTTACAACACTAGTAAAACAAAATGTATGTTGTTCTCCAGAGCCAGAGACATCTGTGTATCTACTGTGAATGGGTCTGACATTGAAAGAGTCACATAATACAAATACCTTGGTTTGATGAGAGATTATTTAAATAGGCCTATAGGACTTTTGTCCAGAAATAGACCAGCTTCCCAATGATAGCAGAAAAAATTGTTGTTGAATCAGGCCCTGTTTAGACGGAAACGCTAGCAGGTGAATCCGCAAAAATATTTTTTTGGATGTGCCTTTCGTTTATACGGAAACAACGTTTTTACGGGGTGAAACCACAAAAAAGTGAGACTACCTTCCAGGGTGGAATTTCTAGAAACGATAAACCTTTGCGCTCTCATCTAAACTGTCAAACCGCATAAAACGATGACGAAAGGGTTGTCAAGGCTCTGGTCGCGCGTACTGCTTACATCACAGGCATGCGCCAGTAGCCTAGAAGCGTAAACAAAGCATGTCTGATTCTATCGATGGCGATCACCTGAAGGCTACATTGGCAGTACTTTTAAATACACAAGAATCTGTGACTGGACCCACTGTCTGTGAGTGACTCTGCTTTGGTCCAATCACATTCCCCACACACAGTCTGCGAATCAGAGGCAGAGTAGGGCGGGTCTTCACAGCACGTCATGTGACATATGCGCCAATCGTGTGACAGCGGGGCTCAGTCGTCTCGAGTTGTTACAGCCTCGTCTGCACGGAGAATTCCATCCCAAAACGCTAGTCTAAACGCAAAATTAAAAGTGAAACCGTAAGACGACTTTTGCGGTTTCTGTTCAGACTCTCTCCGTCTAAACGTAGCCTCAGTTAGTGAAGAAGGAACGGCAGCACCTCTACTTCCTTAGGCGCCTAATGAAGTTCAAAGTGAGTCAGAAGATCCGTAAGAACTTCTACTCATGCACACAACAGAGAGCATCCTGACTGGTAACATCACCTCCTGGTTTGGGAATAGCAGAGAGTGGCTCGATCAGCCGGACGCACAATTGGAGGTGGGCTTCCCACTCTCCAGGACATTTGTGCCCCGATGCGGCCAAACCTGATTTGATTCGGGCAGAGAGAGGTGTCGGGAAGTGAACAAATGTCTTGCTCTTCAGAAAATCCAAAAAATCGAAATCTTGTTTTTTTTTACATCTTTGAACTGTCATTAATGTGTTCCCTTATTTGCCCTTATTTGCAAACTTAAATACAACTTATAAATGAGGTAATTATTGTTATATAGTTCGACAAGTGTTGTCTCTCATACCGTGGAAAAACTACATGCGAGGGCTTTTCGCTGGGTGTGGCCTGTCCGCGTATTAAGTACAGGTACTTATCGAGAAACACACACAGACACACGCTCTCCTTTCTTAGAGAGAGAATAACAATGTTAATACACTATCTTAATGTTATAAGTTATAAGCAACGTAACTTGTGACAAACGCAGTGTCTAAATAAAAAAGATAAAAAAAATAAAGGCCGCCGTCATAAAACGCGTGTCGGGACGCGGGTGTCATTAAATTAAACACCATTAAAACACATTTAGAATGTCACGAATTTTATGAGCGAACGAATTTCGTTAGAGTGCATTTATTGCAACCTAATGGCATAAGAAGTAAATTAATTTAATAAGGAAACGAAGTGATACCAATGCTTTTCATCGGAGCAAGAGAGGTTGTTGTTGTTTTTACTTATAGCGACACACACACACCATCCACCATCCATCCTGATGAATTGAAAATGAGGGACCCTGATGTAAACAAGACAATTGTGTGTATTGAGCTGTACTGTATTGTACCCATTCTGCAATCTGTTAATACCCATTGATGGGTATTAAACAGCGAGCAGGCAGTGATCTGCTTGACAGTCACCAGGCGTTGCAGGGCCAAGGCTAAATAGTCAAAGACTCACCCAAGCGCTACCGGAGTCTCATGGCCAGCACAGAAATACTCAGAAGGATCTTCTATCTCCAGGGCCCAGGAGTTAAAAACTTTTAATCCCTATCTGATCCGATTTTTAAATCCCATTTTTTGTGATCCAGGATCAGACAAATCTGCCAGATTTTGTCATGGTATTTCAAAGCAATCCAGGATATGATCAACCTGATCCAGATTCAGATTTTTCAAGATTACTAGATCCTGAATATCAGTGCTTTAATCCTACCGATCTCCATCTAGTGGATATGAAAAAAAAGGATGACAAGGACCACATTGCAGAGACATCTATAATGTCTAATTATATTGTTAAATACATAAAGGACATCAAATCACAATGGAATTGTAATAAAAAAAATACTCCCACTAGGGTAACAACAAAAAAACATTCATTCAAAGGCAGCTGATCATCCAGGCGTGCTTTGAAGGGCTGAATTCTATGTGAGGTGTCAGTTTGCTGAAGGTGATGAGTGATGACAGATGATGGACTTTTTCTTTTTAGATATTTATTCTTTAATCTAAATTACATTTATGATTGACAATCTTTGTTGTGATACTTTTATGAGCATAAACATTTATGTCATCAGCATTTGGTTGAAAACAAAATAGGCCACCACAAATGTGACCAAAAGATAAAAAATGTAATTGATTTGCCATGAAGGCAAACATTTCGTATTATTTCAGTTAACAAACTTTGCCATCTTATTTATATTGACATTTATTTTTAAATAAATTGTATAGTACATTTTGCTCTGGTAATCCACTGGAAATCCACCCCTCTGGTGCGATCAAGATAATCCAGTTTTTTGGGATCAAACTGATCCCAATCCTGTGTTGTCGGTTTGAACTACCCATTTTGAAGATTTGATCCAGATTAAAGCTTGGATTTGATTTCCTGATCTGATCGGATATCAAAGCGATCCTAATCCTGTTTTTTGGTTTTGAACTATCCAAAATCCAAATCTGATCCAATCAGATAGGGATTAAAAGTTTTGAACTCCTGGGCCATCAGGATGCTCAATGACTCTATGTAACATAAACCCATCCATCTACACTCAAATGAGGTTTGTACCTCATTGCCTGCATTTTTACTTCATTGTACTTTCATTGTACTTAGGTTGTACTTTAGTTTGTATATATATTTTTTTTATCTACTTTTTCTCCCCATTTTTCTATTTTTCTCCCATCCCAATTTCGTATTATCCAATTATTCCCGCCCCTGTGTCGAACGTTGCTAGACCATGCCTCCCACTGGTCGCTGCAATGTCGACGAAGCCTTGCATCACGTGTCCCCTCCGGTACACGAGGAGGCAGCCGTCGCATCTTTTCACCTGCACAGCGCAATCTCTCAGTGGCGAGGAGTAACGCGTGGGAGGCTCACGCTGCCCACGATACTTCCTGATTCTGCTGTACAGGCGCACCAACCGACCTGTAGGAGTCACTGTCCACAACGTCCGCTCCCGACCCACCGTCTTTCCCAGCCCCTAATACTGCTAATTGTATTAGTATGAACGACCAGCCAAGCCAAGTCAAGTCAAGAGTTTTAATTGTCACGGCATACAGGTATACAATGAAATGCGGGTGGTCTTGCCCGCAACGATGTGCAATACAGTGGTACATATAATAGAATCAAAAGAAGAAAACAACATTGTGCAGTAACAGGTAGCAGGTAACATGGAGTGACAAAAATTTTCTCGGTATCTGTACATAGTTATTTACAGAGCATGTGGGACATGCTAGTTAGCTTTGGTAGTGCAATACACTGTTCCTGTTATTCTAATTTAAAGTGTCCTTTCCTTTGGCCATAAGTGTGCGTGTGTGCGACATGAGTGTGTGCCCGCTCATGTTAAAGTGTTAAGTGGCTGCTCGTGTGTGAGCGTGCACAGTGTGCGTGTCGTGTGTGTGTTCATGTGTGCTTGTGTGTGGACAGTTCAATGTTCTGAGCACTCAATGTTCATTGTTCATGGCTCTGATGGCCTGGGGGAAGAAGCTGAGCCTAAGCCGCTCTGTCCTAGTAGCTGGGGTTCGCAGGCGTCTGCCTGACCTCAGCAGCTGAAACAGGCTGTTATTGGGGTGGTGAGGGTCTTTCATTATCCTGCAGGCTCTGGATTTGCACCTCTTGTTGTATAGAACCTGCAGGGGGGGTAGTGCAATACCCGTGGTACGCTCGGCTGAGCGCACCACTCTCTGTAGGGCCTTCTTGTCCTGTGCCGTGCTGTTTCCATACCAGGCAGTGATGTTTCCGGTCAGGATGCTCTCTACAGCTCCTGAGTAGAAGGACTGGAGTATCTTCCCTGAACTTCCTTAACTGTCTCAGGTGGTAGAGACGCTGTTTCGCCTTCTTTACTACTGCGAGCCGGAAGCAACGCAGCGAGCTGGGCTCGAACCCAGCATCTCCTGCGTTAGTGGCGAGCGCCTTGCCCACTGCGCCACTTAGTTTGTATATTGTATATATTGTATATTTGTAGTGTTGGGACTTTATTCCTCTTTTACTTACTTTTTTTACTGTATGAAGCACATTATCATGGGCTCATACAGAACCAAGCATTTCACTGTAATGTACATGTATTTTATACGTGACAAATAAAAGCAAACAATGTACAATAGGGTTGGTCGTCTTTGGTTGGTCGTCTTTTCCATTGGGTTTAAATTCTGGAGGGGAAACCCTTGTGAGCACGGGGAGAACATGCAAACTCCACACAGAAAGGCCCGGGAGATACCCCACCTGGGTACCTAGTGGCAACACAGCAACCTGGTCCCAGGGAATCGAACCCTAGAGAGGAGAGGTAACGTTATACACGTTCAATAGCTGTCCGTTGTAAACTATGTGGGGGGAGCATGAAGGATGTAAACAAAACAACATAAATGGGATCTAAGATCAGGGCAAACTGTGACTGGAGAATGAAGCGCTCGATATACTGTATCGCCGAGGAGATGTTACCTATTTCCACGGTTGACTCACCCTCATGTTGACACATCATAGAGAAAATACCTACAGTACAAAGAACAATGTCAAGCTGCCAACAGAGAAAGACGTTTGCTGGCCACCTCGAGAGACAATACGCGGTGATGGAAGCTAATTTGAAGGCCACCACACTCAGAGAGGTAGACTTTGTTTCCACCACAGCTGACATCTGCGGATAACAGAAGCTGAACAGGTTGTACATTACTTTTTGGGGCGGTGTGGGGTGACCCAGCGAACCACTGATTCAGACGACAAATAAAACCGAAACACAACACGGAACCGTCAAATCTGAAATCTCTTGGAATATGGCGTTTGACACATCCTGTGATCACGCCGCTGGTGTGAAACAATAACCCGGCATGAATACAGTTCCCTTTCACTTTTCCTGTAATTAAATTGCTCCTTTGTCGGGTGAAAAGGGAAAAAAGAAAATGACAGCTTCAGAAAAGGGGCGCCGACGGGAGTGTTTACTCTGCCATTAACCTACGGGAGCCGACTGTACTCTCTCGCCTTTGTATTCCTCTGTGCGGGGAGCGTCAGAACCAGCTGTCACCGCAGACGGTGAGAGAGGGAGAGAGGAGAGTCTATAGCGTCAGCCTTGAAGACGCCGCTACATGTGAAGACCGGTGATGCGAGAGCACATGAAGAGGCATGTGGCTGGGGGGGCTGCGGTGGTCCCCAAGGTGGGAAGAGAAGCAGGAGCTGTGATTGCCGTGTGTCAGACTGGGCTCGCACCTACAGGGTGACAAGATATTGCTGTTATTTGTAGTGGTAGTGGTAGTGGTAGTGTGTGTGTGTGTGTGTGTGTGTGTGTGTGTGTGTGTGTGTGTGTGTGTGTGTGTGTGTGTGTGTGTGTGTGTGTGTGTGTGTGTGTGTGTGTGTGTGTGTGTGTGTGTGTGCGTGAGTGTGTTTTCACACACATTACTTACGCTTGAGGTATTTGTACCTTCGTACATTCAGTACATGCATGACTCTCCTCTGTACTCCTTAGCGCTAGGATGTGGGGAATCCAGTGTCACTGCGGATCTATTATATTTCCGCTGATTGAAGTGATGGGATTAGTTCTCAGGAGATGAGTTCCCCTCCAGCTGTAGGCACACGCCGTCTGGGGTTGGGAGACTACGTGGCCCTCATGGGGCCTGCGTACACGGTATGGCTCACGGTCTGACGGAGACCCGTGGGGATGTTTTCAACACATGCGTACTATGGTTTATAGACGTTCTTTGGGATTGTACTAGACACTCATAACGATGGGCTACCATTAACTAAGTGCTTAATGGCCCATCTGAAAAGATAAATATCTGAAAAGAAAGGCTATATTACACCAAGTTGTCTTACTATATGTCTCTTGTGCATCTCAAACTGTTAATAACGTATAATGTTATTATCAGCAGGTCATCAGGACTAGAATGATATGATTGAAGCCAAGTGGCTATCTAGCTAGCCAGTGGCATGATAGTGAAATAGACCCATTTGACTGTGGTTAGCAAACTAACGTTAACTGTGTTTATTTACAACAATTTATTTAATTGAATGTTCCATTTGATACAACACAGCATCGGAACAGCAGTGTGTTAACGTTAGCACTAGCATTCTACTGGCTAGCTAGATAGCCACAAAGAGCATATACAATCACAATCAATGAGGGTCTATGACCATATAGACAGGTTTCCCACTGTGTTCCGTTCTCAGAATGGCTTTGAGAGAGCGAGAGCGAGAGAGAGGGAGAGAGAGAGAGAGACAGAGAGAGAGAGAGAGAGAGAGAGAGAGAGAGAGAGAGAGAGAGAGAGAGAGAGAGAGAGAGAAACAGACAGACAGAGAGAGAGAGAGAGAGAGAGAGAGAGAGAGAGAGAGAGAGAGAGAGAGAGAGAGAGATAATAAGAGTGAGAGTGGGGGCATTACGCCTCCAAAGGCAGAGAGAGAGATGGAACGAAAGAGACAGACAGACAGAGGATGGAGAAAAGGAGGAGAGAGACAGAGACAGAGACAGACAGACATCCAGTCTGACTTGGAGCACGCACTGTACTATGCAGCGCCGGATTAGCGACCGGGCCGTTTGGGCCATGGCCTGTGGGCCTCTAGTGACGCGGGGCCTCACATTTTTTATTTTTTTTAGATCGATGTCATACTGTGACACTGAAATGAAAAAATATTTCATCAACTAAAATATTTTGTCAACAAAAATATTTCATCCACTAAAATACGTCACACTCTCTCCCTGCCGTCTGCAAGTGGCTAATCTTGAGTTTCCGACCCCCCAGTAAGCTAACCATGGATAAATCCAAAAAAAGGAAAGTCTGAGGAAAATAGAGGGTTTAATTCAGCGTGGACAGATTAACTTGCTTTCACGACTAACAATGCAGGCTTACCTGTAGCCTATGCCTGATATGTGATGTGAAATTTGCGAACAACGATTACTGTCATTTTGATTACTGTAGTTTGCCTGGTATGTAGCCTTGGTTAGTGGCTGCCCCACCAATGTTTTACATATTAAAAAACGGCACTGTGCGTGCGTGCACGTGTATGTGTGTGTGGGGGCCTCCACAAGAGTCTGGCCCAGAGGCCTCTGAATTCTTAATCTGGCCGTGGTACTATGCGCACTGCCAGCCAGGCTTATATGCGGAGACATTCAGACTCTAGATCTATTTGCAGAGCCAGATGAGTGGCTGCTTAATCGGTATTTCCCAACCTACTGCGCGATTGACTCTTACACAAATGTAACAGTACTGCATATCTGTATGTCATGTATGTCATAAATGTCATGATTAGTTTAGATTAGATGATTAGATTTGATTTTTATATCTGTATATTGTGTGTCATAAATGTCATTATGAATTGAAAATGGGGGACCCTGATGTAAACAAGACAAAAGTCTTTCTCTGGTCTGCATCCCCTTAACAATTGTGTGTATTGAGCCATACTGTATTGTACCCATTCTGTAATCTGTTAATAAAGTGTTCAATCAATCAATCAATCAATCAATTGAATCCCGATAGGTGGCAGTCTTGCCTACCTTTTGAGTAAATCTTTTCGCAAGGGGACAGCGCTTGATCAAGCAGCGGCTTCTTGTCTCGCCAGCCCAGTATATTCGCTACTGGACATTGGTTCACATGTCGGATTACTGGATATTTCCATATTCTTTGATGGACCGAACGGGCACACCGGGTCTGTTTACATCGCCTCCCCGGACAAAGAGGCCTCGTACGCGGTGAGGGATGGGAAGCAGAAGCGGGGCCGCAGAGCTGGCAAGCGACTGAGGCTAGCTATGGCTCCTCATAGTGCCGCTCTTCCCAGCCTCCTTCTTGCAAATTTGCCGGCGCACAACATGGACAAGGTACGTTTATGGATTACAAATACATGGGGGGGTCTTCTCCAACTCCAAATCTCACCGCTGGGCCAAGACAGGCGCATGATTCACAAAAGACACGATATCTCGCTTCCTAGAAAATGTGCATGTATTTTGGGGAAATGGCCACTATTTAGGCTGGGGTTGCGCAGGAACGGATGTTTATAGAAACAAACGGTTTGTTCCCTGTTAGGAGTATAAATATAAGCATTTCAAATGAGCCATACTATGTCTCCATAGCTATAATATAGAATATACGATGGGTCTACAAACATTGTTAAAACGGTCAGAAATGCTGGCGCCAGATATTAAAGATGGGAAAACAGCGTGCCACTCAATGAGTTAAAGTCGTTCAGTCTTGACAAAGCCTACTTACTTTTCTGGAACGATTAATTTGGCATGTACTGTATATACAGTACATGTGTGTGTGTGTGTGCGCACGCTGTGGAAGGTGGCCAGACTAGCAACTAGACGGTATAAATATGAAATATTAATACAGTATATTCCACTATATAGCTATAGGTGCTGTATGATGACAATACATTTGAATCTGAGAAAAGTGCTCCAGCGCTACCTATTGAATACGGGGATCCGCTCATGCAATGCAGACCCAGTTGTGCACACGGCTCTCGTATTATAATGAGCCCGCGGGGCGTGTCTGTATGGAAATGAATTGCGCGAGAACGCTCATTTCAGTTTAGAATGAGTGGAATTGGTCGGATCTTCCGGTGATGACGTCAGTGTGAGAGAGACGCTTCTGCTGTTCTCCCCAAACCCCACCGAGAAAATGTTAGTTTAAACACTACTTATAGTCAACAAAGTTTTAATCCATGGTAGAGTTGAAGTAACCCTAATAATGTCAACCAACGAGGAAAAGAAGAAGAAAGGACAAGGACGCGCCACAATTGAAACTCGCTCAGCGACAAACAAACAGGACGACGCCGACGTTGAACCTGAACCTGGCGCTGCGGGTGGTCGCGGCGAGGAAAGTCAATGGGAAAACATCGCTGCCCGTGTGGTTCGCGATGTGACTGAAAAGTTAAGTGCCCTGATGGACCTAAAGCTTACTGCCCTGACTGCAACACTGGAGGGCTTTAATAGCCGACTGTCAGACAATACCAAACGCATTACAGAGGCGGAATCCCGCATCTCAGCGGCCGAGGACAACTCATCAACAATAGAAAACAGACTGAAAAAGCTGGAAAAAACAGTGACGACTTTGCAACAGCGGGCGGAAGATGCCGACAATCAAAGCCGACGTGAAAGCGTTTGTATTATGGGTTTGAAAGAGGGGACAGAGGGCACACAACCTGTTAAATTCTTCGAGACCTGGCTTCCAACTCTGCTTAATATCGATACAGAAAAAGGCAGCGTGAAGATTGACAGGTGTCGCAGGGCTGCAGGAGACATCCAGCCTGATAAAACCAGACCTGTGGTCATAAAATTTCAAACTATGCGAGATGCACAACGAATTATGACAGCAGCACGGGCGAAAGGCGTACTGAACTACGAGGGCAATAAACTTCTGATCAGACCGGCGTGGCGGCGGGGCGGCGTGGCTCAGGGGTAGAGCGGGGCGTCCAATGATCGAAGGGTTGGTGGTTCGAATCCCGCTCAAGCCCATGTCCATCCCACTGCCGTTGTGTCCTTGGGCAAGACACTTAACCTACTTGCCTCGTATGAATGTGTATGCATGTGAATGAATGTTGGTGGTGGTCGGAGGGGCCGTAGGCGTTGATTATTCGCCACGCTTCCGTGAGTCTACCTCAGGGCAGCTCTGGCTGCAATTGTAGCTTACCACCACCGGTATGACTGTGTATGAACGAATAATGGACTCTGTGAAGCGCTCTGAGTCAGAGCAACAGTCAGTCAGAGAAAAGCGCTATATAAATCCAATCCATTATTATTATTATTAGACCAGACATCTCCTATCAGACCAGGATGGAAAGACGTAAATACAACACCGTGTGTGATCAGCTCATCAAAAAAGGGATACGATTTAAAATGCGCTTCCCTTCGAGACTAACCATTACACACAACGGCGAGGACCACTCTTTCAAGACCCCACAAGAAGCGGAAGACTATCTGAAAGACGGGGATTAAAGGTACTGCCCACCCAACACATATCGGACTGATGGAATTCGCTCATGCAGAACGGACTGAGGTCTCTCTCTCTCTCTCTCTCTCTCTCTCTCTCTCTCTCTCTCTCTCTCTCTCTCTCTCTCTCTCTCTCGTTTTGTTGCTTGTTTTTTTCTTCTTTTTTTCCTCCCCATTTTTTTTCCTGGCTCACTTCACATTATACTGGTATAGGTTATTAATTATTTAAGCATTACATCACACGCAGGAGTGGTTTGTGAACAATAAACCATGCCTAGGGGTGGTCGTTAGACTCCCCTAGGCATGGTTTATTGTTCACAAATCACGACTGCAAGTGGTGTAAAGCTTTTATACAACTGCCACATTCATCCAACCTTATTTATATACAATAAACACACATTAATCGAAGATTTATTGAAAAAACCATCCGCCAGAAAAAGTAGTTCCCACAACTACAAAAAAGACAATTTGCCTCCATGTGGAAGCAGATCGGAAGTGCATCCAACCAACTAACACATCCAACTGTGTATTATTGGAATGATTGAGAGAAGTTGCCTCATGTGGAAGCAGCTTGAAGTGCATCCAACCAACTAACACATCCAACTATGTATTATTGGAATGATTGATTGAAAATGTTATTACCAGATGCAGAATGGGTACAATACAGTACGGCTCAATACACACAATTGTTAAGGGAATGCAGACCTACTTTCCATAGAACTTCATTCTTAAATGCTTCTATAGAAAGTAGGTAAAACAAATTAAAACGTTTTCTTTGCCCTATAGGAAAAAAACTTTTTCTTCGCCCTATTCTTTTATTTATTTTTTTAAACCTACTGTAGAGGGCCTAAACTTAACCAGTTGGAAACCAAGCGTACAGTAATAAAATTAGCAATCAATCAATCAATCAACTCAATAGGCCATGCTCACTTAGAACCGTGCAGCACCCAGCTCTCTCTCAGTCTGACTATCTGCCGCGTTGCAGGCAGAGTGTGTGTGTGTGTGTGTGCGTGTGTGTGCGTGTGTGTGTGTGTGCGTGTGTGTGTGTGTGTGTGTGTGTGTGTGTGTGTGGGGGGGGGGGTGTGGCGGTGGGTGGAGACTAGAGCGAGCGCTGACAGTCGAAAGGAAAAAAAAATTGAAAAAAAAATTGACGACTGGCAGGAGGCCATTGACTCAGTTAAAAAGGTTTATACTTGTAACAGACTAAGAGAAACACAATATAAAATTCTTCACAGATTACACATCACACCTGTGTTACTAAACAAAATGGACCGTTCAATATCTCCATTATGTTCGAAATGTCAAACAGATCTGGGCACCTACTATCACTACTTTTGGGAATGTAAGTGTATATCCAGGTTCTGGGGCCAAGTGGCACGTGAGCTGAGCGACATTTTCAAGGTGAAAATAAAGAAGGATCCAGGAGCTTTTTTACTGGGACTCCCATCAAAGGAAAATTATTTGACACCCTTACAATTCAAACTATTTGATAAGCTTTCAGCCCGGAAATGCATTTTGATAAACTGGATTAAGGATAGGCCTCCATCCATACAGATGTGGTACAGAGAGATCTTCGGTGTGCTACCCCATGAAAGACTCTGTGCAATGCATAGAGGCAACGACGCTTCCTTTCAGGATGTAGTGTGGGCCCCACTATTGGACTACTTTCCTGCTACAATTTCTCAGATCCTTCTAAAGGCCCAATGCCCCATTGTATGGACAGACTTTGGATAGAAAAAAATAATATATGTATATATATGTATGCCTACATGTGAATGGGCTCGAGGCAAGTGCAGTACTGTGCAGTGCCTGTCTGGGTTAGATTTCCTTTTTTTGCTTGTTTTTCTTTTTGATCTGTTTTTGCTGGCATGACGGCATAGATAAACTGGAGGACCCCCCCCCCCCCCCCCTTCTGTCCCAATGTGTGTTTTGTAATGTAAGTAATTGTATGTGAAGAATCTTTTAAAAAAAACAATAAAAATATCAAAAGAGAGAATGAGTGGAATTCATCATTCGACACACCTGCAGGAACAGATTTGGACGTTAAGAACGGGTTGATGAATGCGGCGGTGGCTTTTCTTATTTGTTCTCTTAACAGATGGTTAAGAAACAATGTAAGAAAAATAATACGAGAGTATTGGTGAATGAGGCCTGTTGTTTACTATAAAGAAACCCATCTATTACGCATGTGTTAAAAGCAACCTGACAAGTGCTCGGTCTTCAATGGATGACTCGGACCGCAAGGCAGGCCCCACCTGCCAAGTGGTGTTCCGTACTGTAAGACCACTGTTGCGTTTCTCGTAAAAAAGTACACACTGTTATTATTTGTATAGAACCTTTCATACAAAATTGCAGCTCAAAGTGCTTCACAGCAATAGAAAAAGACTGGCATAAAATTAGTACAAAATTGGCAGATCAAGAGCAATGCATAAAGTCCAGACATAAAATAAGCATATAAGCACATAAAATAGCAGTCCTTTCTTGCCACTTGTATTTCTCTGTTATAGGCAGTCATGGCTTCCTTATATAGATGATAATGCAGGTGATGTTATGGAAAGAGCAACCACTGTGACAGTGATAGTCTTATGACATTGTTTTGTTACTGTACTGTACTGTAGATGGAATAGTGTTTTATATTGTTGTACCGTGTCATTAACATGTTGAGCAATACTTCTACTTCTTCATAATATATTTTACCACTGGAAGTGTGTGGGGGACTCGTGTTTGCCTCTGTTGAATCCTATCAAACATTACTGTGTGTGTCGATCAAGTCTCTCGCCTATATATACTGTATATATATATATATATATATATATATATATATATATATATATATATATATATATATATAGTATGTCAGTCAGTGCACTTGACAGCGATGAGCGATGTGAAATAAATGCTGGTTTATGAGTAGGTCTGGGAGGGATATTGTGTCTCTCTCTCATTCTGAGCCTTCAGAAATAAAATGTAATTCCAGTGTGGTTTCACGGTGATGCAGTCCAAGTATAAGTGATGGACTGGCCATATGGAGTACTAGGAGGTTGTGTCAGGAGGACCGTTCACCGATCAGCATACAGTGAGTCCATACCAGTTGAACTGAAGGAGGCGGGAGAGAGGGAGAGAGGAGAGAGAAGTCCTGACCATAATGCACACCTATCATCCCCACGGGCTAGCCTGGTCTGGGGAGAGGGGGTGTTTATTTATCATTGTAATGAGATGATTCAAAGTGTTTAGTGACCCTTTTATTGACCCCACAATTAGATAAACAGACCGTGAACCAGAGGCAGCAGAAGATAAAGTAATATTTTCCACTACGATGCCCCTCAAATGAACCAGAAACATTGGATAAACAAAAAGGGAGGAGGTCATTGTGAGGTAGGGCAAGCTTATCTTTCTTTCAACAGTGTGTTATCCTTGAGGCTTGAGTAGGTTGGCCTTCCCCGATCCCAGTGGACAAGCCTTGTGTATGATTTACTTCCAAATCACAAAGCAACATAATAACATACATGTTTTTCTTGAAACCAACATTCTTGAAACCGCTTTTAATGTAAAAGTTCTTGAGACAAATATTAAAGATTATTATTTCAAAGTGTATTTTTGGTAAGTAATAGGGCTATACTGAATATAATTATTTTGGTTTCTTGCATTTTAATGTTCTGTTGATATTTTCAAATGGAGGTGTTCCAAGTGTTTGCTGTGATGTCATCATTGGGGAGTAAGTTTACATGGATTGATGGATTCTGTCTGACCCTGCTTTTTTTTTTTGCTTTGTCTAATTGTAGTGTGTTTATTTTGTCTAGGTGTGTTATGTGTTATTAACCAGCTAGCCCCTGTGTTTACCACCATATTCAATCTATCCCTGGCTGAGTCCGTGGTACCTGCCTGCTTCAAAGTGTCCATAATCCCTGTACCAAAAAAAAACTCTCCAGCTGGTCTTAATGACTACAGACCGGTGGCACTCACCTCTGTGGTCATGAAATGTTTTGAGAGGCTGCTTAAGGATTACATTTGTGAATTCCTCCCCAGTGATATGGACCCTTTGCAATTTGCATACAGGTCAAACAGGTCTCCACTGATGATGCGGTCTCTCAGGTACTATACACAACACCCTCTCTCACTTAGACAGCCAGAAGGGGCGCTATGTGAGACTGTTGTTCATTGACTATAGCTCAGCGTTCAACACCATAGTCCCCATACTGGACATTCTGAGTGAAAGGTCTCAGGCGGTCAGGGTGGGGGGTCAGACCTCCAACACCATCACCCTGAGTATCCGGTCCCCCCAGGGCTGTGTTCTCAGCCCCCTGCTGTATTCACTGTACAGCATGACTGTGTGGCCAGGTTCAGCTCCAACTCCATAGTGAAGTTTGCGGACGACACAGTGGTGGTGGGGCTGATCTCTGACAACAATGAGAAGGCCTACCGGGAGGAGGTTGATAGCCTGCTCCTGAACATTGGTAAAACCAAGGAGCTGATCGTGGATTTTAGGAGAACACAGCAGGGGGGACACACACCACTGTGGATAAACAGGGCTACCGTGGACAGGGTGAGCAGCTTTAAGTACCTGGGGGTCCACATCTCAGAGGATCTGACATGGACAACATACATAGACTCAGTCGTAAAAATGGCGAAGCAGCGCCTCTCTACCACCTGAGACAGTTAAGGAAGTTCAGAGAATCGGGGAAGATACTCCAGTCCTTCTACTCCGGAGCTGTAGAGAGCATCTTGACTGGAACCATCACTGCCTGGTATGGAAACAGCAAGGCACAGGACAAGAAGGCCCTACAGAGAGTGGTGCGCTCAGCTGATCGTACTACGGGTATTGCACTACCATCCCTGCAGGACTTGTATAACAAGAGCTGCAAATCCAGAGCCTGCAGAATAATGAAAGACCCCCACCACCCCAACAACAGCCTGTTCAAGCTGCTGCGGTCAGGCAAACGCCTGCACACACCAGCAACTAGGACAGAGAGACTTTGGCTCAGCTTCTTCCCCCAGGCCATCAGAGTCTTGAACACTGAACTCTCCACACACAAGCACACATGAGCACACACACAACACACATACTGTATACGCTCACACACTAACAATCACTTTAGCACGCACGCACACACACACACACACATGCTGCACACGCTCACACTCAACGGTCACTTTACACAATGGAAAGATCACTTTAAGAAGAGAAAAAAAGAACAGGAGTGGTTCTTGTATAGTAATAGATGGATATAGCAAGATAGTATAAGGATATATAGTATAACTGTATATTGTATAGTATTGTATAGTAGTGTACATAAGACCCAGTGCCTCATCCGTAGCTTAACGCTGTATTGCACTATCGCTGTTTGTAGAGCTATAACTATATTCTATATTATAGCTATGGATACAATACTATGGCCCTATCTATCGTTCAATATGTGAAAAAGAATAAATGTTTCCATCCATACGTTCCCGTGTTATACCGTGGTGAATATAATTATTGTTATAGTGTGGTCTGGGGTAATTCCCGAAAGGCTGAGTAATAGGCTTATACGTCAATTCTACTATAAACGTCGCCGTTTCTTCCCTGTACACGTTATTATTCCTTTTTTTTGTATCCACTTTTTCTCCTTATTTAAAATTTGTCTCGCCAATTCTCCCTTCAATTCTCCCCTCCCCTGTCTCGAACGTTGCTAGACTATGCCTCCCACTGGTCGGCTGCAGTGAGGACCAAGCCTTGCATCACGTGTCCCCTCCGGTACACGAGGAGGCAGCTGTCGCATCTTTTCACCTGAACAGCGCAATCTCTCAGTGGCGAGGAGTAATACGTGGGAGGCTCACGCCGCCCCCGATACTTCCTGATTCTGCTGTACAGGCACACCAACCGACCTGTAGGAGTCACTGTCCACAACGTCCAATCCCCACCCACCGGCTTTCCCACCCTCTAACACTTGCCAATTGTGTTAGTATGAACGACCGGCCAAGCCGGTAGCAACGCCGAGAGCTGGGCTCGATACCAGCATCTACTGCATTAGTGGCGAGCGCCTTGCCCACTGCGCCACTCATCCGCCCTACACATTATTATTTCCAAATCAAATCTATATCATAGGTATTATGTTTCATCATGAATGCATGAAAGGGGGGGGGTCGTTTTTTTTATGCTTTGATTGTCACCAACGGCATACGTTGTGGAGTAACGTTACACACATATGTTGCGATCGGGGTGAAGACATGGTTGGATCAACGCAGGATTGATATAGCCCTTACCTTCACTAGGATGTACCCCAAAAAGAATATTCCAATTATCTGATCGCGAGTCCCAGTGTAGGAGCAGGGAGGTGTATGTCATTTTGTCACCAGTGGTAGTGGGTGTGTCTGTCTGGAGGTGTGCGTGGGTCACCTGGGAAGAAGGGTAATTAATAGGGGTGGGAATCACCAGTTTCATCACGATATCGATTCTTTGGACAACGATACAATATTTGCCGATATCACAAAGTCTGCCACGATACGATACGATTCGATTCAGGTGCCTGCGATCGATATGAGGCGATATTATGCCCATTTAACACAATCAATCACATTTAGATCAACAAAAAAAAGGCTACGGAAATATCAATTGATGTTTTTATTTTTGAGCTCTTCCAGACATTTAAATGAAAAACAATCTATTGTTTTTAATACAAATAGACCTCCTGTTCACTTTTTATATATTGAGCTTTAAATTTTAAGTAAATGTTTTGGAACTCACAACACGCAAGCTAAAACCCCTTCCTCTCCCAAACTTCCTACAATTGTTTTATGTTGCATGATGATCATGAATACATTTATTATGTATTCATGTTTAAATATCAACATTATCTGTCCATCCTCAGTAACACACACACACACACACACACACACACACACACACACACACACACACACACACACACACGCACACACACAGAATGCCCCTCCCCCAGTCCCCCACAGAAAGGTAGACTGCCCCCGCCCCTCCTCCTTCGCCTCTGTTCTCTCCTGTTCTCTCTCACTGTTAGCTGCTTAGCTTAAGCAGCCAACGTGACGTTCATTTAGATATTTAACGCGACGTGGGCATAAAGGAATGGCGACGATGCTACACATTTGACCCGTTGCGGGGAAAAAACTTCACAGACTTATATCGGGTCGCAAACTAGACGCTCTCTAGTGCTTTACAGCAGACGCAAACACTGCTGTAATGTCTACACAGAGTTTTACAATAGTGGGCGCCGGCGGATATGACTCGCGGGATTTTCAAAATAAGAGTATCGCAATATGAATCGATCTTTTTACGTTGCATCGATCCTATTTGATTATTGATAATAGATCGATATATCGATCTGAATCGATGTATCGTCCCACCCCTAGTAATTAATATCACCTGTGCCTAGGAACCACTCAGTGTTTGTTTATTACAGAGAGAGGGTGAGGCAGGGTGCCTATATTTCTGTTGACCGCGCTACGTTACTCAGTTACCATCGAAATCCATATACCATCTGCAAGAGCATGTAACCGAATGCTCAATAAACACCCTTGAACTGCAGCTACGGACTCAGGCTCATTCATTGGAATCGCGTGTCGGACAGATCTCCCTGCCCAAGCCCTCTCAGCGGCTTTTTAGTTGTCACTTTAAAATAGTCGCTCTACACCCAGTATTGGTGTCGATCGTGTCGCTAACATAATCCACCACACATCATGCATCGGGAGCATTTGACACGTCTCAATCCGATCGTTATAACCGCTCCATTCGCCCGACACAGAAAAGTGAGCCCGGTGACATTTGACCGTTGCACAGGCCAAGATACAAGGTTTCAAAGTGTGCTCGATACCGCCGTCTAGCTGGATGCGGCCGGTATTCCACTTTGGCGATCTCAGACTCATTCCCTATGGTAACACCAAGGTCCCCGGATGAATAATGAATAAAAATATCTAAAAAAAGGAAAAACGATCAAATAACGTATCCTACGTGGTTGGCGTTCAACGGTTGTTGGCCAAACACGTATATAAACGTTGTTGGCGGGGATTGAGTTAATGTATGGTGTTGAATGTGAATGTATATTTTTGTGTTGTCATCATGTAAGTTATTGGACCCCGGGAGGAATAGCTGCTGCAATGCAAAAGCTAATGGGGATCTAAATAAAACAAACATGAAAATAACAATAGCAGGAGAAAAGGTAACAGATCACAAAAAAAGAAATTACAGCGTCTACACACACACACACACACACACACACACAAACATACATGCATACATGCACACACACACATCGCACTGCTGATGTTGCGCACAAAGCACTGCAAGCATTGTTTATTTATATGATGATGCTGATGGAGGGCATTCACATAGTTTAGGTCTAATTAGGGTGCAAGCCCCGGAGGTCTTGTGTTTTCCAGTTCACAAGTCCTAACATCGATATAAGTGATTGAGCTTGCACCCTTGCATGGGCCGCTTGCAGCTATATTTGTCTTTGTTATCATTCCACAAACTGCCACCTTGTTATTCAAAATGTATAAACTCTCTGGTTAGGCATCTCTTAATGGCCCGACGATTCATGAGAGTCTTGATACCGTTTCATGTAAAAGTTATGCAGCCTAATGCAGCCTCACATGCATACCTGCAAACTAGCCCCCTTTAGGTGACAGTAACCTATTTGATCCCAGATTAGGGAATGAATGAATGAATGAATGAATGAATGAATGAATGAATGAATGAATGAATGAATGAATGAATGCATGAATGAATGAATGAATGAATGAAAACTTTATTTAACAGATTGCAGAATGGGTACAATACAGTACGGCTCAATACACACAATTGTTAAGGGGATGCAGACCTGAGAAAGACGTTTGTCTTGTTTACATCAGGGTCCCCAATTTTCAATTCATATAGACATTTATGACATACACAACATACATGACATTTATGGCATAGGGACATATAGGTATTTAGTACTCATACATTTGTGACATAAACGGTATTCAAATATACAGTACTGTTACCCCTAGATCCTGACAGAGTATATACATATGATGGGGAGGGGACTGTACATTAGGAGGGGGTGGGTGGGTGGGAGAGAAATATACATACGGCGGGGAGGGAATATATACATGCGGTGGGGAGGAGACTGTCTATTAGGAGGTGGTGGGGGTTTTGGGCATTTACAGTGGCCAGTTTCGAATTGCAGCCTCCGGTAGGTGCTCTTTAAGAGCGGTTTTGAATGTGGGTAGGGATTCACATTCCTTTACAGCTTTGGGTAGGGCGTTCCACATTGATGTGGCATAATTGCGAAACGTGTTTAGTCCCTTGTTTGAGCCGAATCTGGGTTTAACAATGATTTGTTGAGCTTCCTCTGGTGTAGTGGTTGTGGTATTCACTGACCTTTGGGAAGTATTTTGACATGTACATGGGTACCTTAGTCGTATAGTGTATCTTGTAGACCAGGCCCATTGCAAGTTGCTGTACTCTGTCGTCTACTCTAAGCCATCCTAGGTTGTCAAAGTGGGCAGGGGTGAGGTGGGTTCTGGGGGTAAGGTCAAGTAGTAGTCTGACCAGTTTGTTTTGTGATGTTTGTAATCTTGTTTTAAGCGCCTTTGAGGTGCTTTGGTACCATGAGGTGCACGCATAGTCGTAGTACCCTTGAATGAGTGCTCCTGCCAGAGTCTTCAGGGTATTCTTGTTTACCAGAGAAGAGATCCGGTACAAGAATCTAGTTCGTTGGTTGACTTTTTTTATTACATTGGATGCCATTTTGTCACAGGAAAGATTTGCCTCTAGGATGGAACCCAGGTAGGTAATTTCGTCTTTCCTTGTGACAATATTGTCACCCACTGTAACTGAGAAGCCGTCGGTCTTGCTGAGTTTGTTATTTGAACCGAAGAGAATGGACTCCGTTTTGCCCATGTGTAATGATAGTTTGTTATCAGCGAGCCATATGCAGATTTTGCCTAGTTCCGAGCTGAGGGTTTTTTCAACCTGCAACTTGTTCTTGTCAGAGACCAGCAGGGCTGAGTCGTCCGCAAACAGGAACAAGTTGCAGTCACAGGCTGACGACATGTCATTTGCATAAATTAGGAAGTGTAGCAGTCCTAGTATGCTTCCTTGTGGAACACCACAGCTCACTGTGAGGGGGGGGGGGGGGGGTAGAGTACCGTTTACCTCTACCATCTGTTCTCTCCCCTCCAGGTAGGATTGCATCCAGCTCACTGATAAACTATCAAAACCAATTGCTTTTAGCTTGTCAATCAGAATGGAGTGATTGCCAGTGTCGAAGGCCTTTTGTAGGTCCAGCATGACCATGCCGCAGTATTTGCCCGCGTCCACCTCTTGTTTGATGTGGTCGTTCAAATAGACTCTCGTTCCATCTTTCTTTCACCAATGTACAAACAGAGAATCAAAAGTACTCCTGTAGTCTCGCGAGAGGTGCAGAAATGGGATTTGACGTCGGGGGAGACGCTCCGGTCTGCGTTTGACTGCACAGACTGGAATGTGTTCCGCGACACAGATAACATTAATGTCTACACGGAGACAGTGGTGGACTATGTTTGTACTTTGGTGGAAGAAACAATCCCCACTACCAAAATGAGAGTTTACCCAAATCAAAAACCCTGGGTAGACAAATCCGTCCGTGAAGCTCTGAGAGAGCGCACCAAAGCATACAGCGACGGCCTAGTGGCAGGCAACATGAATGACCACAAGGTGGCGCGATACAACGTAAGGAGGACAGTGTCAGAGGCCAAACGGCACTACAGGGATAAAATTGAACTCCAGTTTGAACAAGCTGACTCTAGAGCTATGTGGCAGGGGCTACAAAGGCGCCTCCCTCAAACTGAACAGTGACATCTCCTTAGCAAATGACCTCAATACCTTCTATGCGAGGTTTGATGCTGGTAATAACAACACCAGCTCACAAGCCACGGCAATGGGGGGGGGGGTCGGCTGCTGATGGAGGCGCAGTGTTCAGGGTAACAGAGCATGAGGTGAGGCGGACCTTTAAAAAAGTGAATATCAGGAAGGCAGCAGGTCCGGACGGCATCACCGGCCGCGTCCTAAAAGTCTGTGCCGACCAACTGGCCCCAGTATTCACTGACATATTTAACCTGTCCTTAGAACAGGCTGTCATCCCCACCTGCCTGAAGAAGTCCACTATTATCCCTGTACCCAAAAAATCCAAGCCTGCTTGCCTCAACGACTACCGCCCTGTAGCTCTCACCTCCATAGCCATGAAGTGCTTTGAGAAGCTAGTAAAGGGCTACATCTGCTCCTCCCTCCCCATCAACATGGACCCCCTGCAATTTGCATACCGCCCCAACAGGTCCACGGAGGACGCCATAGCCCATGTGCTGCACACAGCAGCATCACACCTGGACAAGAGGCAGGGGAACTATGTGAGAATGCTATTCATCGACTACAGCTCGGCATTCAATACCATAGTCCCCTCCATACTCATAGCCAAGCTCAGGGACCTGGGCTTGAACTATGACCTCTGCCAGTGGGTCTTGGACTTCCTGACTGGCAGACCCCAGGTGGTGAGAGCAGGCAACTGCACCTCCTCATCCATCACCCTCAACATAGGGCCCCCCCAGGGCTGTGTTCTGAGTCCCCTCCTCTACTCCCTGTACACACACGACTGTGTGGCTCAGCGGAGTAGCAATACAATCATCAAATTTGCTGACGACACAGTGGTGGTGGGCCTGATCTCTGCCAACGACGAGAGGGCCTACCTGGAAGAGGTCAAGGTCCTGGCGGGATGGTGCCAGGAAAACAGCCTCTCCCAGAACGTCAGCAAAACAAAGGAGATGATTGTGGACTTCAGGAGGTCGGGGGTCAAGGACTACAGCCCCCTCAGCATCGACGGGGCACCGGTTGAGAGAGTCAACAGCTTTAAGTACCTCGGAGCCTACATATCCGAGGACTTGACATGGACCACACACATTGACAGTGTTGTGAAGAAGGCACGACAACGCCTCTACTTCCTCAGGCGCCTAAGGAAGTTCCAAGTCAGTCAGAAGATCCTTAAGAACTTCTACTCATGTACAATAGAGAGCATCTTGACCGGCAACATCACCTCCTGGTTTGGGAATAGCACTGCACAAGACCGAAGCAGACTACAAAGAGTGACACGTTCAGCCGAACGCACAATTGGAGGGGGGCTCCCCACCCTCCAGAACATTTACAACAAGCGTTGCAAGGGCAAGGCTAAGAGAATCATTAAAGACTCCAGTCACCCGAACAACTGCCTCTTTGAACTGCTGCGGTCAGGCAAGCGATACCGGAGTCTCAAGGCGAGCACAGAAAGACTCAGAAGAAGCTTCTATCCCCAGGCCATCAGGCTGCTAAACGAACAATGAACACTACACAACAACAACCACCAAACGCACATAGCACACACATCCACACGCACACACTCACTTTAAACAAACACACTGTAGCACCCACTCCACACACTTTATAGCACACACCCACTTTAAACAAACACACTGTAGCACCCACTCCCCACACTTTATATTTATTGATGAAGGATTGCACTACAACTCGTACACCTTACTGTAAATTGTACCTAAATTGTACCTCATCCCATTTCTGCTTTGCACTATATAGTACTGTACATTAGTACACTGCATAGTATTGTATATTATTATATGGTAACTCAGAACATTGTACATATGTCTATACCGAACACTGTGACCTCATTTTCTTCTTCTAAATTACATGCACTATGTTATTTGATACTATCTTGTCTAGCACAGTCTCTGGAGCGTAACAGTAAGAAGCATTTTGTATGAAAGTATTCTGTACTATTGTATGACAACTATTAAAGAAACTTGAAAGAAACTTGAAACTTCTCCATGACTTTCGATATGGAGGTAAGAATAGAAACAGGGCGGTAGTTGCCTGGGTCTAATTTGCTGCCCTTTTTGTGCAGAGGGGTCACTCTCGCAATTTTGAAGTCCTTGGGGACTTGTCCCTGTTTTATAGAGAGGTTTATTATGTGTGTGATGACTGGGGTGATAGCGGCTGCTGAGTCTCTGAGGAATTTGGAGGGGATGTTGTCATGGCCAGTGGCCTTGTTAGGTTGGAGGGCGCTAAATTTTTTGAGTACCTCATCGGTTGTTACCATTTCAAGTTTGAAGTCGTCTTTGTGGACCCCTAGGTTTTTGTAGTATGCTACTATGTGTTCTACCCCATAATGCCCTGAGTGGGAGGGTAGTTTGTTTACCAGTGTTGTGGCTATGTTTGTGAAGAAGATGTTTAAGTAATTGGCTACATCCAGCTTGTCTGTGATGAGCGTGTTGTCCGTCTTTATGTTTATGTTTGAGAATCTGATTTTAAGTTTTTTACTGCAGCCTAGTTGATTATTGAGTAATTTCCAAAGTTCGCAGGGTTTGTTTTTGTTTTCCTCAGTTTTGTCGTTGATGAAATTTCTTTTTGCGGTTTTGATCATGGTGTTTACGTCATTTCTTAGTCCGTTTCTTTGAATTTTTTGTTCAACCACGTGGGCTTGGAGTTCACTGTTTGAGCTTTTGGAAAGCTTTGTCTGACTTTTATGAAGTTCAGAGCATTTTTTGTCCCTGGTTTTCATAGCGGCCAGTATTTCAGTGTGCATCCATGGCTCAGCGTGATTTTTAACCCTGGTGGTTCTTAGGGGTGCCATGTTGTTGAGTATTGTTGTGAATTTGGTTTTGAATCCAAGCCATGTTTCTTCAACCTGTGTACCACTGAGTTCATCTGACCAGTCCAAGCTCCCCAGTTCTAGGTTAAAGCCCTCTCTAGTAAGTTTTGAGGTCTCTAGATGTGACTGTTTTGTGACAGCCGGCCTTCTGTTTTAGCTTTTTGCGGGTACAGAAAATCATATAATGATCACTTAACCCGCATGCTATCACCCCTTTATTGGAGATCATGGACTTGTCAGAGGTCAAAATGAGGTCAATGGTGGTTTGCCCTTGTGGGTTGGGTGATTAGCTGGCTGAAACTGTGCAGATCAGAAAATCTACTGAAGGCCTTGAAGACGGGTGCTGCTTTACGCAACATATCCGTGTTCCAGTCCCCAATAAGAATTTGTTCTACCCCCTCCACCCCAGCTAAACACCCATCAAGTGTGTCATAGAAGCCATCCTGTTCTGGCGGTCTATAGATTGTGCCTACTAGTACTGGTTTCGCCCTATCTAATAAGATTTCAATCCAAACAGTTTCAATTTCGTCATGGTTAAGGTCAGTACGGTTTTCTGAACGGTTGATGAATTTGGTATCTTTGTGACTATATACACACAGACGCCACCTCCATACTGGTTTCTATCCCTCCTGACTATTGAGTAGTTTTCAATTTCAATCTCTGGATCCTGTACAGATGAGTCCAATTTTGTTTCTGTGAAACACAATATGTTAGCCTTACCGTTTAAAAACAATTGTTTGATTTCAGCCAGTTTAGGTCTCAGGCTGTTTGTATTAAGGTGGAATATATGAAGTCCATTTTTGTTGGTAATCTGATTGATGTCGTCACACTGGAGGTAACTCTGTTCATTTGTGTTCTGTCCTGTGGTGGGGGGAGAGGGGGCGTTGTCGTTGTTTGTGCCGTGAGTGGGGAGGGGGGGAGGGGGTGATCCTTTGTCCTTTGCTGGCGTCTGTATTCCTCTGTGTGAAAGCCTGCGATGTGGGGGGGGGGGGTGGTTGTTTACAGATGTGTCTGTTAGTCCTCCATTGTGGGGGAGGGGGGGTGCATTTTGTCCTGGCCCGGGTAGCCTAGCTGGCATGGCGGGGCCAGCCGAGTTAACCGGCGGGTCCTTGGTGATCTCAACGTCCCGTGCCGCTCTCCCTCTCGCCTCGTCTGCAGGAGCTTCGGTGAGGGTATGTCGCCGCTTGCTGGTCGGCTGGTGCAACTGCTGGCTGTAGCGTCAGTTGCGTGGATGCTGTTGATCTCGACAGCCGGCGCCGGTGTGAGGAGCGATGCCTCGCTGTTTTGGCCCCGCAACGTGCAAAGCGCCTCGATTATGAACCCCGGTTCCTTCCCTCTCGCTGTGGCCTCTTGTGGGTTCTTTTGCAGAGGTGGTAGAGGAGGAATGTTGCCGTTGATCATGTCATTAGCCGCCGTCTGTGTGGGTAGCAGTTGATCTGTTGTGCTGGCGAAGCTGGCCGCCGCTTCTTGGGTCAGCAGATCTAACTGTAGTCTCTGGTTCCGTGTCATTACGGGTCCAGGGTTCTGGTGTCTGTCACCCGACATGAGCAGATATAATAAAACATTGATTTCTTATAGGGATGCGCCGAAATTTCGGCTACCGAAAGTTTTCGGCCGAAAATGGCAAAAAATGGCCTTTTGGCTTTCGGCCGAAAGAGTTTTTTCACCGAAAATATAATACCGAAACAGAAATAACCTGTAACCTAAAGCGTGTTGTTATGATGATGTCGCGCTGTCGGGAGTCGCGCTGTTTCTATGTAAACTCTGCGCGCAACGCGTCCAATAAATGCGTCTTTAACATCCTTATTTACTATATGCCCGTCGCGGTTAATCACTGAGTGATCTAATATGCATATTATTCAGAGCGAGAGGGGGGGGGGATAGTGTTTCTCACATTGACGCTGTCTGTCGTTGATAATATAATCTTTCTCGAGCATACACGTCGCGCGTCTACTGTGCCGAGTCAAGAGAGCACATTCAACTGGGGACTAGAAAGGTGCGCTCAGTAGAGCACAGATGTCCGCCGCGGCAGCCAGAGAAAATATGGAATTAATGTGCTGTATGCATTCAGAAGTGCTGAATAAATGTTTTATGGACCCATAATAGTGATTATTTATTATTTAAGTTAAGTTTTGCCATAATCATATATTTTTCCATAATCATAATGTTCCACAACATTGGTAAAAAAAAATCTATTCTATGAATCATTTTCGGCCTTTCGGCATTCGGTTTTCGGCCAACTGTTTTCTATTTTCGGTATCGGTTTCGGCCAAGAATTTCCCATTCGGTGCATCCCTAATTTCTTATTACACTTGCCTGTCGGGGGTAATTTCTTTCGTTCCGGGTTCGCAGTAAGTACTGTGTGGATAGTCGTGGCTCCGAAGGCTGGATGGATGTTTCCTCTCCATGCCCGTTAACAAGTAGAAGTTCGCTACCCTCCACTTCTGTCTGGAGTTGTTGCTTGAGTTGTGAATTCAGGTACAAGTCCATAATCCACAGGAGGGAAAGTAGAAAATGCGCAAAATACTTTTTTGTTGTTGTTCTGTTGCGTTGGTTACGGGAGCTGGGTAAAATGCGACCGTCCATGTTGAAGCTGGAGGGAGCACTTAAAGTGAATGATTTCTGAGTGATTTTGTGTCTGACACCTTGTTCACTCTCTGTGAGTTTGCAGCTATGCCTATGGTGCTTTAATGGATGGTGAATTTGATGGTATATTGACCGATGTGTCTTTGTGTTCAGACTGCAATGATCTACTCTATTCTATTCTGTTCAATTCTATTCTAGTGTACACTACTTCTGGGGTAAAGTAGGGGAAATGGAAAGAGGGAAAAATAAAGTGAGGAGTCATGAAGCAGAAACATATATATACATATATATATATATATATATATATATATATATATATATAGAGAGAGAGAGAGAGAGAGAGAGAGAGAGAGAGAGAGAGAGAGAGAGAGAGAGAGAGAGAGAGAGAGAGAATGACAGAATCCCACTGACAATGGATAGACAGATGTGTTTGGTGACATGACAGGGAATCATAGAACAGCCCCGCCGCCACCACTAACCCAGGCTTATGGATTTGATCTTCATCAGGGCCAGAGGCATCAAGTGTCAGTCAATGTCCAAAGAGGCCGGTGAGTGATGGAGTGATTTGTCATGACATCATCTAAAGAGCGCCACGCACCTCGTCCAGTTGGTCAATATTTGACCCCAGACTTAGTGATCATCCCCTGACAAACAGCGTTCGTCCTGTGAACCCCTCCCCCTGGCTTGACAACAACATCTGTGAGCTCAGGCGTAACTGCCGCAGAGCAGAGAGACGCTGGAAAACCTCTCATTTAGAAGTTCATCGTTTATACCTCAAAGAGCTGAGGGCTGAGTTTAATAACTCAGTAAAGTCCGCCAGGGCTACCTATTTCAGTAATTTAATCTCATCCAACAAGCACAATCCCAGAGTATTATTTAAAACCATTAACACACTTGTCAGCCCCCCCTACACCAGTGCTGTCAAATGAGGACTGTAACCGCTTTCTTCAATTTTTTGTCACCAAGGTTGCAAACATAATGGCAAACATCACTCCTTCACTATCCCCCCTTCCCCTCCATCCCACCACTCAAGCATCCCTGAGCGATTTCTCACCTGTCTCTCTGGATGATCTCACCATCTTAGTCACCTCCATGAAGACCTCCTCAAGCCCCCTAGACATCCTTCCCCAGTCTAGTCACTATCATAAACTCATCCCTAGCCTCTGGTTCTGTCCCAATCTATTTTAAGGAGGCAGTCGTACAGCCACTCCTTAAAAAGCCCAACCTAGACCCCACCATCCATAACAATTTCAGACCCATCTCCAAGCTGCCTTTTGCATCTAAGGTGTTAGAAAAGGTTGTAGCCAACCAGCTCACCACCCACATGTCGCAAAATGACATCTGTGACAAATTCCAATCTGGCTTCCGCAAACTCCACTCCACTGAATCTGCCCTTCTCAGAGTATCCAATGATCTCCTGATGTCTGCTGACTCTGGTGAATGCTCTGTTCTGGTCCTGTTGGACCTGAGCGCAGCGTTTGACACGGTCAACCACAACATCCTTTTGGACAGGCTCAGGGAGTGGGTGGGCATCTCTGGGAGCGCCCTAAACTGGTTTGCCTCTTATCTAAAGGAGAGAACGTTCTCTGTGGCTGTGGGTCCTTTTAAATCTGACCCCACCCCCCTCTCATGTGGGGTACCACAGGGATCGGTGCTAGGACCACTCCTTTTTGCCATCTACATGCTTCCCCTAGGCCTCCTCATCAATAAATTCACTGGCATTAAATACCACTGCTACGCAGACGACATACAACTACTCTGCTCTTTTAAACCCGACAACTTGGAGAAACTCAGCCTTCTCCAGGAGTGCCTGCTCGGCATTGAGAGCTGGATGGGGAGTAACTTCCTCCAGTTAAACGCAAAAAAAACGGAGGTGCTGATCGTAGCAGCTGAAAAGACTGCAGCTAGAGTGGCCACTCACTTGGGGTCCCTTAAAGACAACATACGTCCCCACCTGAGAAACCTGGGTGTTGTCTTCGACCAGGCCATGAACCTAGACAAACATGTCAAAACACTCACACGCACCTGCTTCTTTCACCTCAGAAACATTGCAAAACTACGCACCATCATATCTCACTCTGAACTAGAACTGTCTGTGCATGCTTTTATTTCCTCTAGGCTTGACTACTGCAACTCACTTTTCACCTGTCTCACCAAATCATCCACAGATAAATTACAAATGGTCCAAAATGCTGCAGCCAGGCTACTCACAAGGTCAAAAAAATCATGCACATCACTCCCATTCTGGTATCCCTGCACTGGCTCCCGGTACACTATAGAATTCACTTCAAAGTCCTCACTTTCACTTTCAGAGCACTTCACGGTCAGGCCCCCATCTACATCACTGAACTCATCCATCCATCCCTACACCAACACCCGCTCACTCAGATCTGCCAATCAGCACCTCCTGGTGGTCCCCAGGTCCAGGCTTAAAACAAGGGGTGATCGAGCCTTCCAGGTGACAGCACCAAGGCTCTGGAATGCTCTGGACCTGCGAATTGCCCCCTCTGAGAACTCTTTTAAAAAACAATTAAAAACGCATTTGTTCAGACAGGCTTTTGGTCATGCATAGGCACTTTTTTTCATGTCCTCACTGTTTTATAGTTTTTGTTTTAATTAGTGACTCATGATTTTATCCAAATTCTTTTATTCTACTTTTTCTATCTGGTTTCACTGTTTTTAACTGCTGCTTGTTGTTGTTGTCATTTATTTCTGATTTTGTTTTTATTGTGTTTTTATATTAAGCTGTAGTGTAAAGCACCCTGTGCATTCGTGCTGTGAAGGGTGCTATATAAATAAAGGTCATTCATTCATGTTTCCAATGAGAATGGATGCAGCCCTGAGCTCGTATCTGACGCTTTCCACAGTCAGAAGAGTCTAATGCAGGTTTCCTTCACGGGAAACAAGATGACCTCGCTGTCCCCTTTTATTGTGCCGTCCCACAATATCTACCGTCCAAAACATGCCATCGAATTTACATTAATAATAATAATAATAATGACTTGGATTTATATAGCGCTCTTCATGAGACCCAGAGCGCTTCACAGAGTCCATTATTCGTTCATACACAGTCATACCGGTGGTGGTAAGCTACAATTGCAGCCAGAGCTGCCCTGAGGCAGACTCACGGAAGCGTGGCGAATAATCATCGCCTACGGCCCCTCCGACCACCACCAACATTCATTCACATGCATACACATTCATACGAGGCAAGTAGGTTAAGTGTCTTGCCCAAGGACACAACGGCAGTGGGATGGACATGGGCTTGAGCGGGATTCGAACCACCAACCCTTCGCCTTCGATCATTGGACAACCCGCTCTACCCCTGAGCCACGCTGCCCCACATTCATTGACTACCACCACCTCCTTCCACCACCACCCCCTCCTTCCACTACCACCACCACCTTCCGCTGTTATGTTGGATTTCAGTGCAGCATTTGATGTAATTGATCATACCTTGCTTATAGATAAGCTACAGTGTTACGGTTTCACCTCCAATGCACTATCATGGTTTATTAATTATCTCTCAGGGAGACAACAGAGAGTCTTCTTTAATGGCAGCTTTTCAAAATGGAATCCCATTAACTGTGGGGTTCCACAAGGAAGCTGCCTAGGGCCTTTGTTATACTCCATCTTTACCAATGATTTACCGTTGGCTGTAACATTTTTTAAAACAATTATGTATGCTGATGACACAACATTATACAGTGCAGCTACATCTGAGCAAGATGTAACTGACACCTTAACAGACATTTATGAATGGATTGAGTGCAACAAGTTGGTGTTAAATATCTCGAAGACAAAGGCCATTGTGCTTGGATCTAGACACATGTTGGGCATGCATCCTCAGTTAAAACTGTCAATTGGCACCACACAAATTGAACAAGTGAACACAATAAAACTTCTCTGAGTTACTATTCATAGCTCCTTATCTTGGTCTAAACATATAAATAATATTGTCATTAAAATGGGAAGAGGAATTTTTATGACTAGGAAATGTTCTGCTTTTATCACTCCCTCCATAATGAAATATGTTATTCATTCTTTGGTTTTGTCTCATTTAGAATACTGCCCTGTTATCTGGTCATCAGCTACAAAATCTAATTTTAAAAAGTTGCAGGTTGCTCAGAATAAAGCGGCTCGCCTGGCACTAGGCTCTTCATACAGGACAAGTATTGGTTTTATGCATGAACATCTGGCATGGCTGATGGTTGAAAATAAAGTATTGTTGAGTCTTCTAATGCTACTGCGGAACATTATTAGCACTGGTAAGCCATCTAGCTTGGCTCAGCAGTTATAAATGACTTCTGAACATGGTTACAACACTAGAGGGGCCGCTTCTGGTAACATCAAAACAAAATCAGCACCAAAATAAAATGTTCTCAAACTCACTGGCATATATAGGTCAATAGCACTCTGGAATGCTCTGCCGAAAAATATCTCATCCACAATACATAATAAAATTACTTTTAAAACAAATATTAAGAGATATCTTGCAAACATGTCAAGTATGTAACTGATATCTGTGTATTATATTTTTTTTGTTTGACTGGAATGTTAGAATTTATAATGTGAATTTGTATATTTGTATTAATTTTTAATTTGTGTTTTGTTTTTATTTTTATTCGTATTTTTTGGTGTACATTTGTATTGTATTTGTTTTGTCCAGGACCCCAGGAAGACTAGAGGCTCTTCCATGTGTCTCTAATGGGGAGCCTTTAATAAACATAAACATAAACTACCTCCTTCCACCACCACCACTTCCTTCCACCACCAAGCACCACCACCACTGTCACGTTCCTAGGCCCGGTCCTGGCTGGACTGGGCAGGATGGTAACATTGGACAGTGCCCTCCGCCTGACATTGGCTCTCTGCCTCCCTCTAGGGACCTAAGTCCTATGGTACGGGCTGCTATCATATGTTGGTTACACATTGTGGATTTAATTTGTAATGTTCTGTTGTCCTGGGCCACCCCTGTCTATGTGTGATGTCACCCTGTTGAGTTGTTGTGTGTCATTGCCTTAGTGTCTAGTTGTGTTTAGTTTGTCATTGCTTTTGTGTCTAGGTTGTTGTGATTCTGTGTTGGCCAGGTGTTCTTCATTGTTAATTAGTTTGGGTATTTAGGTGTCTGTCTGTCCTCATTTCCTTGTGGTGTCATTTCCTCCTAGTCCTCGGTGTTACCCTACTCGCTGTGTCTCCCGTGTTCTCCCGTGCCTTGCTGTTTGTATTAAGCGCTGTAAGTAGATTAGTCTTTTCTTTTGTTGTTGTTTCATTTTCCTTGTTTTACAATTCAGTTCTCTGTCTCTAGCGCCAGCTCGGCTGAGCCGTTTATGTTTTCTTTTGTAACGTACAGTCGTGTTCAAGTAAAGTCTGTTTTACACGTTATCCTGCCGTCTCTGCCTCCTCCATTCCGGTCCGCAACCTGAGTTCGCATCGTCTTCCCTCACTACCCCACCTATCGTAACACACCACCACCACTACAGATAAAGCCCTGAAAAATCAAGCATCTACTGCTCCTCTACCACTACTCCACCACTTCACTCCAAACTGATTTTGTGACTCCTATTGTTCTGGACCAGGCCAGATTTCACACCTCCACTGCCTCCCACAGGCTGGGGAGATTTTCATCTTACATTTTTATTCGTCCCAAATGGTTCAGCCCCATCCGATTTCTTAGCTTTTTTCACTGTTTATTTATCATGCATTGCAACACTAATATATGGTCAGTACCCCAAGTCAGACTGCCCATATACAAATTATCTTGGGGGTCTGAGGGCAGTAGCCCCCGACCCCCTCCCTGGGGAAGCACTTAAGTTAAGTACCCTTCCTTTGTTTACGTTTAGACCCAACCACCAGCCCCCGAAAATTAACACCTGAGTGCTAGTGCTAAAGTGACAGAGGAGTGGCAGAAGGGACCTGAATCTGAAGGGCTTCATCTGTACCTCCTTCCATCACCTCCTCCACCACCACCACCTCCTCCACCACCATCACCAGCTCCTTCCACCGCCACCACCTCCTTCCACCACCACCACTTCCTTCCACCACCAAGCACCACCACCACCTCCTTCCACCACCACCACTACCACCTTCCATCACCTCCTCCACCACCACCACCTCCTCCACCACCATCATCACAGGTACCCGGAAGAGAGCTCACATCACCTCTGTACTTGCCTCCCTCCACTGGCTCCTGGTGCATTTTAGAATAGACTTCAAGGTCCTTTTATTGGTTTACAAAGCCCTAAATGGTAAGGCCCCTGCTTACCTAGCAGACCTCCTCACCCCCTATACCAACGCCAGGGCCCTCAGATCGGCTGATAAGGGTCTCCTAACCACCCGTAGGTCTAACTTCAAGTCTAGGGGGGGACATGCTTTTGCGGTCGCAGCCCCTGACCTCTGGAACAGCATCCCCATGTCCATTAAATCTGCCCCCTCAATCGAGTCTTTTAAATCAAAACTCAAAACCCACCTATATCGCCTGGCCGCGTGAATACTTTACCCACGGCAGTTGTCCTTTCGCGTTCGGTTTGCGCGCCCTGATTGGCCTCTCAGCGCCCAATCGCGTTAGCCCTACTATCGCCGTGCATCAGCTTTCAGTTCCACAGCCCAATATTAACGTAACGCGCTATTCATATCAATCGGCATCACATCAATATAAAAAACGTATTGTTTTCATCTCTTTAACGTAACGCGCTATTCATATCAATCGGCATCACATCAATATAAATAACGTATTGTTTTCATCTGGGTAAAGTATTCACATGGACCGAGACTTCACATCTGGATCAAAACCTTCTTCTTGTGGTAATAGATCAGACTGTGGACACCACAACAGCTGTAAGTACAATTATGTTGACATTGTTTTCCTCTTATTTCTCCTTCCTAGCAGCAGCACGGCGATCGAAAGGAGCCTTGAAGTTGTACAATCACAGCTTTATTGTAAACAATTCAAAATGTTTTACATCCGTAGTACTTTACCATCTCCGCTGTCAACTAACTGCGAGCATCTGCAGCGACGTGATTCTCTTCACAGTAATATTACATTTCTCCCAATACTCTGCTAGCTCTGTGTAGCTGTAAAGACATTGATTGTCAATTAGTTTGAAACAGATAACAATTCCAAATGTTTTACATCCGTAGTACTTTACCATCTCCGCGGTCAACTAACTGCGAGCATCTGCAGCGACGTGATTCTCTTCACAGTAATATTACATTTCTCCCGATACTCTGCTAGCTCTGTGTAGGCTAACGCGATTGGGCGCTGAGAGGCCAATCAGGGCGTGCAAACCGAACGCGGAAGGACAACTGCCTTGGGTAAAGTATTCACGCCGCCTGGCCTTCCCTGACTCACTTTGACTCTTGCTGTACTTGTTGACGTGTTGTTCTGTTTTTCCTTTGTCTATCCGTTGATTTTATTTAATTTTTCAGTTTATTTTATACTTTTCTTTGTACTTAGCTTAGCTATGTGAAGCATTTTGGTTGACAAGCGTCATGTTTAAACGTGCTATATAAATAAATTTGATTGATTGATTGATTGATTGATATCACTATACAAAATGGCGCCGCACTGTCCGGCAGCCTCTCTGTTGGCTCCGTCGAGACTGTGCTTTATTTGGTTAATTTTTATAGTTTTTATGTGTGTTTTTTGTGTACCAACTGCTGGTGCATTTAATATGACCGACAATCACTTATTGACATTGGATTACAGCACACTCACCGCTTGGACTCAGTCCCGGCGCCATGGGCGGGCATTAGGGGGCCGGGCCCGCCCACTGAGTCAGCTGTGCCCACCCTGGTAAAAAATAAATAAATAAATAATTTTTTTTTTTTTTTTCAATCAAAGTCAACTATCCAAATCCTTAGTCGGGGACAGCCCTAGTGGGCACTGATGTCAACAACAACACTACTGAAGCTAGCACGGCACTCTGTGAGAATTCGTTTTCTACCCTCAAGAACGTCTTTACAGAACATCGCCTTAGTATGCTTCATCGACGCAAGGCCAATTTAATTCAGTTGGCATTTGAGAAGGACTTAACAAAGAAGTTCAGGAATGAGTGGAGGGGCAGTGTTTTAAGAAGATTTCACTCTGTCCCCAAACGCCGCTTGCCGCTCTACTAATGATGGTGAGTAGCCTGTGGAGGAATTTTGTTTGCTTTTTTATGCACCTTATTTTTGTCAGTTCAGTTCAGTTTGTCAGTGAATTCAGAAGTGTTGAATAAATGGAGACTTTTCAAAGATATAGAATAGAATAGAATATAAATGTATTATCCTGAGGGAAATTTGACACTGCAAATCACTCAACATTAAACATTTAGACAGAACAAGTCACAAATAAGAATAACAAAACAAATGGCCTAAGAAGAATAAAATGAAATAGAATAAAAGATACAGTAAATAAATACAGTAAAAATATACTGAAGTCTACAGTAGGTGTAATATTGCACAGTGATGTTTAAAAAGTAAGAGTCCAGGAAGATGGTAACTGTCACTCTGTGCTCAGTGATGCAGTGAGGCACAGTGATGCATTGTATAGTCTGATGGCTGTCGGAATGAAGGACTTCCTGTGCCGTTCAGTGCTGCATTTAGGTAGTGTGTGCCTATAACATGCTCCTCCTGTCAGCCAAGTATGTGTATAGTGGGTGGGAGGGGTTTTCCCTGATGGCCTGGAGCTTAGCAAGGTTCCTCCTCTCCGCCACCCTCCCTAGAGTCCAGGGCCCTCATTCATCAACGTGGACGTAGAATATGTTCTATTTCCACACGTAAGCACGGAATGTAGAACTAGTGTACGCACAGGGAAGTCGGGATTCATCACACGGTGCGTACGCAGGCTCTACGCTCCTCCGTAGAACTTTGTTCTACCGTCAATGCTCGTGCATGATTATCCATATATGGTCATGAAAGTGAGGAAACACCCCCCATGGGATATGAAATAATGGACTGACCCGAGCGGTACTCTGAGAAACTCCACGGAGAATTCACTGCTGTCGAACCAAGAAGACACTATCGCGTATTATGGGATAAATAAAAGGCGGATTTGTAAATGGTGATGTCAGATATCAACGGCTCCCTAAGACCATTGCTGCAATTCTGCCTGGACAGCTCAAAATACTAATAAAGACCGTTCGTTGACCACTGTTTGGCGTTGGTTGTGTGTCATTATAACCGTGCTGTAATATGAATGCCTTTATTAGTTGTGTTCGATTGGCTATATGATTTTTAGAGGCATCTATTTTGTTGTCGGCTAATAAAGACCGCGCTGGAATATGACTGCCTTTTCCCGTGTTGTTTGATTTAATACCCAGGGATTAAAGTTCTCCTCAATTTGATTCCAAATCGCGATGGATCTCCCGTCAATTTTCTACCTGCTGCATATGATTTCTAGAGGCATACTACAATCCATTTTGATGTCAGTATTGGGTAGCCTACATAAACAATAATACGAGAGCTAAACAAGAACAATGAATCTTACTGCCATGTATGATGTAGCAGATACGCCATGTGTAGCCTGCCTATATGTGATCAATACAAACATGAACTTGAATTCCATCATGTCTGTGTGCGGGTCACTGCGGGAACTCACAAGGCCGTTGTCACAATGTAAATAAGAACGTGCACTGAAAAGTTACAGTATGTAGTTGGTTGATCATTTGTATGACAGTCAGTAAACCCTTGCAAAAAGTATCCGTTTTATTTAATGAATTGAAAACATTCAGCATCGCCTTCCTCCTGGCATCCAGCAATAACATGTATCAGGCAAATGCGCATCGCAACATTGACTGAGTGGAATCCCTTTCTATTCACATAACTGCATTTGTGATGGAGCTTTGACAGCTACAGTAACAGTCTATTGGTCGATCCATCTCCAATATCACGATGGACCGTGCCGCGGTGGCAAAGACCCGAGGGTGGAGAGGATCTTGAATGAATTCCATCATCATATATATATATGTTGTGTGTCTGTCCACTATGTTTGTTACTTTGTTATCCCCCCCCCCCCTATCTATGTAAAGCGACCTTGGGTCTCTTGAAAGGCGCTATATAAAATGAAGCTATTATTATTATTGTTATTATTATTATTATCATCACATCTGTGCGGGAGCTCACAAATAGACTGTTAGTCTCAGTGAAGTTTCAACGGAGGTCATCTATTCTAACCAACAAATTGAAGTAGAAAGCATTGCGTGACCAATCTTATTTGGAATCATGACACACAAAATAATTTGCTTTTTATTTGAAACAATATCTAATCGCGTTTGGAGGTTGGTGTTTTGCGTCTGCCCCCCCCGTGCCAAACAAGCAGGCCAACCTCTTGTTCGCGTGTGAGCCCGTTATAATTACACTACTGTCGCTATTTTACAATGAACGATAATGAATTACGGGTCATACAGAAGTTGAACACTAATGCACGGAAGCTTATTTCCGCCTTGAAACTAATGCAGGACTGAGGAGTGCTTATGCGTAGTAACGATATTCTACCACTGGGCGCGAGGTACGCCTGGTCTGACCTGTGCGTAGATGTAAGCACGGAGTCAAGTTCAAATCGAAATTGATGAATCCCACTCTTTGCTTAGAAATGATCGTACGCACAGGGTAAGCACAGATCTGTGCGTAGAACACGTTGATGAATGAGGGCCCAGCTCTACCCCAACCACGCTACTGGCTTTCTTGACCATCTTATCCAGCATGTTTGTGTCCCCTGCTCTCAGTCCGCTGCCCCAGCAGGTCTGTTATATATATATCCGTTCAGTCTGTTTTTGTATAAGTGAAAGTTCTTAAGATAGAGAAATTAGATTTTTCAATTGCCTCTCTGCTGTTTAGTTCAGCACCGTGGGCAGCGCCAAGCAAGCCACAGCGCCGCTGTCCCAGCTGAAACGTATAAAAGGGAACCTGTGTTGAAAAACAATTGTACCCCCCCGAGAACATTTTATGCCCCCCCACTAATTTGTTTCTGCAGCCTGGTCTGCTTGGACTGCTCTCTCGACCGGGTCGTTGTCGAACAATGGCTGGTGGAGATTCTGAAGCAAAACGACAACAACCCTCCCAGGCAGAAGAGACGTTGAGGGAAGAGTGCTGGAATCCAAAATAGACTGAGATCGAGGGCTCACAGGACACCCCTACCCTGCATATTGTACAATCTACAATCCATAGAAAATAAACGGGACAACATCAGAGCAAGAATCCAATTCCAGAGGGACATTCGGGACTGCAAAGTATTTTGTTTCACAGAGACCTGGTTGACTTCGGATGCCCCGAACCATGCAATAGAACCGGCAGAAAACGTCTTCGTTCACTGCAAGGACCTTACGGCAGAAGAATCGGGAAAAACAGAGGCTTCATGGTGAACAAGGAGTGGTGCGATCCAGGCAACGTAAAGGAATTGTCAAACCACTGCTCCCCAAACCGGGGCCCTCATTTATCAACAATTCTTAGAAAGTGTTCTATTTTCGTTCACTTTGGATGCCAGTCCGTGTTTTCCTTTTTACCCCCTTGATGCCCAAACCCACTCCAATGTTAACTTAATATCGCCTAATCTATATTTTAAATTATGGCTATGTGTCTAATCTGCCCGTCGCTTATCAAAGACTCATTTTCCAGTCAACATTGTCATGGCAGATTGTTTTTTTATCGCTTCATTTCCGTTTGATAGCATTTAGAAAATCACTAGTTTTCGCGGAAAAAACCACACATGCTATGATAATCGTCTTTTACTGGAATATTCCAGAACGTTGTCATTTGTCGGCCTATTTATGAATCGTTTTCAAATAAACGCTAGATGATCGATAGTATATGTGTGCACACGCACGCTCGTGCCGCGTGCTGATAATCGCTGCTCTTATTTCCTGATGGTTTTTACAGTGAAACAGCAATATCACATATAGTGGAAACGCTTATATCTCCGTGAAAACGAGTCTGATTATCCTAAGACTGATAACATAGATTCCTTACCTGACATCAGATGGTATCCAAATGGTATATTCCAATTCCTGATCACCATTCAAAAAAATCGATAATTGTATTGATCTAGCATGTGTACAGTATAACACATGATCCGCGCGGCTCAGCGGCTCCAGAATGAACTCTGGTAACCCCGGCTGCATGAGTGAGACATAAAATGTGGAGTCAGAAATACTTTAACCCATTCATTTTCATTGAGTCCAATCCAAAAGGGTGATTTACCATCTGGGAGACGATAGGGGGTGCTTTTTTCACATCTGAGAGCCTGGGGTGACTGGAATATCCAACGGTAGGCTCGCTTGATGCAATATGATTTCAGATCGCTAATAAAAAAATAAATAAAAAATACGAGAATTCTCGTGAGTGGGCATTCAACCAGCGGGGGGTAAACCCGAGAAATCTCGGGCGTGGCATCCAAAGTGTTAAGCACAGAATTTAGAATGTGTGTACGTACAGAATAATCGGGATTTATCACACGTGTCCCACACACACCTGCAAGTACTCTGTGTTGATAAATATCACTTGATCTACGCTCCACGCTCGTGCACGGTTTTACGTATTTGCATATAAAACCGCCCGTAATTAACCATATACGGTAATGAAACACCCCCATGAAATGTGGAAAAGTGGACTAAACCGAGCGAACGCCTGGGAGAAATACGCGACAGGCTGACAAGACATGTACATGGTGATCTATCTATCTATGATATCTATTAACTTCCAAAAGACCATTGCTGCCTGGGCAGCGCAAACACTAATAATGACCGTTAACCACTGTTTGGCGTTGGTGTCATTAATAATAACCGTGCTGGAATATGAATGCCCTTTTTCGCTTCGTTCTTTTAAAGTTCTCCGTCAATTTTCTACCTGCATGGTTTAATATGATTTGTAGAGGCATACAATCTATTTTGATGTCGGTATTAAGTATAGCCTATATTATATATGCATAGCCTACATTATGCAACAGTAATTTGCGCATAACGCAGCATGGCACAGACATGTCACACGGAGCCCCGCGCCTGCATACAGTAAACTAACTTGATCGTTAATATAACTGTTGTCCTTGTATCTTTACGCTTATGAAAACATTAAATAATATGTATAGGCTATAGGCCGTCGTTTTGCCTTAATATTCTCAAATGGCATTTAATGGCTATCCGCTGTGGGCCATCTCCTCGCTGACGGACCAGTATACCTTTATATCATATCATATTCCTATGTCTCCAAGGAATCGTGGGGTTCTGGGGAATAAAGGTTGGGAACCCCTACTATAGCTTATCCTAGGCTATTTTATTTACAGTAGTCTATTTATGATTTGTTTCCATAGCCGGTCCAGTTATGCAGTGGCTGAGATGGGTCGGGATTAATGAAGCTGATAGGAGACTGCTTCTCGGCTATACGAATTAAAGCCACAATTGAAAATAATGTACTTCCTTCTTGACAATAGCATATAACAATAATACGAGAGTAGAACAATGAATCTCACTGCCATGTAGCCTGCCTATGTGATCAATAAAAACGCGAACTTGAATTCCATCATCATATTTATATGTTGCGTCTGTCCACTATGTTTGTTACTTTGTTATTCCCCCCCCCCCCTATGTAAAGTGACCTTGGGTCTCTTGAAAGGCACTATATAAAATGAAGCTATTATTATTATTATTATTATTATTATTATTATTATTATTATTATTATTATTATTATTATTATTATTATTATTATTATTATTATTATTATTATTATTATTATCACGTCTGTGCGGGAGCTCACAAATAGACTGTCTTAGTCTCAGTGAAGTTTCAACGGAGGTCATCTATTCTAACCAACAAATTGAAGTAGAAAGCATTTCGTTGTGACCAATCTTATTTGGAAACATGACACACAAAATAATAGTATTTAGCTTTTTATTTTAAACAATATTTAATCGCGTTTGGACGCTGCTATTTTGGTTTTGGGCGATTTCAATAGCGCCAGTCTTAAAAAGGTTTTGCCGAATTTCTATCAGCATGTGACTTGTCCCACCAGAGGCGAGAACATATTAGACCACTGCTACTCGCAATTTAAGAACGGGTACAAGTCACAGGCTCTTAGCCCATTCTGCAAAACTGACCATACCGGAGTATAAACAAAGTGTCAAGCTCGTTCCTGTACAAACGCAAAAAGTGAAGCGTTGGTCTGTGGAATCGGGAGAAACGCTCCAAGCTGCACTAGAATGCACAGACTGGAGCGTGTTCCGCTAGAACACAGACGATATTAATGACTACACTGACACAGTGCTGGACTTTGTTTGTACTCCGGTAGAAGAAACAATCCCCTCTACCACAATTAGAGTTTACCCAAACCAAAAGCCCTGGGTAGACAAATCCGTCCATGAGGCTCTGAAAGCACGTACCTCAGCTTATAATGCCGGGCTTGTGGCAGCGAGATACAACTTAAGGAGGACAGTAATAGAGGCAAAACGGCGCTACAGGGATAAGGTTGAACTTCAGTTCGAACAGGCTGATTCCAGAGGTATGTGGCAGGGCCTCAGAACGATGACAGATTACAAAGGCACCTCCCTCAAGCTGAACAGTATGGGGGGAGATTTCCCACCATCACCTCTTTCCACCACCACCACTACCTCCTTCCACCACCACTACCTCCTTCCGCCACCACCACCTCCTTCCACTACCACCTCTTTCCACCACCATCACCTCTTTCCACCACCACCATTACCTCCTTCCACCACCATCACCTCTTTCCACCACCACCACTACCTCCTTCCACCACCACTACCTCCTTCCACCACCACTACCTACTTCCACCACCACTACCTCCTTCCACTACTACCACCACCACCATCACCACCTCCACCATCACCACCAGCTCCTTCCACCATCACCACCTCCACCATCACCACCACCAGCTCCACCATCACCACCTCCTCCCACCACTACCACCACTACCTCCTTCCACCATCACCACCTCCACCATCACCACCACCTCCTCCACCACCTCCACCATCATCACCTCGTTCCACCACCACCATTGACATTCATTGGAAGATCAATAAAAGAGGGTGGAGTTTCAGGAAGGTAAATTCCAGAGGATGCATAAGGGCACCCTACACACAATAACTATGAATTAGATGTCTTTGCATGAATTTCACCAGGGGGGTCAGAACACGGTTCAGCGTGTTGACAGAGATTGACGCTTGCTGTTGAAGGGATCAAACCTGTAACCAAAGTCACAGAATGCTCTCTTTAGCATTCAGACCACATCGCCGCAGCCAGGGTTAGGAAAATTATTTGATAATACTGCTTTACTAAAAACAACGTATACAATTTCTTCCCAGAGGTGGGGACTTGAGTCAAATGACCTGGGCTCATGTCTGACTCAAGTCTTAAATTTGATGACAATTTGACTTGACGTATGGGGAAATAACTTGAGACTGCTAGCGCAAGGTCCACGGAGTCCTAGGCACAGGACGATTGGCAATTTTGCCGGGTGCCTGTTTGGTAATCTTGTGGCTCGAAAGGAACTCGTTTACATGGAGATAGGAGGAGTTTATGTTTATGTTTATTTAGGATCCCCATTAGCTTTTGCACTTGACAAAAGCTACTCTTCCTAAGGTCCGAAACATAAAAGAATACAACAATATTCAAGACATAAGTCATTACATCATTACAACATCATTTACAATATCATCCACTCTTAATAACAGATTCAGTTAAGGATGACAGTGTACAATATATTTATCAAATAAAATAAAATGTAATAAAATAACATTTTATAAATAGTGCTTCCTGAGCAGCACTCACTGCCATCAACATAAATACAATTAACAAATGGTCAATTGGTTTTCACCACTATGCCATAGGTGATGCAGCTGGGGGCGGAAGCGACATCTGCTGACACAATATCCTTTTGGTATTCATTTTGCCATAAGATCGTGCCAGCGCCTAGCATAGAGTCACAGTGTCTTTTCAATCTATGATATGCAGTGGAACAAAACACTCCCCAGAGGCACGCACACAGATGGCTATCACTCATATTCAAAGCCAGCATATACACCAGGGTCTTCCTCAGGGGTGCGTTGGCCTGACTGTGAAGAAGACGATGGAAATGGAATCTGACTGATTTTATTAGAAAGGAGATGGATGAAGGTAAACTGTGTGGAATGGTCTTACTTGATCTTCAGAAAGCCTTCGACACAGTAAATCATGGTCTACTGCTTAATAAACTGAAAGCTCTGGAACTGAATGATACAGCTGTAAAGTGGATTGCCTCATATCTGACAGACAGGGACCAGAGGGTAGAGGTCAATGGTTTTTTGTCGAATGCCAAACCAATAGTTTGTGGGGTGCCGCAAGGAAGTGTTTTAGGACCATTGCTATTTTTATTGTACATAAATGATATGAGAGAAGCATGTTCTTGTAATTTATTCTTATTTGCAGATGATTCAGCTTTGCTCATCTCCCATAAGGATCTGAGTACACTCCAAAGAATGCTAGGAGAGGAACTCTCTAAGGTTAGGAATTGGCTGTCTGACAATAGGCTCTCACTTCACTTAGGCAAAACAGAGTCTATTTTGTCTGGATCTAAACCCAGGATGACAGTCTGGGGGGGGGGGGGTGGCCTTACAGGTGCTGGGTAAGGTAAATGCCTGCACCAGGTTTTTGGCTAGAAAGGCCAATCTTCTTGACAGGGAAAGCCTTAGACTACTGGCCAACAGCCTGGTGCAGTGCCATTTTGATTATGCTAGTGTAGCCTGGTTTGAGGGACTGTCAGCTTCATTAAAGAAGAAACTACAGGTGTCACAGAATAAGCTGATCGGGGTTGTGATGGGCCTAGGACCTTGTGATCATGTTGGGAGGAGACATTTTCAGGAGCTCAACTGGCTACCAGTTGAGGCCAGAGTAGCCCAGCTTAGGCTCAACATGGTACACAAAATAATAAATAACAGGGCCCCCAAATATTTTAGTAACTATTTTCCTACTAGTGTTAGTGAATCACACAGCCACAGAACGAGATCTAGCATAGCAAACCTGCATCCTCCAAGGTGTAGAACAAAGATGGGACAGTGCTCATTTGCTCACAGAGGAGCACAGGAGTGGAATGAGTTGCCTTTGATCACCAAACAGATCGTGAACCTGTATAGTTTCAAGGTGAACGTTAGGAAATGGCTCCTAGAAAATGTCCCAGAGTAACTAAGGAAGGTTCTAATTTTTAATGTAGTGTAGTTTTAGTGTGTCTGTAAATGTTGTATATTGTATTTGCATATTTTATTAATAATGTTGTATTTTACTTTTTAATTCTATTTTTAGCAATATACTGTAGACTGATGGTAATATGTGTAATACATGTTTATGTAAATACCATGTGCTGCTGAGACCAAGGACCATAATGGAAATAAGTCTGTGACTTTTTTGTGCTATCCTTGATCATTTTAGGATGCATGACTTGTTGTAACATGTAATGTATTTTAATAATTGTCAAATAAACTAAAACTAAAACAAACAAAAAAACTGTGAAATGACAGATGTGGACTACTTGGTGTTGGCTGGAAAATGTATATTTCTTGGACACGTAAATGAACGAACATTCTGTTTCACATGTGGAGGCACGACAGGGGACACGTTACCAGCCTGCCCAATAAGCTTTTTTCCTCTCTCTGCGGTGCTGCCAATATAAACGTTTTGTCATCAAGTGTATGACATGAAAACAAATGATCCATTTGTTAAAAAAGACATGCATGGTGAGTACATACTCCTGCCGTTGTCCTTGACCAAAGCACTGGCGTTAGCACTGGAGTTAGCACTGGAGTTGGTCCCTATCACTCGACTGTGGATGCCCACTGCTCCTAAATAATTAGAATGGATTCGATTTTGGGTATACCGGTATGCAAACATTTACTTTGTAATGTTTTAGGTTTTCAGAAAACCTTCAAGTTACCCTGCTGGGAATCTAACCATAACCTTAACTCTAACTTTATGTCTTAACCATAACCATGAATGTTAAAACTAATATTAACTCTAATTATAATCATAGTTAGATAGTGGTGAGAGCACTCGCCCACAACTGCAATGATTGTTGGTTCAACTCTTTGTTTTCGACTATTGTCGATACAATAAGTACATATACTTATGGACTATAACATAACATAAATTATGCACCTTTTTTCCTGTGGCCAATTAGTACTTTATTTATATTTTCTGATGAGATCGTGTTGTTCTACAAGTGCACTGTCCTCTTCCAGGGAAGCGCTTACATCTCTGATCACCAAGTTATTCTGACGTAATCTGGTGCTTATTGTTCTTGAAGGGAATGATGCGCTTGCACTTGGGTCAAGTTTCATGAAAATAGGGCTATTGGACTCGACTTGTCTTCAAATGACTTGATTGATTGATTGATTTATTAAAGGTCCCATGTTTTGCTATTCCTTTCACTATTTGGACAATTTTACACAATTCATTGTTTTGTATTTCTAATCAAGTCCTCTAAAGCAGCATTTTTCCACTTCAAGATTTCAAGCTGTTTTGGGCTGGGCTCCGCCCATACTCGCAAAGCACTTTGAGTGACAATCACCCTCAGTCTGCACTGGCAGAGAGAGACAGAGAGATAGAGGGGGAGACTAATTCATTTCGACGCAGGGGGGCATAATCCCATGGGACAATGGATTGGTAACTTGTTTCAAATGACAATATATACCCCGTGAATATTATTGCACGGATTGGAATACGCGTGGGAGTGTGCGTGTGCGCTATGATATTTTGCAACAGGTTGACGTGACGCGAGTGCCGACAGAGAGAGAGCAGAGAATGAGCGAGCGAGAGAGAGGGAGAGAGAGACAAAGACAGACAGAGAGAGGGAGAGGAGAGATGCTCAGAGAGTGCACGTGTTTCCCCACACACACGCAGTCGGGAGTGTGTGTAAAATGCTCCGCACCCGCGCCACGTCAACCCGTTTGAGGAAGTGTCAGTATTTTCCACTCACTCTGTTGTTGAGCGAATGGTTGAGTGTGCGCTACAACCATAGGGTAGGGTGACCATATTTAGATTTCCAAAAAAGAGGACATGCTGGCCCCAGCCTCGAGATACTTAATGATACTTTGCACAATCGAAGCAGCCATGGCCACCTTCAATTCACTTGTACTGTATGTGATGAATAAACCTCTTGAATCTTGAATCTCTACTCAAAATTTACTCAAAGATGCCTTTATTGTTTTAACCTCTTAACATGCACCCAAAAAAGCGTTTTTTTTTTTTTTACCTTGAACTTGAGGACTGCATTCTTTTTTTGCAAAGCTTACCTTTATACGTTATGCTTAGCACACGCATAAGCCTGGTCTCTTTTGAAAGATAACATTCTGAAGTTACTAATGCAAAAAAGGAAAATCACTTAGTGCTAATGAAATAGAGTAGCATATAGGTCTGAACTTGAGTTGAACGTGAACTTGTGTACTCACATTTTTCTGCAGTGGTTGAAATATCCCAAATGTAACCACCTAATATACACCCAGAAAAGTGAAAAAAAATTTACTTGAACTTGAGGACTGCATACTTTTTTTGCAAAGCTTATCTTTATACTTTATGCTTATAGCACATGCATAAGCCTGGTCTCTTTTGAAAGATAACATTCTGAAGTTTCGTACACAATAAATAAAAATCACTTTTAGTGCTAATGAGTAACATAGGGCTGCACATGAGTTAAACGTGTGTACTCACGTTTTTGTGTAGTAGTTGCAATATTCCAAAATAATATAAATTTTTTGAATAAGCTGGAAAACACCGCAAATCCACAGCCTGAAGTCTTACGTGTGTTGTCGCGCCTTACAAATACATTTGATTTTGATTTGATTATCAATAAGGTGATATCTGGAACACACAAACACACTATTGTTTAAATCACATGCCATGAAACTCTCGGATCTGGCTGAATTTAAGACTGCACAAATCATGTTTAAAGCACGAAACAATTCACTCCCGGGTAACATCCAAAAATTCTGTTATAGAGAGGGGGGTTACAATTTAGAGGAGAGTCTAACTTCAAGAAACAGGCTGTTGATTCAACAATGTATGTATATTTCAGTTTGTGGAGTGAATATGAGTTGCATAAGATAATAGAGTGTGAAGGTATACTGAATACTGTCTATCTGTATGTCATGTATGTCATATATGTTATGATGAATTGAAAATGGGGGACCCTGATGTAAACAAGACGAAAGTCTTTCTCTGGTCTGCATCCCCTTAACAATTGTGTGTATTGAGCCGTACTGTATTGTACCCATTCTGCAATCTGTTAATAATGTTTTCAATCAATCAATCAATCAATCAATCAATCAATCAAGGGGGTAGGAATACATACGTTTACACTTCATCCAATACTCCTGCTTGTTTGTGTTTTAATCTGTTTATTACTTGTTTTTTATTATTATTTATTTTCAATTTATGTTCAAAATAAATAAACGCATTCATTCAAGATATTGTGTGAGCAAAAGTATAGTTAATTTACTCATACAGTATGTACATCATCTGGTCTCACGCGGATCTCACAGCTGTGCCCGCACAGTGCAATACTCCAATTCAGCCATTGGCAATTCAGCCATTGGGTGGGTGGCGCTGCTGAGCGGCCATCAGAGCGCGGCCCTGAGAGCGCCGCTGGCTCTGCGGCTCTGCAGCTGCATGCTTCTCCGGGAGTGCGGGGTGCTTGATAATCTGGCGCGCTGCGTAAAAAATCGCACGCCTGACATATCGGCAGGTAACTCGAGAACCGAGGCACGGATTTTGGCGATTCAGATGGCATTCGAACGGCAACGAATGGCGCTTTAATTCTGTAATTTATATGTTCGGCGAGAAATGCAGTCCCGAGCCTTCAGATGCTCGCAAAGGGCCGTGAAACAGAAACTGAAACTGAAAAACAATGAAACCCGGACATATCCATGAATTTATAAACCCCCCCCGGACGCCCCGGACAGGGCGTGAAAAGAGGACATGTCCGGGCAAAAGAGGACGTTTGGTCACCCTACCATAGGGGGCTTTTGTTATGCAGATGAGATTTATTATACGTCACAGATATGCGAAATTCAGAATGGCTTAGTTCAGTAGGGGAGGATCTCGTGACATATGATCTGGACTGATAAGCCAAAATGAGAATTAGAGACACAGACCCCATTGATACAACCCCACATTGCTAGAAAACAATGCTAAACACTGGAAAAGGCAATTTTATAAGACATGGGACCTTTAACAGATTGCAGAATGGGTACAATACAGTACAGCTCAATACACACAATTGTTAAGGGGATGCAGACCAGAGAAAGACTTTCGTCTTTACATCAGGGTCCCCCATTTTCAATTCACAATTCATAATACACAGCATACAGATGGTGCTCTTTGAGGGCGGTTTTGAAGGTCGGTAGGGATTCACATTCTTTTACGGCTGTGGGTAGGGCGTTCCACATTGTTGTGGCATAATTGCTAAACGTGTTTAGTCCCTTGTTTGAGCCGAATCTGGGTTGAACATGATTTGTGGAACTCCCTCTGGTGTTGAGGTTGTGGAATTCACTGACCTTCGGGAAAAGTATTTCGACGTGTACATGGGTATCTTAGTGGTGTAGTCGTGTATCTTGTAGACCAGGCCCATTGCAAGCTGCTGTCGTCTACTCTAAGCCATCCTAGGATGTCAAAATGGGCAGGGGTGAGGTGGGTTTTGGGAGTAAGGTCAAGCAGTACTCTGACCAGTTTGTTTTGTGATGTTTGTAGTCTTGTTTTAGTGCCTTTGAGGTGCTTTGGTACCATGAGGTGTAAGCATAGTCGTAGTACCCTTGAATGAGTGCTCCTGTTAGCGTATTCAGGGTATTCTTGCTTACCCGAGAGGAGATCCGGTACAAGAATCTTGTTCGTTGGTTTACTTTTTTGATTACATTGGTTGCCATTTTGTCACGGGAAAGATTTGCCTCTAGGATGGAGCCCAGGTATGTAATTTCATCTTTCCTTGTGACAATATTGTCACCCACGGTAACAGAGAAGCTGTTGGCCTTGCTGAGTTTGTTATTTGATCCAAAGAGAATGGACTCTGTTTTACCCAGGTGTAATGATAGTTTGTTATCAGCGAGCCAGGTGGAGATTCTGCCAAGTTCAGAGCTGAGGGCTTTTTCAACTTGCAACTTGTCCCTGTCAGAGACCAGCAGGGCTGAGTCGTCCGCGAACAGGAACAAGTTGCAGTCACAAGCTTATGACATGTCATTTGCATAAATTAGGAACAGTAATGGTCCTAGTGTCCTTCCTTGTGGAACACCGCAGCTCACTGGGAGGGGGGGGGGGGGGTAGTGTACTGTTTACCTCCACCATCTGTTCTCTCCCCTCCAGATAGGATTGCATCCAGCTCACTGATCAAAACTAGGGATGCTCGATATTGGCTTTTTTACCGATACCGATATACCGATATTGTCCAACTCTTAATTTCCGATACCGATACCAACCGATACCGATATATGCAGGGTTTCCCCCCCCAAAAAATGGAATAATTTCAGGTAATTAACATTATATATCTCTTATGCATACTTTTGACAATAAATGAAATCCGAATTTGTTCTTACTTGCTTGCCTGGGTAAATAAAGGTTATAGAAATGTAAAAAGAAATTTAATATTTTTTCTTTTTTTTTGAAAACCGATACCGATATTTTCTGATATCACATTTTAATGCCGATATCGGCCGATAATATCGGTAGGCCGATAATATCGGACATCCCTAATCAAAACCAATTGCTTTTAGCTTGTCAATCAGAATGGAGTGATTGACAGTGTTGAAAGCCTTTTGGGGCCAGCATAACCATGCCGCAGTATTTGCCCGCGTCCACCTCTTGTCTGATGTGGTCGTTCAACTTGATACTTGACTTGTGATGATGACATCAAAATGTAAGTATATAAAAAGGTACAGATTCATATGAGGATTTTTATATCGTAATTATTTGACACTATTAATTCAATGCAAAATTCATGTTAAAAACTTGGATTTGATCTGGTGTTCTGTATTGAGAGTAGAAACTTGAAATGATTACTAGGAGAGCGCTGATCATGGGAAAAAGTAAGTAATGAATTCCACAAATGTATTAAAGGGGCCCTATTGTGAAAATATTTAGCATTGTTCTTACAGAGGGGATGTCTCAACACTGAGACAATGTTAAATATGTGTCATGCACCTACAAGCCTCCAGGCTTCCCGTCTTCTATAAACCTTGGTTTCTCTCACTCTTCCACTCGAGCCACCCGAACAACTGCCTCTTTGAACTGCTGCGGTCAGGCAAGCGATACCGGAGTCTTAAGGCGAGCACAGAAAGACTTTGATTGATTGATTGAATTGATTGATTGATTGATTGATTGATTGATTGATTGATTGATTGATTGATTGAAAACTTTATTAACAGATTGCAGAATGGGTACAATACAGTACAGCTCAATACACACAATTGTTAAGGGGATGCAGACCAGAGAAAGACTTTCGTCTTGTTTACACCAGGGTCCCCCATTTTCAATTCATCAGGAATTCCATCAGCCTCTATACCCCTCTGTTTCAGTCCTGTCCTGTTCTCAAAGTGCTGTTTCTGTGCCTGTAAGGAGTGAATTGCTGTAATCGTATCGTATCTAGCAATGGGTGAGAGAGCCTGTACCGTTGAACGAAACTCAGAAGAAGCTTCTATCCCCAGGCCATCAGGCTGCTAAACGAACAATAATCACTATGCAACAACCATCAAATGCACACAGCACACACACCCACACGCACACACTCACTCAAACAAACAACACACTGCAGCACCCACTCTCCACACTTTAGATCACACAAACACACTTACACTTTATATTTATTGATAAAGGATTTGCACTACAACTCGTACACCTACTGTGAATTGTACCTAAATTGCACCTCGTCCCATTTCTCCATTTCTGCCTTGCACTATATAGTATTGTATATTAGTACACTGCACAGTATTGTATATTGTATGGTAACTACGTCTATTCTGCATCGAACATTGTACATATGTCTAAACTGAACACTGTGACCTCATTTTTTTACTTCTAATTTTACTATGTTATTTTATTTCATACTTATCTTGTCTTGCACAGTCTCTGGAGCGCAACAGTAAGAAGCATTTTGTATAAAAGTATTCTGTACTTCTGTATGACAACTATTAAAGAAACTTAAAACTTGAAACTTGAAAATAAAAAGGTATAATATATATATTTTTTTATAAAAAAATAATAATAATCATGTCACTCGAACCTACATTTCATTGTGGTAAACCTCATATTTTTATATTCAGAGGTAATTATATCGTTTACACTGTTTATTTTTCTCATATTTCTCATATAAGCTGTTGGGTCATCTGACCTGTTCCTGGCGGGAATTAGTGGCATTTTCTCCATGGCTGTGCTAGTGTTAAATACACCCGTCATTTGGGTTTACTCTGATTCCACATCGTCTCTGCATGTGTGTGTCTGCATCTCTGTTCTGGCTTAGTTAAACTATTAGAATATGTACATATTGTAGTTCAGCTGTGACAAGAACCATCTTGTCTAGCCATTCAGAATTGCATAATGTGCTTAGTAATGTGCGTGCAATGCATGTGCGTGTGCAGAGATCTGGGAAAAATGCGAATCTTTAATTTTCTACCAAAAGTTGGACTTTAAATTTATTTCTGACAGCATTTGCATGCTATTGCCGGATCTCGAGTCATATTTGATCTGTAATGTCTAGTTTGACAGCTTGATCTGAATTTCGTTCAACGGTACAGGCTCTCTCACCCATTGCTAGATACGATACGATTACAGCAATTCACTCCTTACAGGCACAGAAACAGCACTTTGAGAACAGGACAGGACTGAAACAGAGGGGTATAGAGGCTGATGGAATGCATAAAATGTTTTAGCAATATTCACTTGTGAAGGACTACAACACGTCCCTTTAAAAAGATTGAAAGGGAGAGCATGAGAAAGCAGCACAGGAGGAATGGATCGTTAGCAACCCACTGAGCAAGGGGGAAATATATAGTACCCAAAATATACTGAATACAGACAATAGAGAGCACACTGCCGTCCAATGGGTAATTTGGTGTGATTCAAGGATTTGAAGTGCATGCTTGGAATTGTAAGATGCCCGTTACTGATTGATTTCTGCGATTGCCTGCGAGGCAAAAAGAAAAGGAAATATATTTTTTTTGCAGACTTTTATTTAAAAATCAGACACAAGGCTATGTACCTTTTCATTAATTCCAAATGGAGGGGATGGATGTTAAAGAAAGGTTTGACATGCACAAGCACACAGCCTCTTACCTTGCGGGCAGGGCCGCCTCAAGGGGTGTGCAAGCAGTGCGGCAGCACAGGGCCTCGCGGGAAGGGGGGCCTCGCGAGAAGATTTATTTTTAAATAGAATGTTAACAATCACTTTCCATCACAGACCTAAAATCTAGTTTTGCTTACATGCTTATATATTTCACATTAGACACGTTTGTAGAATGTGTCTGACTTGTTCCGGGCTCTGCGGCTCTGCAGATATACTATTGGAGCTCTGCGACTCTGCAGATACACTATTGGAGCTCTGCGGCTCTGCAGATATACTATTGGTTTCAACTTACAGGTACGGGGTCTGACTATTCGGCACTATCCACGGGAGCGCTGTGCAGCATCGGAGCAGAAGAAATAACGCTGCATGCCGTAAGCTTATCAATAACAAGTATAGTGATTAGGTTATGCCAAGACGAAGAGGACGTTCGGCAGATGGACTGAAGATGAAAGTTGTTGCTTTTTTGAAAGTTCAGTCAGGCTAGCCATGTCGGCTTAGCTAAAGGCAGGGACAGCTAACTAGCGTTAGCTACGTTATCGAGTGCTAACGTGTGGCAGATAAACTAGGAACAGACTCCCAAGTTCATCCCAACGGGGGGGACAATATGGACTGGTGAACTTTATCATCTCCACGATGATTGTCTCCTTCCTCTTGGACGTTTGGTGAGTTTTTAATGCAATCTATTCTGTTCCCGCCGTGGATCTCTCTCTCTCTCTCTCTCTCTCTCTCTCTCTCTCTCTCTCTCTCTCTCTATCTCTCTCTCTCTCTCTCTCTCTCTCTCTCTCTCTCTCTCTCTCTCTCTATCTGCATGTCGTGCTTGACAGACTCGGGCAGTGCTATTATTTAAGAATATGTTGACTGTATGCCCAGCCTCGGGCAGCACTATTATTTAAGAATATGTTGACTGTATGCCCAGCCTCGGGCAGCGCTATTATTTAAGAATACGTTGACTGTATCATATGCCCAGCCTCGGGCAGCGCTATTATTTAAGAATACGTTGACTGTATCATATGCCCAGCCTCGGGCAGCGCTATTATTTAAGAATACGTTGACTGTATCATATGCCCAGCCTCGGGCAGCGCTATTATTTAAGAATATGTTGACTGTATGCACAGCCTCGGGCAGTGCTATTATTTAAGAATACGTTGACTGTATGTACAAAAAAAAATTATATAATTTTTTTTTTACCTTTAGGGGGGGGGGGGGCTCACGTTTAAATCTCGCACAGGGCCTCGCATTTCTCCCAGACGGCACTGCTTGCGGGGGCCCATATGTGGGCCTTTTTTAGGATGATTTGCCCACTGGCACTTTGGAGACCCCTAGTGGCTCGACAAAATTCGTTCAGCGGTTCTCGAGTTATATGCTGGTATTTGAGGCTTGTGCAAAGTACACGGTATTGCGCAAAATACCACTCCCGACTCTTGGGGCTCTAGTTCCGTCTATCATTTGGCGATCTCGAAAATGATTGTGGAGGGTTGTAGCCAATGAGTGTGGCTTTCCAATGATACCCCATCTGGGGATGTATGATCTAGGATCTAGGTGAAAAACTAACGAGCAAAAACAGGAAGAGAAAAACAGCCGAATGAATTGAAGTCTATGAGAAAACTGAGTTTTTCTTTTGTACACAGTTTACCAAAATCACTCCTAATCACTCATTTCTAAATGGATCTTTATGAAATTTGGACATGTACTACATAAGGCTTCAGGCTCTGGGTCCGTATGGATTATTAAGCCTCCAGACATTCTGGGGAAATACTACCTCTGGACTACTAATTACTACAGAAAGACTTGAGTAACACGTTTTTCTACAACTCAAGTTCAGACCTATGTTACTCTATATCCTTAGCATTAAAAGTGAATTATCTTTCTGGAATCAGAAACTTCAGAATGTCATCTTTCAAAATAGACCAGGCTCATGCATGTGCTATAAGTATAAAGTATGATGTTTTGGTTTGCAAAAAATGTATGCAGTCCTCAAAAACTAAAACTAAAATGGCCAATTTTGGGGGCACAGGTTAGGCTGCATGTGAATGAGTTGGGTGTGAATAATCACAGGCTCAAGTCAAGTCAAGTCAAGAGTTTTAATTGTCACGGCATACAGGTATACAATGAAATGCGGGTGGTCTTGCCCGCAACGATGTGCAATACAGTGGTACATATAATAGAATCAAAAGAAGAAACAACATTGTGCAGTAACAGGTAGCAGGTAACATGGAGTGACATCTCGGTATCTGTACATAGTTATTTACAGAGCATGTGTGACATGCTAGTTAGCTTTGGTAGTGCAATACACTGTTCCTGTTATTCTAATTTAAAGTGTCCTTTCCTTTGGCCATAAGTGTGCGTGTGTGCGACATGAGTGTGTGCCCGCTCATGTTAAAGTGTTAAGTGGCTGCTCGTGTGTGAGCGTGCACAGTGTGCGTGTCGTGTGTGTGTTCATGTGTGCTTGTGTGTGGACAGTTCAATGTTCTGAGCACTCAATGTTCATTGTTCATGGCTCTGATGGCCTGGGGGAAGAAGCTGAGCCTAAGCCGCTCTGTCCTAGTAGCTGGGGTTCGCAGGCGTCTGCCTGACCTCAGCAGCTGAAACAGGCTGTTATTGGGGTGGTGAGGGTCTTTCATTATCCTGCAGGCTCTGGATTTGCACCTCTTGTTGTATAGAACCTGCAGGGGGGGTAGTGCAATACCCGTGGTACACTCGCTGAGCGCACCACTTTCTGTAGGGCCTTCTTGTCCTGTGCCGTGCTGTTTCCATACCAGGCAGTGATGTTTTCCGGTCAGGATGCTCTCTACAGCTCCTGAGTAGAAGGACTGGAGTATCTTCCCCGATACTCTGAACTTCCTTAACTGTCTCAGGTGGTAGAGACGCTGTTTCGCCTTCTTTACTACTGTGTCTATGTGTGTTGACCATGTCAGGTCCTCTGAGATGTGGACCCCCCAGGTACTTGAAGCTGCTCACCCTGTCCACGGTAGCCCCGTTTATCATCAGTGGTGTGTGTGTCTCCTGCTGTCCTCTCCTATAATCCACGATCAGTTCCCTTGGTTTTGCCAATGTTCAGGAGCAGGCTGTTGTCCTGGCACCAGCGTTCCAGTACCTCAACCTCCTCCCGGTAGGCCTTCTCGTCGTTGTCCGAGATCAGCCCCACCACCACAGTGTCATCTGCGAACTTCACTATGGAGTTGGAGCTGAACTTGGCCACACAGTCATGTGTGTAGAGTGAGTACAGCAGGGGGCTCAGAACACAGCCCTGGGGGGGACCCGATGCTCAGGGTGATGGTGTTGGAGGTCTGACCCCCCACCCTGACCGCCTGGGGTCTTTCGCTCAGAAAGTCCAGTACCCAGGCGCTCAGGGCGGAGCTCAGACCTAGCTCGATCAGCTTGTCCACCAGTCTGGTGGGGGACTATGGTGTTGAACGCTGAGCTGTAGTCAATGAACAACAGTCTCACATAGCCCCCCCTTCTGGCTGTAGGTTTTAAAGGAGAGTCAAATGAAGGTATTGGTATCCTCTCACTGGGATTCGATACCAAGGAAGCAATACGATTTATTGGTCTGGAGAGAGTGTGTGTGTGTGTGTGTGCGCGTATGACTGTATTATGTAGGTAGTGGTGGTTAGGTAGTGGTGGTTAGGTGGTGGTTATGTGGTAGTGGTGGTTAGGTGGTGGTTAGGTAGTGGTAGTGGTGGTTAGGTGTTTAGGTGGTTGTCTAAAAACATTCCAATATATATGAAAATTAACATGGAGAGGAAGGACAAGCCACCATGTGGCTTGAGAAAGAAATTTAAAATGAAACAGAAGGAGGGGATGACTGAGCAAGAGGTAGGATCTGGAGAGAGAGAGAGAGAGGAGAGAGAGAGAGAGAGAGAGAGAGAGAGAGAGAGAGAGAGAGAGAGAGAGAGAGAGAGAGAGAGAGAGAGAGAGCCAGAGCGAGAGAGGGAGTGTGACAGCTCCACCCAGTGGTTACTGAGTGTCTGATGAGAAGGGATGCTGGTCTCTCTCTGCAGACTGATTAATCTGAAGATATAGCAGACATGAGCAATGAGGTATGTGCCTAGAGTAGCTAAAAACACACACTCACACATACATGTATGATGTATTGAGGTGGTATTTTGCTTATAGTCAGGATTTAACATTGAAGTGAATGGGCTTCTGCATCTTCTCATCAACAAATATGGAGAATAAAGCCACAGTCGACCTAGAACACAGAGAAAGACGCG
>NC_140171.1:25073679-25186179 GCF_963971535.1 Notolepis coatsorum
CACACACACACACACACACACACACACACACACAGCAAGGAAAAGCTATGTTTTGTTAGGAAAAACATTTTAATACCAAACCATCCATTCTGTTCTATGCCTCCAAAATGCGAAACAAAGGTTCCTCTGGGTACACTGATATGCATTGTGCTGGGCCTTAAAGTCTTACTGGCATTCCGTTTTTTGAAAAGTGATACAGTACTTATTACATTTTGATTTTAATATATTGCACCCAATAAAAAGAGCTCCAAGACGTCGACTATACAGTAAACAGAATGGTTAGATCCTGACCGCCAGACATGCCCAGGATCATTTGAATTCAGCCGACACCAGAGAGAAGGTATCTGCAGTGGATGTTTGTTCAGTCACTGCTACAGTCTACAGAAGTCTCCAATGAGCTGTTCAACCTTTTCCAGATGCTGGGTCAAAACCCACCAACATGCAATCACTTTGAGTGATTACATCAGACACAGAGTCATTCCCTGAGGTCTGGCAGAAGGAACCCATACTGGGCAATAAAGAAACTACAGAAGAATCCTCTGAAAGCTGGTGTGCCATCTTGAATAAGTGTTCCTGCGTCCTAGTATTATTGTTGATCTTGAAGAAGGCCTGATGGCTGAAACGTGGTCTAAATAAAAGAGAAATGCATATGGAACCAGTGTGCAACACTTTTGTTCCTACTTTCAAGTCTACCTCCAGTGATCAGTGTCTCACTACAACCCTTGGTGTGCGTTACTATCCCATTCATTTGAACCCTGCCAAGGAGGTTATGTAATCGGTCCCGTCTGTGAGTAGGTCTGCAAGTGGCCGAGATATGTCGACAAGTGACGGCGGGATTGCCATGACATTTGCTGTGCACACTTCGTGACCCCAAGAGGATTGGTTGATTTTGGTGACATCATTTAACTTTTCCGTCAAGCCGACCCAAGTTGATCGCCGGCCCGGAAAACGGGTGGAATATATATTTACAGTACCCAACGCTGAATCAATAAACGCGATCGATATTTGGAATGGCGATCAGGAATTGGAATACTCTTTTTGGATAACATCTGATCTGAGGTAAGGAATCTATTTTACCAGTCTTAGGGTAATCAGAGCTTTTTCCACAGATATATCAACGTGTCCCATATGTGTGTGTGTGTGTGTGTCTGTGTGTGCGCGCTGATCAGGAAATAAGATAATCGATATTTCAGCCCGCTTCTATAGCGTGCATAAGTACACATAATAATCGATAATCTAGCGTTTATTTGAAAACTATTCATAAATAGGCCGAAAAATGACAACGTTTTTGTGTATGCCAGAATATTCCAGTAAATGCCGTTTATCACGGAATCTGTATATTTTCCTGAAAAACGAGGGCTTTTCAAAACGCTATAAAACGGAAATGAACCGATTAAAAAACAATCCGTTTCGACAATGTTGACTGCAAACAAGTCATTGATAAACGACGGCAGTTTAGACACATAATTTAAGACAGAGATTATGCGTTCACAACGCTATCATTGAAGTGGGTGGTGGCATTTAACCACGTTTTACCATGTTCACCAGTGGTAATCAAAGTGTTAACATGAAATTTGCTGTGCACATTCATGAAGGAACCAACTAAATTGATAAAGCTAGAGAGGGTAGTTCCTATCTACCCAGTGCAGCCAATGTGTTCTCAAAACTACCGTGCCATTCGCATATAATCATGCACAAGACTGGCAACAGACAGCACTGTGTGCGGTGTTGGGTTCTCTCATGAATGCGCTTGAGGTGGAGTTGGGGGATAGGGGCAGTGCGGTGGAGAGTAGTTTGGCCTGATGGTGGCGCTAGGAGAAAGGTCATGAGGTCACTAAAATCGGGTTCTTCCTTTTTGGGTCATGAATGTGCACCGCAAATTTGACTCTAATGATAGCTATTTGAGTTATTGAGTTCACACCCAGGATCTGCAGCTACGGTCGGGGGGAATCCATATTATCACTGATACTGACATTTCGGGGCATAGAATAATCAATCCACTTCAGCCAATGTCAAACTTCACCTAATCAAGGGAGCTCAGAGGATCTGTTAGCACATTTGTCAGGTGTGGTAATATGTCACTGCTGCCTGCAGCTATATTTATATCCCTGAACAACAATGTTGGAAATATTATGGATTCCCCGCTGCGTCCATGACCGTTGAAAAACAGTTGTTTCATAAAACATATAAACCAATTGTTGCGGCTACAGGTAGGCTGTCAAAAAGAGCCTAACAGAGGAGTATAAACACTGTGACGCGCATCGTATAATAATTCAGTTCCACGTCCAGAATATGCGTTTAAACTAGGGATGTCCGATATTATCGGCCTACCGATATTATCGGCCGATATTGGCATAAAAATGTGATATCGGAAAATATCGGTATCGGTATATATCTTTATTTATATATTTTTTTTAACATTTATTTAACCTTTATTTACCCAGGCAAGCAAGTAAGAACAAATTATTATTTTATTTATTGTCAAAGTATGCATAATGTTGTGTTAATTAGATGACATGATATATATGTAATGTTAATTACCTGAAATTATTCCGTTTTTTTGGGGGGGGGGGGGAACCCTGCATATATCGGTATCGGTTGATATCGGTATCGGAAATTAAGAGTTGGACAATATCGGTATCGGTATCGGTAAAAAAGCCAATATCGAGCATCCCTAGTTTAAACAATTTATTCTTTCACCTAATGACACACACGTAAATACATAAACGGATACTGTTGCGATCTTGCGCTTTTTCACAGCAAATATACGCTCCCTGAGCTCACCCCCTCTCTCCGTAAAATGTCAACACAAGTGAAAAGGTGAATGAAATCCCATATGAACTATACTATTGCCACCAAAAAAACCCATGTGAACTCGCCCACCACCTAAAGTACAACTAACAATACTCTTCTTTTTTCACTATATGTTACCTCTAGGTGATATTATCAGAAAACACAATGTTGACTTCCATAGCTACGCCGACGACACCCAATTGTATATTTCTGTCGAGCCAAAAGATCCAAACGCTTTATGCTCCTTGACTACCTGTTTGTCTGCAATTGATCGATGGAAGAGCGATAATTTTTTTAAACTAAATGAAGACAAGACAGAAATTCTTTTAGTAGGCCCTGAAGCCAATAGGGAAGCACTTTTTAATGGGTTGGGAAGTTTGGCTCACCAGAATAAACCGGAAGTAACTAGCCTAGGTGTAATTTTCTACTCTGATTTAAGTTTTAATACCCACATAAATAAGGTTCAAGTTTCAAGTTTCTTTAATAGTTGTCATACAGAAGTACAGAATACTTTCATACAAAATGCTTCTTACTGTTACGCTCCAGAGACTGTGCTAGACAAGATAGTATCAAATAACATAGTATAGCATGTAATTTAGAAGTAGAAAATGAGGTCACAGTGTTCAGTATAGACATATGTACAATGTTCGACGCAGAATAGACGTAACTGAGTTACCATATAATATACAATACTATGCAGTGTACTAATGTACAGTACTATATAGTGCAAAGCAGAAATGGATGAGGTACAATTTAGGTACAATTTACAGTAAGGTGTACGAGTTGTAGTGCAATCCTTCATCAATCAATATAAAGTGTGGGGAGTGGGTGCTACAGTGTGTTTGTTTAAAGTGGGTGTGTGCTATAAAGTGTGTGGAGTGGGTGCTACAGTGTATTTGTTTAAAGTGAGTGTGTGCGTGTGGATGTGTGTGCTATGTGCGTTTGATGGTTGTTGTTGTGTAGTGTTCATTGTTCGTTTAGCAGCCTGATGGCCTGGGGATAGAAGCTTCTTCTGAGTCTTTCTGTGCTCGCCTTGAGACTCCGGTATCGCTTGCCTGACCGCAGCAGTTCAAAGAGGCAGTTGTTCGGGTGACTGGAGTCTTTAATGATTCTCTTAGCCTTGCCCCTGCAACGCTTGTTGTAGATGTTCTGGAGGGTGGGGAGCCCCCCTCCAATTGTGCGTTTGGCTGAACGTGTCACTCTTTGTAGTCTGCTTCGGTCTTGTGCAGTGCTATTCCCAAACCAGGAGGTGATGTTGCCAGTCAAGATGCTCTCTATTGTACATGAGTAGAAGTTCTTAAGGATCTTCTGACTGACTTGGAACTTCCTTAGTCGCCTGCGGAAGTAGAGGCGTTGTCGTGCCTTCTTCACAACACTGTCAATGTGTGTGGTCCATGTCAAGTCCTCGGATATGTAGGCTCCGAGGTACTTAAAGCTGTTGACTCTCTCAACCGGTGCCCCGTCGATGCTGAGGGGGCTGTAGTCCTTGGCCCCGACCTCCTGAAGTCCACAATCATCTCCTTTGTTTTGCTGACGTTCAGGGAGAGGCTGTTTTCCTGGCACCATCCCGCCAGGACCTTGACCTCTTCCAGGTAGGCCCTCTCGTCGTTGGCAGAGATCAGGCCCACCACCACTGTGTCGTCAGCAAATTTGATGATTGTATTGCTACTCCGCTGAGCCACACAGTCGTGTGTGTACAGGGAGTAGAGGAGGGGACTCAGAACACAGCCCTGGGGGGCCCCTATGTTGAGGGTGATGGATGAGGAGGTGCAGTTGCCTGCTCTCACCACCTGGGGTCTGCCCGTCAGGAAGTCCAAGACCCACTGGCAGAGGTCATAGTTCAAGCCCAGGTCCCTGAGCTTGGCTATGAGTATGGAGGGGACTATGGTATTGAATGCCGAGCTGTAGTCGATGAATAGCATTCTCACATAGTTCCCCTGCCTCTTGTCCAGGTGTGATGCTGCTGTGTGCAGCACATGGGCTATGGCGTCCTCCGTGGACCTGTTGGGGCGGTATGCAAATTGCAGGGGGTCCATGTTGATGGGGAGGGAGGAACAGATGTAGCCCTTTACTAGCTTCTCAAAGCACTTCATGGCTATGGAGGTGAGAGCTACAGGGCGGTAGTCGTTGAGGCAAGCAGGCTTGGATTTTTTGGGTACAGGGATAATAGTGGACTTCTTCAGGCAGGTGGGGATGACAGCCTGTTCTAAGGACAGGTTAAATATGTCAGTGAATACCGGGGCCAGTTGGTCGGCACAGACTTTTAGGACGCGGCCGGGGATGCCGTCCGGACCTGCTGCCTTCCTGATGTTCACTTTTTTAAAGGTCCGCCTCACCTCATGCTCTGTTACCCTGAACACTGAGTCTCCCTCAGCAGCAGACCCCCCCCCCCCCCCCCATTGCCGTGGCTTGTGGGCTGGTGTTGTTATTACCAGCATCAAACCTCGCATAGAAGGTATTGAGGTAATTTGCTAAGGAGATGTCACTGTTCAGTTTGAGGGAGGCGCCTTTGTAGTCTGTCATCGTTTTGAGCCCCTGCCACATAGCTCTAGAGTCAGCCTGTTCAAACTGGAGTTAAATTTTATCCTTGTAGCGCCGTTTGGCCTCTGTCACTGTCCTCCTTACGTTGTATCGCGCCACCTTGTGGTCATTCATGTTGCCTGCCACTAGGCCGTCGTTGTATGCGTTGGTGCGCGCTCTCAGAGCTTCACGGACGGATTTGTCTACCCAGGGTTTTTGATTTGGGTAAACTCTCATTGTGGTGACCAAAACAGCCTTTTTCCATCTAAGAAACATTGCTAAAGTTCGATTGTTTTTAACCCAACAGGATGCTGAGAAATTGATTCATGCTTTTATTTCAAGCAGACTGGACTATTGCAATGCTCTTTTTACTGGTCTTCCAAAAAAATCAATAGACAAGCTACAGCTAATTCAGAACTCTGCTGCTAGACTTTTAACAAAAACAAGGAAGAGAGAGCATATTACTCCAGTTTTAGCAGCATTGCATTGGCTCCCTGTATCTTTTAGAATTGATTTTAAAGTCCTTCTACTTGTTTGTAAAGCTCTTAACAATTTAGCACCATCGTACATTTCCAATCTCTTGTCCTTTTATGTCCCCTCACAAGCCCTAAGGTCCTCCACAGCTGGTATTTTAATTGTTCCTGGGGTGCCCCAAAGGAAAATTGGGGCATCTGCTTTTAAAATATGCACCACAGCTCTGGAACACAATCCCAAAAAATATTAGAGAGGCTGGCTCAGTGGACATCTATAAACAACAGTTGAAAACATACCTTTTTAATATTGCTTTTAATTAGCAACTGTTTATTATTTTTCTTTAAATACTTGATTTTATCCATTTTCTTTACTTGTGATTTTGACTGTGTGGTTTACTATGTTCTTTTTTTCTTCTTTTCTTTTTTTAATCTGTTATTATTCATTGTTTTATCTTTCTTTTATCATGTAATGTGAAGCACTTTGGGCTGCATCTTGTATGAAAAGTGCTATATAAATAAAGTTATTATTAATACACCATACAGTTTAAACCATAGACAGAGAATACTGAAACTTACATAGGCTCCTACACCAATCACTAAGCAACTATAATGTGTTTGGGGTTTTGTACAAGATGCTGAACAAACTTTAACAGATATTTTCTAAAAATTACACACCGGTTTCCACTTTTAGCAAAACACCTTTTCACTTTCACTTATAGTCTATGGAAGTCTATGGTATCTAAAGTTTGTTTCAAAGAAACTAGTCTAATTATAGAATAATGATTTATTTTATATTATTTATATTTTCTTCCCTAGTATTGAAGACAGCGTTCTGTAGCAACACACCAAATAATTTAAGTAATTATTTCCTTCCCTGCCTGGCTACCACACACCCAAGTGTAAAAATATTTTACAGGCTGGGCAGTACATTAGGTAAGCAGCGTTGTGTGTTCCTGGCTCCAAAAAGCACAGCTAATTGATTGATTAATCAAAGCTAAATCATCCCATTGTGACAACATTGAGGGGTAAGCAATTCAGAACAGCGTGTTTAGGCTTGTTAATCTAAAGGCTTCAAACCCTGGCCAAAACAGCAAGGAGTGCATTATGGCATTTTTGCCCAGTGCCTAAATATGTCTCCTTTTAAGAAAAGTAGCTGGTGATTTACAGAAGCTTTTTATATATTTTGTTATTCCCATTTCAGTATTTGATGTGAATATTTTATAAAAATCCACACTTGTTGCCCTACATAATAGTCATTTTTAACACTTTCAGTGCCTTGCGTTTTGCGCATTGGGCTGTCAGGATGCCAACGTTTCGTGGCTGTTTCAGCTATATTTTATGATCACACATTATTTCACGGTCAAAGGTAACAAGACCGCATCAAAGACCGTTATCCAAACCAACATTGAAGTGGGGGGGACGGGGGACGGGACGGGACAAAATGTATAGAATGTCTAGAATCACAGAAAAAAGGTAGTAATATGTCCCAGTCAAAGGTAACAATACCACAAACGTCTAGTTATATTATCAACCACCATCAGGGGTGGGGGGGGGGGGGCGCACTAAATAAATAAGTTATAACACATTTATTTAGACTGTTTTTAATTTCTCTACCGTTTCTACTCTGCTGTACTGGATTAGTTGTAGACAGTGTTTGCTATGTACCTGTATTCCAATGTGGATTCGTCCATAGACACACTGGGGAAGCAAATACACACACTTGAAACTTGGATGAAGAGTGAACAAATGTATTTTTACTGTTCACAGTTGCACACAACTGTACATTATAATCTTGAAGGTGACATATAAATACAGCGTACAGTACAACTACCCACTATGAAACCATTCACAGTTGTACTGTGCATTATACTGTGCAAATACATTGGGATGTAACAACCAAATAAAATCTCTGACTGATCAAATCTGACTCTGACGGTGTAGGTCCATCGTAAAAAAAACATTTCAAATTATAAATATTGTATTTTACTATGACAAACTTGGATGAAGAGTGAATAAATGTATTTTTAATGTTCACAGTTGCGCACAACTGTGCATTTATAACCTTGATGGTGACATAATTTACAATACAGCGTACAGTACAACTACCCACTATGAAGCCATTCACACAGTTGTACTGTGTATTTTATAACCTCGATAGTGAAATATTTACAATACAGCGTACAGACATATACACTGCTATTGACTATATATACACAAGATGATCACCAGCTTCCCACACAGTGGCGGCCGGTGCATTCTTCTCCATGAGGGGCGCTATACCAAACATTTTGCAAACATGTACCATGCATTGGCGAATATTTAAGTAGGTACAACTATCACCATTGCCATCAATCAATATATGATCACAGTCAGTCAAATGCAGCCACGCTTCCAATATGCCCTACACAAACACGCGCACATCTCTCTCTCTCTCTCTCTCTCTCTCTCTCTCTCTCTCTCTCTCTCTCTCTCTCTCTCTCTCTCTCTCTCTCTCTCTCTCTCTCTCTCTCCTTTTTAACAAGTTACCATTCATTGTCCGGGTCATTATGGCCCCCCCGCAGCGAAATTAATTAGTTCAACAACAACACAGCATCGCTCTAACAGAGAGAGAGAGAGAGAGAGAGAGAGAGAGAGAGAGAGAGAGAGAGAGAGAGAGAGAGAGAGATATCGCGAGTTAACTTGAAACGCACCACTGTCCAGCAGGCAGAAGGGCTTGATAAAGTATATCCACTGTGTCCAGACTGTGTTGATGTCCATCCATGTCCACTGCATCCATATATAGCTTCTTGTTAGCCAAGTTAGGCAACAAGTACTGTGAGTGACGAGCTGTGTCTTTGCCCATTTCCGCGTCGAACAGCCTGGCATTCCTATCGCCCTGCTCTAAGACAAACTCTAACCATAACCAACTTTGAAAGAGTGCCTAAGCTTAACCGTCGAAAGAACTTGCCGTCACGCTCTAAGACAAACTCTAACGTTACCTTAACCTACTTCGAACGAAGAGTGGCTAAGCTTTCCCAGTGTAGAAACTGACGTCGGCTAATCAGAGAGCGTCTCCGAGAAATGCAGCTACGGAAATTATTGACGCTGCTTGCTTAGATGATAATAGATCGCTTGGAAACGCGCCCGGTTTCCATCATAATACATCATATTTCAACGCACAGCGAATTACGCACTGATTGGCTGCAACAGTACAGTGATGAAACCAGTGCACGCCCACTGTAAGCGCTATGCGTCTAGCCCAGGAGAAATGCGGCTATGGAAAGTATAGAGGCGGTATTATTCTCTAGCAGACAGTCACTTCCTGTTCATGAAAACAATTATTTATATTTGATATATTAACGTTATATTGTGCATTGGAAACACAAACATACTTAAAATGAGTAAATATTATTCATTTTAAACATGTTTATTTGATTTCTAGGGCTCTTAAAAAGAAAAAAAATCTTCTTCTTCTCTCTTTTAACCAGGGAGGGCGGCGCTCTAGCGCCCCTATTGACCAGCCGCCACTGTTCCCACAGGACAATGATGAATGGTGTTGACAAGCTAGATCACTATATTGCTGTGAAGGTGAACCAAGAATGCCTATGCCAATGCCATATTTACAATAGTGGTCCAAATATCCCTGTGCAACACATTTGTTTTACCCACTACCCACTGTGCTACTGTGAAACCATTCACAGTTGTACTGTGTGTTTTATAACCTTGATTGTGAGATATTCACATATGTGCAATATTTACATATTTACAAAACACTATTTACATATTTACAAAACACTATACTACTACTATGCTAAACTAATGCAGATTGTTACACATGGTACGGGGAAGTACACAGCCACGTGTTTCACTCTGTGCCATACGAAGAGGGATTATTACCCTCAGCTAGCATAATCTCTCTTTGTATGGTAGAGAGTGAAACACTCTCCACGATGAAGTGGGACACTGCAGGATGTGCAATAGAACCTTGTTTCGTGTCTTTTGCCACGCTTACTACACACCCTGCAGTTGGATACTTTTTCATCGGCGTGGCTGTGTACGTCGCTGTACCATGTGCCCCAATGCCACCAACCAATCTACTCTGCGGGTCCTGTGTTGTGGCCCTAGGTTCCTTGCACCGCCGCCTGCCACCCCCCACCTCCTCAGCCCCTACCACCTCCTCAGCCCCCGCCTCCTCCTCACCCCCACCTGCCTCCTCACGATCCCCTGCTGCCTCACCACCACCTGCCTCCTCAATCCACCGCCTCCTCATCATCCCCTGCTGCCTTACCACCACCTGCCTCCTCCATCCCCGCCTCCTCTCCATCCCCTGCTGCCTCACCACCACCTGCCTCCTCAATCCCGCCTCCTCACCATCCCCTGTTGTGTGCCGCACCACACTGGTGATGAATTGGAGCATTGTCCTGTGCTGTCCTGCTGGGTTTCTGCATCTGTACAAAACAAACGCATTGAACATAGCTATTTGAAACAAATACAACACAAACTTCTTGGTCCACTTTTCACTCTTCCTTATACAAGGGTAATAAGCAAGGTTCTGATCCAACTTATCAACACCATTCATGCATTCATTATAGGCCACCACACATGTCGGCTTCTGTACGGCAACCCTCTCTCTCTGACCTCTTTGCCACACGTGGGCGGCCTCAAATGTGTCCTGGTGAAAGCTGCTCATCATCTTCACTATTTTTGTGTCCCTCCATGCTAGGACAATGACCCGGTTGTTGTGTTTGGCCATGGTCCCCCCCACCTCAAGTTCGGCATTAGATGCGCCCCTTATCTCCGGCGGTTCCCCCCTGTGTTTCCTCAGGGTACCACAGATGTCGGTCCGCAAGTGTAGGGGCCTGTCGGACAGGGCCACAGAATTGTACAGGTTGTCCATGTACAGTATGTAGCCCTGCCCAGCCAGGCATCCTAGGAGCCAGACAACGGTGTCCGCGAGGGTCCCCGCTTGCCCACAGTACGCGAGTCGCATAGCATGTACGACTTGATCCGTGGGATTGTAGACCCGGAAGGCCAGGCGCCCACGCCATGCCATCATTCCCTCGTCGATGGCGATTTCGCGGCTGGGCTGGAACAGCTCCCGGAACCGCGACAACAGATGGTTGTACTTTGTATAGCGTGTCATTGGCATCTAGATCATTATTGTCACTGAAGTGCAGGAATCGCCAGATCAGTTGGAACCTATTTCTAGGCATCGTCGCCATGACATGCGGGGTATGAAACAACCCGTCTGTTAACCAACACATATGAAGTGCAGGCTTCCTGATGATGCCGGTCAGGAAGAACAGGCAAAGGAAGCGCCTCACCTCCTCCATCCCGACAGGCTTCCAAGAAAGAGCCCTGCTGTAAATCAGGGCTGGGTCAAGAAGGGCGATGCTTTGCTCAGCGTAGGTGTTGGTCTGAGCAGCGATGTTGGACAGGAACTCCTCTTTCAGGAAGAGACTCAGGTGGTTCTGGGCTGGCTGTGAATGGCATTTCATTAGGCACCCAGCCCTCATGACGCCAGGTCTCCTGGCTCCCGGAACGAGCCGCTGACTTGCTCCTTGCACAAGCACCTCGTCCCCTTTGCCTCCCTCGACCTGTCAATTATACAAATATACAATTATTACCATAACTAGCCTACCCGTACACCCTACTGTAGACAAACATTCCTATAACAGGTAGTTAGAAACTTTGTGTGAGTGAATGAGTGAGTGTGTGTGTGAAAGAGTGAGGCCTGATAGCTTACCCCTCTGCCTAGAATTAGATGCTTCCCCTGTGGTGACCGTGACCTCCTCCTCCTCTTCCTCCTCTGGTTCTGGAATCACATGAACGTAACAAATGTATACATTAGATTCATTGTGACATTTTATCTACATGTCTGTGCATGTGCAATGCCGCACCACATATTATTATAGCCTTGTTCTCACCTAAGATGGATGGTGTGGTTGGCCGGCTAGCAGTTCCTCCATCGTCGCCGGAGAAATCGTCTTCTGAGACTGGGATCACAAAGTAAAATGTCACTTCTAAAACATACAGAGAATTGCAATTCTCCCCCCCCCCCCCCCCCCCGACCTAACCAGGTGTGGCAGTGTAGGATCTTTATGTGATGGGTGAGACGAGAGTAAAAAGGACATCGTTGTCGAGAACACAGTAAACATGCATTTACAATTGCACATGACATATAATATATATACACATCTGCTCTCAACACATACTAGGCAGATGCTGGATAATGTACGTGCATGTTCCAATTGAAAATAATGTGCTAATTTATGATAGCGCATGCTGTAAATGTCGGTATCTTACCTGCACTTGGTAACCAGTCCGTCTCGGGTCCTGAGTCGGTGGTATCCGAATCAAATTCAAAGTCCTGTACTCGTACCCATGTAACGGAGGTCCGTGAGTATATCCACAGTCACGATGGACTTCATGTGTTGTGAAGTGACTGTGGCACGTAGCGGTACTGCAAGTAAAACTCACTCCCCTTAAAAGGCATCCAGACCCATTACTTAGAAATTAATTCACCTCTTGGTATAGTGGTCTGCGATGTCGCCCGCGGTGCGGGAGACCGGGGTTTGACTCCCACTCAGGGCATGTCAAATAAGACCGGTTTCACCCGCTTGCGAGTTCCGCGTTGCCACTACTACTACTACTACTACTACTACTACTACTACTACTACTACTACTACTACTGCTACTAAAGTACGAACACTACACTACTATTACGAATACTACTACTAAAATGCGCTCTCTGAATAATCTCTCTGTCTGAATAATACTCTCTCTCTCAATAAACAACTCTCCAACTCAACGCCGACACTCTTCAGAGATAGCTGTATGTGTGATTCCTTATATACCTGCACAGCTTGTCACCTTTAGTATTGACCAATCCTAGAGATGCATTTCAATTGCCAAATGCACCAGAGCCACCCTATTTCTGTTACAATTGTGTTACAGGAGAGACTGCCACCTAGTAAAACTATATCGGAATAGCATGTCACGGCCCAAAAACCAGCCAGGGATGTCTGTGTGACTGTTAAGCATAGGAAAATCGAAAAAAAATTAAAACAACCCAGAAACGAGAATCTTCGTTTCCGCCACTCAACCGCTGGGCCACAGAAACGAGAATGTTCATGAACGGCAACCAATGTGTTAAATGGGACATATTTGAGTTAATATTGTTCCCCTAAACATGTCTTTAAAAATGTTTTGTTAAAAAAGAAAAAACACTCAGATTATGCATTTTAGCAGCCTGTATACTCTGTTTCAGTCCTATTTCTGTGCCAGTAACGAGCAGGCTGCTCATCCACCATCTAGCAGTGGTTCACCGGCCTGTACCATCAGACAAAATTCAGATCAAACTTTCAGACTAGACGTTGCAGATCAAATATGACTCAACACTCAAGATCTAGTAATCTAATAGCAATCTTACCTTTACAAATGTTTTCAGATGTATTATACATTTATCAATATTATTTCAGGTTACATTTTAGGTAGAAAAGAGGTCTTACTAACTACGCCGATGGGGGCTGCAATTCTAAATGGCTTGTTTCAAGAGGGAGGGTTCTTGTTACAGCTGAACTGCAGAAAAGGCACTCATGATAACTCATGATAAAAACAAAAAATTTAAAAAACTATTTAGTTATCCATCACTTCAAAGTTGTCATTGAGGATTCAGGTAATTTCAGGGATATATACCTGTGGTCTAGTTTATGTTATTTTATCATGTTGTGTCTTATTTTTCATCAATTCAATCTTTATATTGACTTTTGAGTCAACCCTCATTTACAGTGTCATTGAGTATTACAAAGTCATCATCAATAATCATCAACAACAATCAATTAACACTTTGATTGCCTAAGGCTAAATTCATGATATACCATCCCTTGCCAGCTCTATTTGTCTATGGAAAAGTTCCCCTTCTTTGCAGGGCTATAACTTTTTAAGCTGACGACACAGTAGTGGTGGGCCTGATCTCTGCAAACGACGAGAGGGCCTACCTGGAAGAGGTCAAGGTCCTGGCGGGATTGTGCCAGGAGAACAGCCTCTCCCTGAACGTCAGCAAAACAAAGGAGATGATTGTGAACTTTAGGAGGTCGGGGGTCAGGGACTACAGCCCCCTCAGCATCGACGGGGCACCGGTTGAGAGAGTGAACAGTTTCAAGTACCTCGGAGTCCACATAGCCGAGGACTTGACATGGACCACACACATTGACAGTGTTGTGAAGAAGGCACGACAACGCCTCTACTTCCTCAGGCGCCTAAGGAAGTTCCAAGTCAGTCAGAAGATCCTTAAGAACTTCTACTCATGTACAATAGAGAGCATCCTGACTGGCAATATCACCTCCTGGTTTGGGAATAGCACCGCACAAGACCGTAGCAGACTACAGAGAGTGGCACGTTCAGCCGAACGCACAATTGGAGGGGGGCTTCCCACTCTCCAGAACATTTACAACAAGCGGTGCAGGGGTAAGGCTAAGAGAATCATCAAGGACTCCAGCCACCCAAACAACTGCCTCTTTGAACTGCTGCGGTCAGGCAAGCGATACCGGAGTCTCATGGCAAGCACAGAAAGACTCAGAAGAAGCTTCTATCCCCAGGCCATCAGGTTGCTCAACGAACAATAACACTATGCAACAACCATCAAATGCACTCACAACACACACATCCACACGCACACACTCACTTTAAACAAACAACACACTGCAGCACCCACTCTCCACACTTTAGAACACCTAAACACACTTTATATTGATTGGTAAAGCATTTGCACTACAACCCATACCTCAGTACACCAAATTGTACCTAAATTGTACCTCATCCCATTTCTGCTTTGCACTATATAGTATATTGTATATTAGTATACTGCATAGTATATTGTATATTGTATGGTAACTTGTACATATGTATATACTGAACACTGTGTCTACGTACGTGACTTCTATTTTTTACTTCTATTTTTACATGCTATACTATTTTATTCATACTTATCTTTTGTCTAGCACAGTCTCTGGAGCATAACAGAAAGAAGCATTTTGTATAAAAGTATTCTGTACTTCTGTATGACAACTATTAAAGAAACTTGAACTTGAAAACAAATTGCTTTTAGCTTGTCAATCAGAATGGAGTGATTGACAGTGTCGAAGGCCTTTTGTAGGTCCAGCATGACCATGCTGCAGTATTTGCCCGCGTCTACCTCTTGTTTGATGTGGTCGTTCAAATAGAGAAGGCACGTGTCAGTGGAGTGGGATGTTCTGAAGCCAGATTGGAATTCGAAGATTAGATTTTTTCCCGCATGGTACTTTTCGACCTGTTCGTATTCTATTTTTTCCATGACTTTCGAGATGGAGGTAAGAATAGAAACAGGGTGGTAGTTGCCTGGGTCTAATTTGTTGCCCTTTTTGTGCAGGGGGGTTACTCTCGCTATAACCATCACAAAACCATAGAAATCTGCCAAACGGAATATCTGAACTTATTGGGGAATTTCCAGGATTTCCCATTGTCTTTGTATGTAATAAAAACAACCTCTCTTATACAATGTTGTTTTTTCCCCCCAAAGGCACTGAAATACAGGTAAGATGCGGCTCTACATCACAGGGAGGTGCTAATGCATCCACAAGGGCCCTCCACTACCTCTGTTTTCATCCCAAATGCCATCTCATACTCTTACTCCGGGGCTAAAATTCTGGATTTAATTCAATTCCTCCCAGGTATTGTTGAACGCAACAAGTCAGCACACACAGTGATTGTCCATGTTGGCACAAATGACATCCGGGGTAAGGGGGGGTCAATCAAGCTAGGCAATGATTACAAGACACTGGGAATGATTATAGAATGCCTGGGGAAAAAATGTATATTCTCTGGTTTACTCCCCACTCTTGACCGAGGCTCCGAAAATTTTAGCCGGACATACAGTGCTGATAGATGGTTATCTGGAATTTGCGATGCTCGTGGTTTTGGTTACGTCAGCAACTTTGATGCATTTTGGAAAAAACCTAGCCTGTACCGTGACAGATTACATCCCAACACCAAGGGAAGAAAAGTCCTAGCTAGCAATTTCCACTGCTATGTCAGGTCTGCCTCAAAGTGATGTCAGGACTATAGGTCTTCTCAGCACCACTCCCTCCACCATGACATGTCACAAGTGCAGCCCCTCCAAGCTGTAACTTACGAAGAGCCTATTACGCAGCTACCTGTAGGCCTACATACATTACAAAGAGACAATTTGATGTACATTAATTATCATTGTGCCCTCTCCTCCCTGCCTCCCGCTCCCATTCCAACAATTGTGGGCTGGGTCACCTGCACGCACTATCCATAGGTACTCCAGCTAACCCAGAGAATAGCTCCACTATTAAAATGGCCCTCCTCAATCCTCGATCCATAACCAACAAGTCTTTTATTATAAATGACCTTTTTGTCCGGGAAGAGTTAAGCTGTCTATTTCTTGTAGAGACTTGGCAAAGAGATCTGGAACAGACTCATCTCAATGAACTCTGTCCGCCGAACTGTAGCTCCATTAGCACTCCATGGCTATCTGGTCGTGGAGGTGGCCTTGCGTTGGTTCATAAAACTTGTATTGCATGTCGGACAGTGAACTCTGAGTCCTTTCAATCCTTTGAACTACAAATCACCATAGTTGGCAGAGCGCATCCATTTTATTGTATTTTAATTTATCGCCCTCCTGGCTCCACTAGTCTTTTTTTAACCGAGTTTACTGAGTTACTTACATCCGTGATTAAGCTGGACAACGTGCTGGTCACCGGTGATTTTAATTTTCATGTTGATGATGTCACATCAAAGGCTGCATCAGATTTTCTCGCGATTACTGACTCTTTTAATTTTGTTCAGCATATTTCGGGTCCTACTCATGTAGCCGGGCATACTTTAGATTTAGTTTTCTCACATGGGTTAAACATTAAGAATGTCAACCTCCAGGATTTCCATCTGAGTGACCATAAGTGTATACTTTTTGATGTTTGTTTTAACTCTGATGTGCTCCCTCATAACCAGATGACGCACAGACGTATAATTAAGCAAAACTCTGCAGATACATTTTCAACATTATTTGACTCTGATGTTCTGTCCAATTGCAATGAGTTAGAGTCCCTTGTGCAGTCTTTTCATGACCAATGTTCCACTATTTTGGACATAGTTGCTCCTTTTAAATCCAGACCTGCCTTCCGTACCAATTCTACTCCCTGGTTCAATGAGTCTATCCGCAGTTTTAGACGTCAGTGTAGAAAGACAGAGCGTTTATGGAAAGCCTCCAAGCTTGAAGTCCACAGGTTACATCTCAAGGAGCTATTGATCCAGTTTAATGACATGATAAGGGATGCAAGAACTGCATATTTTGCTAATCTAATATCATCCAACAAGGGAAACTCAAGGGTTTTGTTTGAAACAATCAATACTATTGTTGCTCCTGTGCCTCCATGTGTACCTGTATATTCTTATACTGACTGTAATAACTTTTTGAATTATTTTGTGGATAAGGTCAGTGGTGTTAGAGCAGGCATCTGCCCCTCATCCCTTTCTGACAGCCTTCCTACCACTGTCTCTCCTCCTCTCACGCTGCTAGACTCGTTCTCTCCAGTCACCTTAGAGCAGGTTTCTATAGTGCTGCACAAAACGAAACCCTCTTTTAATCCCCTTGATGCTGTTCCCTCATCCCTGATTTTAGAGGTCCTTGACTCAATTGGTCCCACAATTCTGTCAATAATTAACCGCTCTCTGGCATCAGGTTCTGTCCCTAGCCTTTTTAAACATGCCATAGTTCAACCTCTTTTAAAAAAGGCTAACCTAGACCCCTCTCTTCCTGAGAATTATAGACCAATCTCCAAACTACCTCTGCTGTCCAAGGTGCTGGAGAAAATTGTGGCTGAGCAGCTTCTCATGGTTCTAGAAACCCATAATCTGCATGACCCATTCCAATCAGGCTTTCGGAAATTTCATTCCACCGAAACAGCCCTTCTTAAGGTTACCAATGACATTGTAGTGGCTGCAGATGATGGTAAACACTCACTATTAGTTTTATTGGACCTCAGCGCAGCCTTTGACACCGTTGATCATGTGGTTATGGTGCGTAGGTTCAATGATGTGTTTGGGATCTCTGGGTCAGCACTGAGATGGTTCTCATCTTACCTAGCTGATAGAAGCTTTTCTGTGTCAGTGGGTCAGTTCATGTCGGACTCTACCCCACTGTCCTGTGGGGTTCCGCAGGGTTCTGTGCTAGGGCCAATGCTGTTCTCCCTATATATATGTTTCCCCTAAGCCAGATTGTTGTGAAGGATCAGATTAAACCGAATATATATATTTATTTATGGATATATATTTAATAGTATTTGTATATCGTTTGATATCCCTTGTATATTCCTTGTACATATACACTGAATATCCCTTTAGTCTACTAACAGCCCATAATAGTTTCATTCTCTCATTGGACAAGAACTTGGCGCCAGCAGCCAAGCCCCTTGGTTCAAGTTCAATCGTGCCGACGAACATGTCGTTACTAGCCCGGTTCCGCGTAGGAATACGTCTGGCGAAATACGAATGGTACTATTTGTTCACAGCGCATATATATATGGCGCAAGTAAAGTAGAACTTTCTTTTAGTCCCTTAGCCCTTAGTTCTTTACCCTCCAACCTAGTGGCAAGACGTTAAGCCTCACCCACGATACACGTGTGGTGCAGTATGGTCAACTTGGCCTCAGAATGGCATTGAGACATCGTGTGGATTAATAGTTGAATTGTCATAGTTTGGCACTATACCGTCGAGTGGGACGTATTTCTATTAAGTTAATAATAGTCTATTATGTATGGTGCATCGTTCGGTTAGAGTTATACAGTGAGTAGTACCCCCATCGTTTCCTCGCGTTATCTAGAGTCTTAACCAGGCTGGGCAGACCACGTGTGGTGCTTTCATCCGAGGAGTTCTGGGCTAGGACGAGTGGACCTGCACATTGGATTACCTTATCCGGACGACGGCGAGCCCTACACGGCTTGGATTATCTACTTGCTTTGGGTGCTTTGATTTATGCCATGGATAACAGCCAACACTGGTGAGTGTTGGAACTACCCCCCGAGAGGAGTCCAGGTGAGACGGCGCTCTACCCCGAGTGAGGTCGCCTCACGTCTCTTCGTTGTGGACCGGCAGCTACCGTCTACAAGAGGGCCCAACTGTATTCATCTGTGGACCAAGGTTCTGTGGGCACCGTGTTCAGCACTCTGAATTCTCCCAAGAAATCGTTGGCCAGATGGGATATCGCCGGCGGCTCTCCTAACCCCCCCCCCTACTGACTTACAACCAGCAGGACCCCCCTTTAGTATATCCAGCTATAATCATTAAGTACCATCGCTATAGTTCCCTAAAGAACCAGGTTGTATACTTGCTTCCTGCGTAACCAGAGATTGGACATTCAATGTTGATTTGCCTACGAATACTCATTTGCCTTACAAGTGCATTCAAATCATAAATGTCATTAAGTGAACGTTGTATATACCCTTTGCTATATATTAAATATTCGACTTATACATTTGTGTGGACTTGGTTTCATGGTGGGAAAGTGTTCATCATATCTATATCATGTACTGTGTGGCCAGTAGTTAAAGTACATAAAGCGGTAGTGGTTTAATGATACCATACTTATCAATACAGTCAGGGAATTGTACCCCTCAGTTACACAGATTATTAAACGTTTTAATGGAATATTTTATCAATTTTATGCGGATGACATCCAATTGTATTGTTCTTTTAAGCCCAGTGAGTGTAATCGTTTTTGCATTATTAATGAATGCATCGATGCCATCAAGAGCTGGATGGCTGATAATTTCCTTCAGCTTAATGCAAGTAAGACAGAAGCCCTCATTATTGCTCCCGACCACATCATCCCCATTATAAAAAATTCTATTGGACCCTTAGGTCAGTGTGTCAAACCTCATGTGAGGAACTTAGGTGTAATTTTTGATGACTCTATGTCTTTTAACAGCCATGTCAACCAGCTCACACGGTCATGTTTTTATCAGCTCAGAAACATTGCCAAATTAAGATTTGTTGTTTCTAGAGCTGAAATGGAAATGATCATCCATGCTTTTATTTCATCACGCCTGGACTATTGCAATTCAATTTTTACCTGTCTGGATAAATCTGTGCTAAACCGCTTGCAAATCATTCAAAACGCAGCGGCAAGGCTTTTAACTGGGACAAGTAGGCGTGCCCACATAACCCCTATTTTATCCACTCTACATTGGCTCCCCATTAATTATCGTGTCCATTTTAAAATTCTTGTTTTAACTTTTAAAGTTAAACCTAAACCTCCAAGGTAGATCCCCTGTGTACATTTTTTATTTACTGCGCCCCTACTCCCCCAGTCGTGCACTTAGGTCCTCCCACCAAAATCTCCTGGTTGTCCCACGGACCCGGTTAATAACAAAAGGTGACCGGTCCTTCCAATTTATGGCCCCTACCCTTTGGAACACCCTCCCCCTTTCTATGCGTTCACTTGACTCCCTATCCACTTTTAAGGAACAGTTGAAAACGTTTTTATTCAGACAGGCTTTTAAATAATTCCTGGTTGTATACGTTGTTTATTTATTTATAATTGTTGTTTTGTTTTTAGTTGCACTCATATTTAGTTATTTAATTGTAACTATGCCTATGCTTACGATGTGTCAGAATTGTTTTATGTGTAGTGCGTTCATCTCTATGTTGCTATGTTTTACTTCTGTGAAGCACTTTGTGATTTTATCTGAGAAAGGTGCTATACAAATAAAGTTTACTTACTTACTACCGCTGCATATGCATAGGGGGGGGGTAAAAAACACGCACACACACTTGTCAGATGCTGGAAACAACAGGTTGAACGCGTGGGACAGCAGGATAGAGACACATGATGGCTCTCTTAAAACTCTCCTCCCCCTCCCCTGCAAAGAAGAGGGTCAGACCATGTCCCCATTTAATTGCTTATTTGGGAAGGAAGACCTAATTGAAACGTGAAACTGCATTACGATTCAGAAATTAAAAAAAGCACTTGACATCCACCAGGCTTCCAGGACCATTAGGAAAGCTGGGAGAGGCAGGTTATCAGAATAATGAGATGTTTCTTTGGCACTCCGCCATGTCATAATAAAGAAACAGATAGGACAAAAACATCATACTAAAGTTTACAATGCCTCTTTAGAAGGTAGTTTAACTAGGGATGCACTGATGTGAAAATGTTGGGCGATAATAACCGATATTAACATTTGTTTAATGGCTGATACCGACGTTGATATGATCTGTATAAATAAAACAAATCTCTATGATGATAACATTTTATACATACTATTTTTGCACATACTGAAACAATGTTAGCCCGCAATCCTGTGCTGCGTCATTGTCACATGCAAGATGCATCATTACCCAAAACACACACACACAGCTACTGTAGCTAATGGCAGCTAGACAAAGACATAATAATCAGTTGTTCACATCGGCCCAGGTTTTCTCATCAGACCAATGCAATCAATAAAAAAGTCACTATCACCAGCCGATATGTTTGCCAATATATATCTGCCCAGTTTTGCTCGTCGCACTGATACCGATATATGAATAAGTCACAGCTTAACTTAGCTCATATTTCATTTTCTTTTACTCCACCACTTTATTGTATTATCTGTCTGTTAATGTCTGTCCGCTAATATCGCACCAGTAACGTCCAAAGCAAATTCCTTGTATGTGAAAAGAATACTTGGCATTTTAAAATAAAAATCTAACCCTAACTAACCTTACTGGCATGCACTTGTCCTAATATACTAACCTACTGTACACTGTAGCACTCAACACTTTGATGAACATTGTTACTCAGCTGATAGAGTTGTGCCCTTCCTGATGACTTGTCGTACAGAACTTGTAAGTCGCTTTGGATAAAAGCGTCAGCTAAATTACTAAATGTAAATGTAAATGTAAATGCCGATATGGTCACCGATATATCCCTAACTATTGGTGTTGGAGGACGTATCAAGTTAACCAACAACATTGATGATCAACTGGTTCATGGAGCGTTTGGATTATTTCCCCAACTGCTGCTTGATCAGTCGCACGACTGCAAGGTGTTTCCAAACATCACACGAAGCGTAGCGGCCATCTATCCCCAATAAGAAGCAGTATAAAAAGAAGGGTGGGATGAGATGTCGGTTAACTATTACACTATTATGCACTATTACACTATGACACACTATTACACACGGTTGCACACTATTACATACTATGACACACTATTACACGGTTGCACACTATTACACGGTTGCACACTATTATACGGTTGCTCACTATGACACGGTTGCACACTATTATACGGTTGCACACTATGACACACTATGACACGGTTGCACACTATTACACACTATTACACACTGTTACACTGTCGCACATACTTCAAAAAAAAAAACACAGGTTTTAACTGTTGAAAAGGCTGTTGTGATGAATGGGTATTAGGGGCTGCTGGCCAGGCAAATGAACTGTCGCCAACACGTGCATTATCCATCCTTGAAAGATTATGATTATGAAAAGGAAGGTCATACTCCAATTATTGGAAAAAGCCTGCAGTGGCTGTGGTGTTGATGAACGCACATGACTGGAATGGATCAGAAGATAGGCTTTAAAAGCACTGGTGGCTGGGAGGTTATCAACCTTTTAAATGGACTTCATTTATACAGCGCTTTTATCCAAAGCGCTTTAATGGCTTATGCCTCCCGTCCACCCGCTCGCTCACACATTCACACGCCGACGGCGGCCATGCAAGGTGCCGACCTGCTCATCGGGAGCAGTTAGGGGTTAAGGACACTTTGACACGCTGCCGGGAGGAGCCGGAATCGAACCGGGAACCTTTCCGATTACCTCCTGAGCCACTGTCGCCCGCTTGCCGCTTCAGTACAGTACACTCTATTCCTTTTCTGTGTTCTCTATTTTCTACCATGATCATCCAGACATGCTTATTGTAGATATGATGTTTGTAATGTTGTTGTGCTGGAACCACTTCATCCAGAACGGCAACTCAACGGCAACGTTCCATCCTTTGGAAGTTTACATAAACAAATGAGGATTATTGAGAATGGTTTCTGAAAATAATTACTAGAGGTAAGTGTACCTACTAATCACAACATGCTAGGATTTCGAATACACACACAACTAAAAATATGCTATATAGCATAACTAGCTAGCTAGCATTAGCTCAATAAGCAGCATGAATCACAATGTAGCAAAAGCCAAGTTATAGTCATATAAGTCACAACAACTTAATGCAGGCTACATATAACATTTATCTAACATAAAACCACAGGCACTACATTTTGTAGGCGACTATATTACACAAATAGGCGACATTATTCACAAACACACTCTCTGATGTGACTGCAAGACACCACATGCACTTACTGTAATACAACACTAGGACACACGGGCTGTCCAGAAAAGAACCTGACTCGAAATAATAAAACCCAGCACAACCAAATAATGGGGAATTTACAACAATAATAATAACAATAACTTTATTACTATATTTATATAGCACCTTTCATACATGGATTGCAGCTCAAAGTGCTTCACCGTAAATAACATAACATGAAGATAGCAAAATTAGCATACAGTTGATAAAGTGCAGACATAAGAATAGGTATAAAAGACAATAAAAGTAGTGCAATGTAGAAAGTGCAGACATACAAATAGGTATGACATAATTACAATAAGTACAGTGTTGCTCGAAAGCACGCAAACCCCCCCGGAACAGCCAGTCCCCCAAACATCCGACACATCAATCCCCATCCAAGACACACCTCCTGATAAAGCACGCCATGACCGAAGGAAAACACAAACAGCCCGCGCGCCACACACACCGCCATGCAGGGCGATGGGAGTGCCACCCCCACAGGCCTCCCTATAGTTTGTTTTACTGCCGCCCACTTTTCTCTATGTTGAAAGCTGTCAATGGAAGGCCTAATTAAAGCAACGTGTGTCTTTTTATTCATATGAATTCATCATGTTCTGGAGAGTGTACAGAGCAAATTGAAACCATCAACACTTCATCACGGCACTCACCTCCGCTGCTCCAGCCTTAAATGGTCTGGTGAGACACGCTTAGTGTTGTGTCTCACCAGACCGCTTGAGGCCGGAGCAGCTGAAGGTGAACTTGATTCATTAATAAAAAGACACGTTTCGCTTAGAGATTTTTACGAAATGCTTAGAGATGAAATAGGATGCGGTCGGGTGGCGTAGCGGAGATTGCGCTCGTCACCAATGCAAGAGGCTGCGGTCTCGACTCCCGGAGTCAGCATAGCCCTGCGGCTTGGGCCGGTCGTCCCTACTAACTCGTTTGGCTGAGTTAGGGGGAGGTAAGTCGTGGGTGGTAATCTGGCATTGTGGACAGTGACGCCTACAGGTCAGGTCTGGGCGCCTGCTCAGCGAAAGGCAGGAAATGGTGAGGGCAGCGTGACCTCCCACGCGTTACACTTCACCAATGAGAGTCCTCGCTGCCAGGTGAAAAAAGAGCCACTGGCTGTCTCCATATGTGTCGGAGGAAGCATGTGGTGGACTTCAGGGTTCCCTTGTACCGACCAGTAGAAGGAACATGCGCACAACAACCAGGTAGGGGAGGGGGGGAATTGGCATAACGACTAAATTGAGATGGGGAGAAAAATAGAAGAAATCAGGCGGAGAAAAAGAGGATTAAAAAAAAATAGATGAAATAGGATACCAAATGTATCTGTCTGTTTTAATGTAATACGTGATTTTAAAATGTCAGTAGTGTAACCAATGTAACCAGAGCAGCATTATTTTAGATAATATATTATAAGATAAGATAAGATAAGATAAGATAAGATAAGATAAGATAAGATAAGATAGGATAATATATTCCTTTATTGATCCCCTTGGGGAAATTCGGGTGTCGGTATGGTACGACAGGAATGTTTTAGCTAGCTAACAAAAACTGGCACCCCTAATTATTTGACTTTATTTTGGGCACATGTTTAGTGGACATATTTATTTCTCCCACTTCAGGGTGGCAAAATAATTAATTCATGTATGTTCTGAGTCCAGGCAGTGAGATCCTGGGTTGTCTCTTCTTAAGAAAATAAATAGAAAATACACAAAACATATTGAACTGGTCACATCAGACGATCATTGAGAACATAAAAAAAAATGTATATTAAAAATATGTTGCCGGGGTTAATGTTTGTCAAATAGTTCACATAAACACAACAACACTGCTTAACTTATACAATTGTGTTCTAACTAAGATGCACTGAAAAAAGCTATTTTCGTGCATAGTGTAGACTGTAGATCATCCTAGATTGATAGACTTACAACTAAGCATTTCCTGGCAGACGAGGGTCAACCTACAAATATGAGACACTTCTGACAGCACAATGATGATGTAACTAAGAGATCCGCTGGGATAAATTTAGATAGATATTATTATTTACCGTACAACGAGATTGACATCATATGGCCAGCCTGCCAACACACCAGAATGGCAGATAACTAACAGAACAGCACTTCCACGAGAAATCATATTGAAACAGCGCGAACGCCGCCACCTATTACCGCCGGTAGAGCGGTGCTAGGAAAACTTTACTCCATCTGTACCTCACCGCGCCCACAGACCAGAAGGATGACATTCCTCAAGATTACATACACTGCCTCCAGGATCATCGGTCTCCACCCTGCCGGTCTCCAAGCGCTCATTGACAGTGCTGTCACTCGCAAAGTGCTCACCACAGCACTTGACCCCAGCCACCCCCTCAACCCATGTTTCACTCTGCTCCCATACAGCCGCAGAAACAGATCTGTAAACAAAGCATGCAGTGGTGGGAGCTTCATGACTGATCACTGCCTTCAACAAACTGCACCAATACCCACTACTATGGACTTCTGGTCCGGTGGCTGTACTTTGTGTCTTGTGGATATTGTTGATGTTTGATGATGGATTTTAATTCTTGTTTTAATCTTTAAAAAAAAATTAAAAATGTACCTCTGGACCAAGAGAATCAGACGGATAAAGTGAAGATTTTATCCAGATTATTTTATTATTGCAACTTCCACTAAATGTATTAATCTAGCTACGTACTGGGGAGACTGATAAATTACAGATAAAGGAATATAGCAGGATGATCGGTTACGATAGTTAAACTCACATTGAACGGGGATTCCCAGTTAAACTGGGCTTGCGTCAATCTTTGAAATCTTTCCAAACAGGTGTTATTTGGACAAACTGACCACATATTTGGAATCTAAATGGTGACACTCATCTGGTAATCTGGAGGTTTCCGGTTAGATTCCTGCTTCTCCCGGGCAGCGTGTCGAAGTGTCCTTGAGCAAGACACTTAACCCTTAACTGCTCCCCATGAGCAGGTTGGCACCTTGCATGGTTGCCTCCGCTGTCGGTGTGTGAATGTGTGAGTGAATGGGTAAAATGTGAGTAACAAATTGGAAAGTCTGTTGGATAAAAGTGCACCACTTTTCATTTACCATTTACATTACAACTGTATAATAGTCCTAGCTCTTCGTTAAAACAGCGTTCGGCCTTGGTAAATAGTCAGCATATCTGCCCCACTATAATACTGCCAGCTATTTGTTAGTTCACTTCAAATTGTCGTATATGGTTATGATATCACAGCTAAGGGGCTGTCAGGGAAGGCTGAACTACGCCCCTTAGCTGTGATATAATAACCATATACCACGGCCTGCCGGCCCGTGAGCTATTGCTTAATTACCTGATTGCATTCTTCTACTTTCTTCTGTGTTCATTGTGTATTTGTGTAGGCTGTGAAAACACATGTCCTCTTAGAGGACAATATTAAGAACAAATAATCTATGTAGACTAACACCCTTGAGAAATAATCTCAGCCACTGCATTATATCAAAGAAAACACATGTTTGGCTTTGAAATGTACTATAACTATAATTTATGGCTACAAGTCCTACGTTCCTGGCCAAATTCCCAATCAGGTCTCTGACATCAAGGCCACCTAATCATCTCTTCCCCTTAATTGACTGATATCAATCCCTATCTCATGAGCCGTTCAGCCATTGTGTAGTGTGATGGGTGCCGGGTGCCAGTGTATGGTAGCCATTGAGCTCTTTACCGTAACTCTTTGAATATTTGGGCTATCGAAAAAAGCTGTGCCGTCTAAAAGCCAAGGAGCTGAGCTTTCTTCACATATATTGCCTTTTACAGTCATCCAAAAACTGTGGGAGTTATTGAGGAAGTAAACACAACTAGAATTATACCTGCTTCAAGGTCAACCACTAAGGAAAAAAGTGAGTAAAACTTTGCCTAAAAAGCATAATCTAAAAGACCAGGGTTCAAAAAAAGTATTACAGTGGCATAATAGTTCAACATTTACATTGATGGGCAAATTTATGGGCAATTGCAGTGCCTACTTCACTAAAAACCTGTAAAAATCTCATTCCGATTTTTGTTATCCTTGTCTAATAAAAGTTTGATACACTCAAAACATACAGTAAGTTCAAACAATAACAGACATTTAAAGCTGAAGAAGTTCTGAAAAACGGGTGAAAAGCCCTCACAGCACATTTTCTGACAATTACACAGCAATAACAACTACATACAGTATACCCAAATGGACTGTTTCAGGCTTAGGCTTTTTAGGGGAACAAGAAAGTCCACAATGTACTCATGCCTGGCTTCAACCCCTTTTTGGGGAGAGCATCATCAAAGTTATCTTGCCAGGCAGCTCAATGAGGAAATTAATGGAGGGTGAAATTACAGCAAAATGAAAACTTTAAATACCGATTCAATAATACCAGGCTGACTACCATTTTCTGGAAGAGGGAACTTGTAAGCTAGAACAGGTATAACTTAGATCGCTGAATTTGGTTGTCTTCCTGTAGTCATTGCATTGATTTGGTGTATCAGCAATAGGCCCGCAGGATCATCAAAGACCCCAGCCATCCCAACCACAAGCTGTTTCAGCTGATGCAATCTGGCAAGCGATTCAGCAGCCACACGGCCCGGACCAGCAGGTTCCGGAACAGTTTTTCCCCCCAAGCAATCAGGCTCATGAACAAAGAACACTAACAGCCCTGCCCACCTGCCACTCACATGGACGTAAACAGACAGCACACAAAACATGTAAACAATGTTACATTTACTGGGGCAAGCCCATACGCACATTGCACTTTGCACACTCTACACACACTACACCCATACTGTGATTACTGTACTATATTTAGAGCTATATTCAGAGCTACTTCAACGTTGTCTCCTGCTGCTACTTTATACTATTGTATTTGTATTGCTTTTATTTCTTATCATTCACATTCATATTTTCATATTCATATTTTTCTATCTCTTTTCTTACTGTGGTTTATGTATGCCATGTAGTGCCATTTATATATACAGCACTTTGGCGCAACTACAGTTGTTTTAAATGTGCTTTAGAAATAAAACATACTAACAATACTTCTCAATATACATTTTATTTTGATCTCACTTTATTGATGTCGCTGCTACATGGTTGAGAAACCAAGACCAGAACTATTGTTTGCTGTAGAATATACTGATGACACACATAAAGAATAGAGAGTCGTGTCCTTGAACTTGAGTCGGGAAAACAGTCAGCTTTAGACGTCTCGGACACTTCAGGCTTTTCCAAGGAGCCTCAAGCGAGGTCTTCTAGTCTGGAGAGTCCCAGACATAGTGCTCAGGACATGGTCTTTGCGCCCAATACGGAGTGGCAGTGTAACCGCTCGGTCTCGGCCTCAACAAAAGTGCTCCGCAACATGATCCAGCACGCAGCGGCCTCCACTGAAACCCCGTCTTCCTGTCCTTGTGATTGGCGACTCCATCACCCGGCATATTAAGCTAGACAAGCCAGCCGAGATCAAATGTTTTGGGGGAGCCAGAGCTACCGACATTGAAGCCAACCTGAGATTTCTGGTGAATAGCGTCAAGGGAAAAGTTAACCCACATCTCGCACCCACTGAAGATACATTTGACCATATTGTTATACACGTCGGAAATAATGACTGTAGGATGAAAGTCTCTGAGGTCACAAAGATCAACATAGTTAGGCTTTCTGACCTCGCCAGAAAGATGAGTCGACACCAAGTAATCTTCTCTGGCCCCCTGCCTGTAAACCGGCATGATGATGAGTTCATGAGTAGGTCAGCTTCTCTACACCGATGGCTGGAAAAATACTGTAAAAAACAGGGCTTAAGGTTCGTGGATAACTGGTCCTCTTTCTGGGGGTGCCCTGGCTTGCTGAGAAAGGACGGCGTGCATCCTAACATGCTAGGCGCCTCTCTCTTATCTAGCAATATAGACAAGATTATAGCTTCGGGCTGACAGCCACCCCACAAGCATGCCAGGGTGCAGGCTCTTAGCGAGCCTGCTAGTCATGCTAAACCGATGGAGCCTGCCAATCCCTATACCTTTCCTAACCATGCTGGGTCCCTCCTCCTAGAATATCTCGTTACGCTCCGCTTTACCCAACTCGTCCTTGTGCGATAAACCATGCCAACTTAATTGCGATTAATCCTACCCGCATGGCTGAAAATCGCGCTGTTAAATATACAGAGTGCGTGAAGGTTGGCCTTATCAACATTCGCTCTCTGCCAACCAAAGCTCTTTTGGTAAATGAACTGATAACAGACCATAGTCTTGACTTATTGGGCCTCACTGAGACATGGCTTAAACCTAATGAGTTTCTGCCCTTAAACGAGGCTTCACCCCCTAATTTTAGTAGCTCCCATATCGCACGCACCTCCAAGAAAGGAGGCGGAGTTGCTCTAATTTACGACTCTAAGCACAACTTTACATCCGACGCAAACTGTAAGTTTTCCTCGTTTGAGGTGCTCCTGTTGCGTCCCTCTCCACCCAACCGAAAGTGTGGCGGTCTGATTCCTACCTCCACTGCATCCTTTGTAATGGCTGTCCTTTACCGCCCCCCAGGCCCTTACACCCTCTTCCTAGATGAGTTTTCAACTTTCATCTCTGAGCTTGTTACGCGCTCAGATAACATTTTAATTGACCTAGTCCTAGCCCGCGGTCTCACTGTGTCAAATTTGACCGTTTCCCCCTATGTTCCTGCTCTCTCAGACCACTACCTCATCAAATTTCAAATTGATCTGACGGTTTCTCGTCCAGACAGTGTAGAATCCTACATGAGCCGTCGTATTAACGCCTCAACTGTCCCAACTCTAGTTAACTGCCTACCAGACACCCTCTCTCCCTTCCTCTCTTACTCTGGCCCCGTTGATCTCTTTACAGACAAACTTAACGCCGCCCTTCATAGCACGCTCGACATTGTCGCTCCCCTTAAGCCTAAAATTAAACGTGCTCCGCAACAACAAACTCCTTGGTTTACGGAGGAAACACGCTCCTTTAAAAAGGCTTGTCGCAAACTTGAACATAAATGGCGTTCAACCAAACTCGAAGTATTCCGCCTTGCCTGGAATGATAGTTTACGTAACTACAAAAAGGCACTCTCACTTGCCAAAACCTCATATTTTTCCAGGCTCATTAATGAAAACAAAAACAACTCAAAGTTTCTGTTTGACACAGTTGCAAAACGTACTCAGAAACAACCAAGTGCCCTAAACCATGCGTTCTCGGCTAACAAATTAATTAAATTCTTTACCAAGAAAATGTACCTCATTAGAGATGAAATTGTTGCCTTACTCAACAATCAGAGTCCCTCCCAACCTCTGATGGGCCTTCCCCCTGACTTTGAATCCAGCCATACGCTATGCTGCCTTGAAAACGTCTCACTTAGTGCCCTCTCTAAATTGGTTGGCGCGGCTAAACCCTCAACCTGTCTGTTTGACCCTGTTCCAGCAACTCTCATCAAAAAACTCTTCCAAACTCTAGACCCTGCCCTACTCAATATCTTCAACACCTCCTTGTCTACTGGCGTGGTGCCCCTGGCCTTTAAATCAGCCGTCATTAAACCACTACTTAAAAAACCGAACCTCGACCCTCTAATCTTAAAAAATTACAGACCCATCTCCAATCTTCCGTTCCTATCCAAAGTGTTAGAACGGATCGTCGCAACGCAACTTACTGACCATTTATCAAACAATAATCTTAATGAATCTTTTCAATCTGGCTTTAGAGCCTTACACTCCACCGAAACGGCCGTTACCAAAGTCACAAATGACTTACTGCTCTCTCTTGACTCAAACCTCACTTCTGTGCTCTTATTGCTTGATCTCAGTGCAGCCTTTGACACTATCGATCACTCGATTCTTCTAGGTCGGCTTGATAATCATGTTGGCATTCGGGGTCACGCACTAGCTTGGTTTAAATCCTATTTAACTGATGGAACACACTGCGTGGTCTATAATGATTTAACATCTGAGACCCTCCCAGTGCAATGTGGTGTCCCACAAGGCTCTGTCCTGGGCCCCTTGCTATTTTCGATTGACATGCTACCCCTCGGCAATATCATACGCAAATTTGGCATAAACTTTCATTTTTATGCTGATGACACCCAATTATATATACCTATTAAGCCAAATGATTCCTCCCAATTACAAAACCTTGAGGCCTGCTTGCTTGCCTCAAAAAGTGGATGTCGCAAAACTTTCTACTCCTTAACACATTAACTGCCACGCTTCTATCCATCAATGTATGATCACTGCCACCAGTCTAAGCCTATGGAGATGTTCACCTTCTTTGCAGGGCTATAACTTTTTTAATTGTATTGCTAAAATTGACATTACTATGGCCCATTCAACATCGATTATCTATCGTTCAGGATGTAGGAACGTTATACTTTTTCATTCATAGATTCATACGAAAATACCGTCTAGAATATAAATATGTTTTTATCGTTTTCTGCAGTAATTCGTAGAACGCTAGTTATAGGCCTAAACACATAATATAGATTATCGATTGCAGTTTATTCGCAATCCACGCTATATAAAAAAATCCAACTGAATACGATCCTAAACGTTATGACTCATCATGCGTGGATGAAAGGGGGGGGGGGGTTGTTTATAATTCCGTGATTGTCAGTAAATGTTTTATGTAGTATGGGTGATATATTGATGAGAGCGGTTTGCATTGAAAAGAATAAACAATCAAGCTGAAAGTAACGTTACTGTCCTCTTACCGTTCGCCGATGAGACTGGAGGAAAAAGATCCCACTTATTTGACGTCGATCGACTAGATCCATTTCCGGTTTGTATGGCGCGATAAACGCCCAAATCATATCGATTATTGAGTTATGGCAGCGATCCATATACACGGATGTGTGTCTAGAGTCCCTCAACAATATGTGACTGCCGGACGGATTTCTCAGATGCACCGAGATCACCAGAGATCCATTTCCGGTTGTAACTCGCCCGATCATCAACCAGGCGGCGGTATTGAAGCGTTGCACGGTTGTGCCGAGTTCCACTGTCTCAGCCAAGGCTGGGTGGCGGAATTATGAATACCATGGCGAAAAAATGAAATATGATCTCAATAACGTCGTACGCCGTGGCTTGGTGGAATTCGCATGACCAGCAAACCCGTCGTATGCCGTTTATGGCGGTGGATGTGTTAATGCAGATAAAACTGAGATGTTAATTGTTGGCCCCCCAAACCACAGAGGCCTGTTTCAGGACATCTCCCTCAACTTTGATACTTGTCATGTATCCCAGAGCTCCACCATAAAAAACCTCTGAGTAATTTTTGATTCCTCCCTCTCATCTAATGCACATATAAAAAAGATTCACCAAAATTGCCTTCTTCCATCTTCGTAATATCGCAAGAATTCGCCCCATTTTAACTCTGGCTGATGCTGAAACCCTGATTCATGCTTTTGTCTCATCACGTCTGGACTACTGTAATGCACTTTTTTTAGGCCTACCTAATTCAAGCATCAAAAATCTTCAACTCGTGCAAAATGCGGCTGCACGGATACTAACTACAACTAGACAATTTTATCACATCACACCAGTTTTGTCCGCCCTACACTGGCTTCCTATTCAAGCCCGATCTGACTAAAGTGCTACTCCTCACCTACAAAATTTGAAATGGGCTTGCACCGCTCTATCTATCCGATCTCATCTCCCGATACTCGCCCGCTCCTGCTCTGCACTCACAAAATGCGGGCTTCTATCGATTCCTAGGGTTAAAAAGAAATCCGCCGGCCACAGAGCCTTTGTCTACCGCGCTCCCTACATGTGGAACAAATTAACTGCCGTCGTCAGGGGCGCCTGCTCTGTCGAAGCTTTAAATCCCTGCTTAAGACCCATCTTTTTTCTCTCTCCTTCAACCTACCCTGATCTCACCTGGTCGGGGACTGACCTTTAGATTAATCTGTCCAGTTTAGTTAGGATGTCTATTTTCTCCCATGTCTGCTTTTCTGCAGCACTACAAACATGGGAACTCTCTAACCCCTGCTCCCCCCCCCCCCTCCCCCCCCCAACCCCCCCACCCCCCCCCCCCATCTCTCTGAGTGCCTGTCTCGTAGTGCTGACCAAGGTGATGGATGCCTCGGGGTCTTGGCCAAGATTGCAGTGACTGCTCTACATGCACCACCGAGGCCATGGATCAGCTCCTTACCGTCTTCTGTCCGTGGTCTGTCAACATGGTTTGTGGTCTGTCAACGTGGTTTCATTGTTGGGTTAAGTACTTCTATTCTATTCACATAATATGCTTACTTCATATATCTATTCTATTCACATATATGCTTACCACTTGTATCTATTGCTATGTCCGCTCACTACAATCACGCGAGCTGTCGAACACCTGTCCCGTCTCCCTGTCTCCCTGTGAGTTGCTGTCCCGGAGTGTGGACCGGAGTGTCGGATGTCCCGTGATGAAGACCGGGAGGATGCGACCCTCTCTGCGTGCCCTCCTGTCTCCCTGTCTCCGGCGGTCTCATAGTGGTGACCGGAGTGCTGGACGTCCCGCGATGATGTTGGGGAGGTTGCGACCCTCTCTGCGCTGCCCCCTATCTCCCTGTCTCCGGCTGTCTCGGAGCGATGACCGGAGTGTTGAACGTCCCTGTGATTAAGACGGGGAGGATGTGACCCTCTTTGCGCCGCCCCTGTGCCTCAAATAGATTCGCTATTAGCTCTATCTTTAATCTTTCAAAATGTTCAGTTGCTATCGCCATCAGCTCTATCTTAAAGTGGAGATGAAGCAGTGAGCAATGTGATCCTAGTTTGTTTGTTGTGTACCTTGTGTAAGACAGGGTTCTATAATCAAATGTGAAATCTATCTTATTTGTCTGAAAAATATAATATAATATCCCTGTTTTCAACATGGGCGCCGCCATTTTGTTGCTGACGTCATGGCTGACGTCATACCGGGGGTTGGGTGTATACACTCTGGTTAGCTGCCTATATTGAATGGGTCAGTCAGCAAATAAAATGTTGCCTACAAAACAACGGGACCGCGGTGGTTCTGTTTGTATTGCTCCTGGCTGTTCAAACTAATTTTACCATGTGAGAGAGAGGAAAGTTGGTTAATTTCCACAAACTACCAGTGAAAAAAACAGTGTTGTTGACATGTTGGCTCGGGCTGGCTGCACTCAGGCGGCGCGACCAGCCTGTTGGACAGGGAAGGAGGATCTGCAGAGAACACTTCATTGCCTCGGATTATGTTGTTGGGGTGGGATGTTTGTCCAGAAGACCACTAATCAGCTGAAGCCGGACGCGGTTCCCTCGGCCTTCGACAGACAGACCGGCGTTAGCTCTCGGGAGCGATCGCTAGCTAGTTGGCACCAGCCGGGGCCCGGCGTTAGCTCTCGCTAGCTAGCGTTAGCAACCGGAGCGTCGCGGAGCATTCAGCCTGCTGGCTACCTAGACCCACTTCAACCAGCGTCGCGGAGCATTCAGCCTGCTGGCTACACAAGCTGTGTAGCCAGCAGGCTGAATGCTCCGCGACGGCATTCAGCCTGCTGGCTACACAAGCTGTGTAGCCAGCAGGCTGAATGCTCCGCGACGCTCCGGTTGCTAACGCTAGCTAGCGAGAGCTAACGCCGGGCCCCGGCTGGTGCCAACTAGCTAGCGATCGCTCCCGAGAGCTAACGCCGGTCTGTCTGTCGAAGACCGAGGGAACCGCGTCCGGCTTCAGCTGATTAGTGGTCTTCTGGACAAACATCCCACCCCAACAACATAATCCGAGGCAATGAAGTGTTCTCTGCAGATCCTCCTTCCCTGTCCAACAGGCTGGTCGCGCCGCCTGAGTGCAGCCAGCCCGAGCCAACATGTCAACAACTGTTTTTTTCACTGGTAGTTTGTGGAAATTAACCAACTTTCCTCTCTCTCACATGGTAAAATTAGTTTGAACAGCCAGGAGCAATACAAACAGAACCACCGCGGTCCCGTTGTTTTGTAGGCAACATTTTATTTGCTGACTGACCCATTCAATATAGGCAGCTAACCAGAGTGTATACACCCAACCCCCGGTATGACGTCAGCAACAAAATGGCCGCGCCCATAATGCTAAATGCTTCAGAAATGTACACAACAAATCGTTTTTTCTTAGAAACTGCTTATTTTTATAACGTGACTTCTTCTGTGGCTTATCTAAATACTAATGTGATGCTATGAATATGTATTTATCGCACTGCTTCATTTCCACTTTAAATCTTTCAAAATGTTCAGTTGCTATTGCATGCACTCATCTGTGTTTCACTACACACATGAGTGCATGCTTACCAACTGTCAGTCTGCAACACTACTATCACCGACATCTAAGAAGGGAGATCCCCCCTTGAATGGCCCTTCTAAGGTTTCTCTCCTCCACACTGCCTGTGGTGCATTTTTCCCTATTATTAGGTTTTAGTGAGTTTTTCCTTACCTTTGCGCGGGGTATGTCTGGGAGTGTTCGCATTGCATTCATTTATTTGCATTTATTTAAAATTTGTTGGACCTTATGGTGTTCTTGTTTTGTTCTTGACTTATTGTTATGTTTCTTCTGTTTTGTTCTTCTTCTTGTTTAAAGAAGACGTGTCCGGCCCATGGGGACATTAACGTGTGTTGTCGGGCCTTACAAATAAATTTGAGTTGATTTTGATTTGAATTGACTTTGTGAGCTCACTCTCTGTAAAGCGTGAGCGTTGCAGGCAGAGATCTGTGTGGTTGGAGTACACAGGCTACATGAGATGAATGGTGCAGGCAGAGGGCTGCGTGGTTGGAGCACACAGGCTACTTCAGATGAACGGTGCAGGCAGAGGGCGGTGTGGTTGGAGTACACAGGCTACATCAGATGAACGGTGCAGGCAGAGGGCTGTGTGGTTGAAGTACACAGGCTACATCAGATGAAGGGTGCGGACAGAGGGCTGCGTGGTTGAAGTACACAGGCTACATCAGACGAGCGGTGCTCTCCTCAATTGGGACGATTTGCTGTCAGATTCGGGAGTCATGCTTGCGAGTAGCGATGGTGATATTGGAAATGCACAATAAGTGTAACTTGCTAAATCTACCGTGCAATAAAACGAGTCCAGCCTGCGCTGTTGCACTGCACTTCCTTTTGGGGGTAAAGCTCACAAATCAATTGGGGACTGGAAAACGTACAAACTCAGAAATGTAAGATATTTCCCGCCCTAGGATAGAAGCTTTTCATCTTCCAAAAAATTGCCTATTATTGAGTATGTATTTTAAGTTTTAATTTCGCTGTAATTTCCTCACTGAGCTGCCTGGCGAGATTACTTTGATGATGTTCTCCCCAAAAGCGTTTGAAGTGAGTCCTCGATGAATGCGCAGGCATGAGTAGGCTACAGTGTGCACTTTTTTCTAAATAGCCTACCCACTAGATAATATACATTTATGTTGTTCCCTATTAAGGCTCTTCAATTGACAGTGAATGTGAGATTGACCGTAATGGCCCCCCTGACACAAAATAACAAGCTCCATAACACAGCATTGTGCCAAAGGCTCCAAATCACACCCGGGCCAACATTTGGATTTTTATTATGCAACCCACTAAGTTTTAGCAGGGTTTACTTTGGAATTGAATAATTTGAACTTGAAAATGAGAGATAAAGAGATTAACCCAACAGAGAGCTATTTGTTGAATGAATGAAAAGGGGAGAGAAAAAAGATTGCCTTGAACGGTAATTATCTTGCTAGGCTTCAACTCAAACAGGCCACCAGTATTCATCCAGATGAGAAAGTTTTGCAGTAATCTCTCAGCTTTATCATTTTCAACTTAACTGGAAGGAAAAGACAAACACCAAGTAATCCCTTTCCATTAATAACCCAGTCGCCACGCATCTTTTTTATATTATCATTATATTACCTTCACAATTAGACTATTTTAAATGCATGGCCTGTCAATTTGGAAACAAAATCAGTCCCATCTGTGTGGCTGCATTAGATGGACTGAAATAACTCCCTAGTCGGTGAAAGGTCAGATAGGCTTCTTAAAAAAAAGAAAAAATGGTTACCACCGCCACAATCCGGTTATCGATTCTAGTTCATTCCACCGCCTCTCTTGGTCTTCAGTTATCCGGTACCTAACATGAGATTCTGGGTCCAGTGGTTTTACAATTTCATCGTACATTTCTGACCTGTGAGTGGGTAGTAAAGTATTTATTACTGCTGAGGTCGGTCCACTGGAGGTACATAAAGAAGACGGTGTCTTTCACTGGCCTCCGGAGGACACTGGGCTGTTTGTCCATTTACAGCCACAATAGTCCACAACGGGCTCGTTTTATGAATGGCATGAAGAGCCGAATGGGGTTCGCCCCCCCCCCCCCCCCCCCTCCTCCCAACTGTCTTATGAAAACCAGAGAGTGACTGCATAAAGTCACCCGACGTATGTTTTATAATATCATATAATATTTGAAAGTGGAAGCAGGGAGATGAAAAAGCAGTTGGCCATGAAACAGTTAAAGGGGTGGTTTTTTCCACTGTAGCTGGAGGGATACCGTTGCAGGCTGCGGAAACAGATGCACGAGTATTTTAATTTTTTTTTATCTACTTTTTCTGCCCATTTTCTCCCCTGTCTCGAACGTTGTTCGACCATGCCTCCCACTGGTCGGCTGCAATGTGGACGAAGCCTTGCATCACGTATCCCCTCCGGTACACGAGGAGGCAGCCGTGCATCTTTTCACCTGCACAGCGCGATCTCTCAGTGGCGAGGAGTAACGCGTGGGAGGCTCACGCTGCCCCCGTTGCTTCCTGATTCTGCTGTACAGGCGCACCAACCGACCTGTAGGAGTCGCTGTCCACAACGTCCGATCCCCACCCACCGGCTTTCCCACCCCCTAATACTGCCAATTGTATTAGTATGAACGACCAGCCAAGCCGGAAGCAACGCCGATAGCTGGGCTCGAACCCAGCATCTCCTGCGTTAGTGGTGAGCGCCTTGCCCACTGCGCCACTTAGCCGCCCCAGATGCATGAGTTATTTGTGTTTTTCTAACATCTGTCTTCTTTGCCTTCTTTAATTTAACTTCTTAAAATCTTGTTTTTTCACAATTGTCATGGCTCGCTTGTCTCATGTCAGTCCGTGTTCTATTGCTTTACCTAACGCTTCTTGTCCTCCTTTGCTCGCAGTTTGTTACCTGGCTTCACACCCTTTTCCCGCGTCTTGGATCCCTGTGTATGACCTCCGCCTGCGGTTCGGGGCACATAGTTTTACCGGTCCGGTTTACTTTGGTACTGTGGAACCTTTTGCAGCAGGCTAATGCGTCACTCCTGGGGTGTGTATAACTTTGTTTGTACAACTGGCTTTTGACTATTTCCATTCACTGTCGTACGTCACTAAGAATATGGAATATGTATGAATAAGTTCAGTTAACAGGGGGGAACCTTCATTTATAGCAAACTATTTGCAGCCCAATGCAGTCGCGGGTAGTTTGCTATTTCAGCGTATCGAGCCACAACATTATTATTTCCTCTCATAGTCACTTCACCAACAGGTAATTTCAAAACTTGGAACAGACACAAGGCAAGAATTGTCAAAGAGTTATCCAACACGTCCAATATAGGCTACACAGAGGGATGAACCTCCGGAGTTATCCTACACATCTACTATAGGCCTACACAGGGGGATGGACCTCCAGACAGGGGCGTAACTATGGGGGGAGACACATGGGACATGTCCCCTGCATGTTTTCAGAATTCAGTTATTGTCCCCTGCATGATAATAAATGGTGACGCAACGTGATAAGACCAGTGGTGTAGGGGAGGCCCCTGCTACAGTATGTTGCTAGGCACCCCGTCCTCGTCATGTGTACGCTGTAGTACAACAGTGTATAATTATAATTATTTGCTCACCTGCGATAGGGCTAGCCGGCTGATAACTAATGTTCATTGGCAGGCTGGGCAGCGTTCAAAACAAAGCGGGAAGTGCCGGTAAAAATGAAGTGCAAATACCCAAGCGGTGCTCAGAAAAACAAGATGAGAGCGAAAGCCGAACAGGAGACGGCAAAGCTACCAAAAAGAACATCATTGGTCCAGCAGGCAGCAAAGGTAGACTAACTCTAACGTTACTGAAGATGCATCGGCAGTAAGCTCTTCACCCAGCCTGGCCACCACTAGCAACCCCCTGGTCAGCTCCGAGTCCAGGCAGACAGCAGACATGCAGCCCAGCCAGGCCCCCAGCCACGCTACAGCCGCCCAGACAGGTTAGAATAATAGAACGTTTTATTCGCCATAACCAGTACCAGTAGGCTACAGGTTACATTGGAATTGGAATCTAATCCGTAAATTTTTTAGCACATGGTTTAAATTGTGCGCATAACGCGCCAAAAGATCTATAGATAAGAAATTACCATTATCTATATCACCTATTTTCTCTCACTGACTCTGGAAAGCAGAGTTGCGAGAGGCCAGTGTTAGTGTACTAACATCAGTTATTCTGGTTAGGACCTCGGTCCAAAACCCCAACTCTCTCGTAAAACGATCAGATGATATTTGCGCGTCAATGGTCAGATTATGTTTCCGCCGCTGCGTATCATAAACGACACATGCTGATGCTGCCAAATGAGAGCGAGAGAATTCGTGTTCTTTAATCTTTTTAGAGAGACCCTGCCAATAATTTATTCCTATTCTCCACGCTTGGTGGAGGTGATGGGCAGACGGTCTATCACCGAACAGCCAGCACAAAATTATGTTGTGTCTGTCCACTATGTTTGTTGCTTTTGTTATTTCCCCCCCTATGTAAAGCGACCTTGGGTCTTTTGAAAGGCGCTATATAAAATGAAGCTATTATTAAGATAAGATAAGATATTCCTTTATTGATCCCCTTGGGGAAATTCAGGCATCATAGCAGCATGGGGGAAGGGGGGGGGGGGGGTACAGGTAGTAAAAACAACACAAGCAGTGTAAACAAATAGGTCAAAATAATTTACTATCTAACTAACTGAAAAATATATTCACAGTATTCACAGTGTCACATAAGGTGCAGTATGCATAAGGTAGTGTTATAATTTACTATCTACTGAAATATACATTATTCACAGTATCACAGTATCCACTGAAATATACATTATTCACCGTATTCACATAAGGTGCAGTATGCCTAAGGTAGTGTTATTGTCCTCCTTGGGTTCCTAATTATTAGTCCTAGGTCAATGTCTGGCAGCAGTCGCTGCCCCCTGTTGTGGAGCCTGGAGGCCGCTAGTCGCTGCCCACTGTTGTGGAACCTGATGGCCGCTGGTATGAAGGACTGTCCGAGGCGGTTAGTTGAGTGTCGGGGGGGTATGAGTCTGTGGCTTAACGTGCTTCTCATCTTGACTAGCTCGTCGTAGAGGGGGTGGTAGGGGTTCTCCATGATGGCAGCCAGCTTCCTTCTCATCCCCCTCTCTGCCATCACCTCTAGTCTAGGTAGCTTGATAATAATAATAATAATAATAATAATAATAATAATAATAATAATAATAATAATAATAATAATAATAATAATAATAATAATAATAATAATAATAATAATAATAATAATAATAATAATAATTATTATTATTATTATTATTATTATTATTATTAACGTTTCTAGTATTGAGAGCAGACACTAGATTTAAAGAGTGTTGGACTTTGTGCAGAAGAATGCAGGAGACGTGCTCGTATAAGATAATAGGCCTATACAATTACAAGCAGCTCCTGACTGCATCCTCTACTATGTAGCCTATAGGATGTTTTATCTTTTTTGTAGACTACTTTTATACAGAATTGTTATGTGAACCGTTCCGTTGTGTGAACTCAAATTATGATACGGCTATAACGTTCTACAATACCTTCATGTTACAAAAAATACAAAGCCACTTGTATTTGTCAATGAATGATGCCTGAACAAATAAACATTTTAAAAAAAGCTTTAAGTGGCCGCGATGTCTATCCCATCATGTCACTTTATTATTGATTTAGGGGAGAGCCCCGAAATATTGTGCAACGCCTGTGAGGATTCACCTGTTCCCTGGACCTTTATTCCCTGTCTCCTCACCTCACCAGCCCCCACCTTTGGACTTTCCCTGTCTACTCTCCTCAACAGCCCCCACCCTTGCAATGTTTTACTCTCCTCTACTCTTCACCAGCCCCCACCCTTGGACTACATTTCGCAGCTGTCATAGTTTATGATTAGCGCCCCAGAGGGCTTTAAATACCTGGACCTCCCTCCAGTCCTGGTCGGGTCGTTCTTGTTACTACAATCTACTGCCGCGTCTCCGGCGTGAGACGTCGTGCCACCCCTGTACTTCACCACCTGTCGCCGTTTGCCTGGAGTGGGACGCCGTCTACGCTCTCTAATTCTCTACGGGAGGTTTTCCAGTGTTCCCACTCCAGACATCAAGCCGGCGCGCATCGCTTCCTAATTCCACGGGAGGATGTGTCTCTTCGCCCCGGTCCCCTGGGACCCCTGTGTTCTGCGCTGCTTTTGTTATTTCCCCCCCTATGTAAAGCGACCTTGGGTCTTTTGAAAGGCGCTATATAAAATGAAGCTATTATTAAGATAAGATAAGATATTCCTTTATTGATCCCCTTGGGGAAATTCAGGCATCATAGCAGCATGGGGGAAGGGGGGGGGGGTACAGGTAGTAAAAACAACACAAGCAGTGTAAACAAATAGGTCAAAATAATTTACTATCTAACTAACTGAAAAATATATTCACAGTATTCACAGTGTCACATAAGGTGCAGTATGCATAAGGTAGTGTTATAATTTACTATCTACTGAAATATACATTATTCACAGTATCACAGTATCCACTGAAATATACATTATTCACCGTATTCACATAAGGTGCAGTATGCCTAAGGTAGTGTTATTGTCCTCCTTGGGTTCCTAATTATTAGTCCTAGGTCAATGTCTGGCAGCAGTCGCTGCCCCCTGTTGTGGAGCCTGGAGGCCGCTAGTCGCTGCCCACTGTTGTGGAACCTGATGGCCGCTGGTATGAAGGACTGTCCGAGGCGGTTAGTTGAGTGTCGGGGGGGTATGAGTCTGTGGCTTAACGTGCTTCTCATCTTGACTAGCTCGTCGTAGAGGGGGTGGTAGGGGTTCTCCATGATGGCAGCCAGCTTCCTTCTCATCCCCCTCTCTGCCATCACCTCTAGTCTAGGTAGCTTGATAATAATAATAATAATAATAATAATAATAATAATAATAATAATAATAATAATAATAATAATAATAATAATAATAATAATAATAATAATAATAATAATAATAATATATTATTATTATTATTATTATTATTATTATTATTATTATTATTATTATTAACGTTTCTAGTATTGAGAGCAGACACTAGATTTAAAGAGTGTTGGACTTTGTGCAGAAGAATGCAGGAGACGTGCTCGTATAAGATAATAGGCCTATACAATTACAAGCAGCTCCTGACTGCATCCTCTACTATGTAGCCTATAGGATGTTTTATCTTTTTTGTAGACTACTTTTATACAGAATTGTTATGTGAACCGTTCCGTTGTGTGAACTCAAATTATGATACGGCTATAACGTTCTACAATACCTTCATGTTACAAAAAATACAAAGCCACTTGTATTTGTCAATGAATGATGCCTGAACAAATAAACATTTTAAAAAAAGCTTTAAGTGGCCGCGATGTCTATCCCATCATGTCACTTTATTATTGATTTAGGGGAGAGCCCCGAAATATTGTGCAACGCCTGTGAGGATTCACCTGTTCCCTGGACCTTTATTCCCTGTCTCCTCACCTCACCAGCCCCCACCTTTGGACTTTCCCTGTCTACTCTCCTCAACAGCCCCCACCCTTGCAATGTTTTACTCTCCTCTACTCTTCACCAGCCCCCACCCTTGGACTACATTTCGCAGCTGTCATAGTTTATGATTAGCGCCCCAGAGGGCTTTAAATACCTGGACCTCCCTCCAGTCCTGGTCGGGTCGTTCTTGTTACTACAATCTACTGCCGCGTCTCCGGCGTGAGACGTCGTGCCACCCCTGTACTTCACCACCTGTCGCCGTTTGCCTGGAGTGGGACGCCGTCTACGCTCTCTAATTCTCTACGGGAGGTTTTCCAGTGTTCCCACTCCAGACATCAAGCCGGCGCGCATCGCTTCCTAATTCCACGGGAGGATGTGTCTCTTCGCCCCGGTCCCCTGGGACCCCTGTGTTCTGCGCTGCCCGTCTGCAGCATCTGAGGGGGATCTCAGTGCCAGGCCTGGAGTGGTGTTCCCACTCCAGATGTCAAGCCGGCGCGCTCCCACTCCAGACGTCAAGCCGGCGCGCTCCCACTCCAGACGTCAAGCCGGCGCGCATCGCTTCCTAGTTCCACGGGAGGATGCGTCTCTTCGCCCCGGTCCCCTGGGACCCCTGTGTTCTGCGCTGCCCGTCTGCAACATCCGAGGAGGATCTCCGTGCCAGGCCTGGAGTGGTGTTCCCACTCCAGACGTCAAGCCGGCGCGCATCGCTTCCTAGTTCCACGGGAGGATGCGTCTCTTCGCCCCGGTCCCCTGGGACCCCTGTGTTCTGCGCTGCCCGTCTGCAGCATCCGAGGAAGATCTCCGTGCCAGGCCTCCGCCGTCGGGCCCCTGGTCCCCGTGCCAGGCCTCCGCCGTCGGGCCCCTGTTCCCGTGCCAGGCCTCCGCCGATGGAACCCTTTCCTCATCCCTGTAAGCAGCTCTGGCCCTCGCCCTGTCCAAGGCCTTACCCTGTTCTCTGTCCCTGTCTCCAGCCCGCCTCTCCAGGCCTCTGTCCCTGTCCCCCTCTCCAGTGCCCCTGGTCCTGGTCCTTGACATTTTGCCCTGGCCCTGTCCCTTAGCCTTAGTCCCTTAGCCTGTTCGCCTCTTAAAGGCACAGTGCCGCATTTTCCCTATTTTCTTTGACTCCAGTGTTTTTGTGTTCTCCCTTAAAGGGACAGTGCCGCTTTTTGTTATGTAATGAATAAATGCCCTGTTTTGGCTTACTCTCATACTTGTCTTGTGTTGTGCGATTTGGGTCGGTTACAAACCATAACAACGCCACTGGATAGGACCACACGGAAAACGGCTGCTTGTCCATCTCTGAGCCATTGTCATGCAAAGTCAAGTAGCCAGGTGAGCACCCGGCTAAGTACTACCGACCACAGCTGTCTTTGCATAACAACAGCCCAGTCTTCAGGTGTGCTCAAATAGGCTACATAGCACCCCTCCCCCAAAGTTTGGTGTGAAACTGTGAACGATGGTCTGTGTGACTGAGATTGCCATGAAATGCAACAGCATTGCGTGTCTGTGAAATATCTGTCTGTCTGTCTGTCTGTGTGTATTTAAAAGCCTCTAGGCTGTTGTTTTATACATTGTAGATAATAAATAGCGCATCTCTCTATCTCTCTCTCTCTCTCTCTCTCTCTCTCTCTCTCTCTCTCTCTCTCTCTCTCTCTCTCTCTCTCTCTCTCTCTCTCTCTTCTCTCTCTCTCTCTCTCTCTCTCTCACACACACACTACGCAGTACGCAGTATGCACGTTCCGAGACTCACGCGGCATTATGACTTGTCATAAGTGAAATTGTATATAGAATCAACTCACCAAAATGGACTTGCAGAACTGATTTAAAAAGAAATCTACAAAAAGGGAGACTCCCCCCTTCACCCACCCTACCCCCACACCCCGCGACATACAACTATACGTAGCACCCCTACACCACTGACCACGCCCCCAAATGTGTCCCCTCCACCACTGAACACAAAGTTACGCCCTTGCCTCCAGAGTTATCCTTCAAGCTGGAAATGGTAACAACAGATGAGGTACTCAATAAACTGAGCGCCCTCCAACCTAACAAGGCCACTGGCCATGACAACATCCCCTCCAAATTCCTCAGAGACTCGGCAGCCGCCATCACCCCAATCATCACACACATAATAAACCTCTCCATAAAACAGGGACACGTCCCCAAGGACTTCAAAATTGCGAGGGTGACCCCTCTGCACAAAAAGGGCAGCAAATTAGACCCAGGCAACTACCGCCCTGTTTCTATTCTCACCTCCATCTCGAAAGTCATGGAAAAAATAGTCTACGAACAGGTCGAAAAGTACCTAGCGGAAAAAAATCGAATCTACGAATTCCAATCTGGCTTCAGAACATCCCACTCCACTGACACATGCCTTCTCTATTTGAATGACCACATCAAACAAGAGGTGGACGCAGGCAAATACTGCGGCATGGTCATGCTGGACCTACAAAAGGCCTTTGACACGGTCAATCACTCCATTCTGATTGACAAGCTAAAAGCAATTGGTTTTGATAGTCTATCAGTGAGCTGGATGCAATCCTACCTTGAGGGGAGGGAACAGATGGTGGAGGTAAACGGTACCCTATCCCCCCCCCTCACAGTGAGCTGTGGTGTTCCACAAGGAAGCATACTAGGACCGCTACTGTTCCTAATTTATGCAAATGACATGTCGTCAGCTTGTGACTGCAACTTGTTCCTGTTTGCGGACGACTCAGCCCTGCTGGTCTCTGACAAGAACAAGTTACAGGTTGAAAAAACCCTCAGCTCGGAACTAGGCAGAATCTGCATATGGCTCGCTGATAACAAACTATCATTACACATGGGCAAAACAGAGTCCATTCTCTTCGGTTCAAATAACAAACTCAGCAAGACCGACGGCTTCTCAGTTACAGTGGGTGACAATATTGTCACAAGGAAAGATGAAATTACCTACCTGGGTTCCATCCTAGAGGCTAATCTCTCCTGTGACAAAATGGCATCCAATGTAATACAAAAAGTCAACCAACGAACTCGATTCTTGTACCGGATCTCCTGTCTGGTAAACAAGAATACCCCGAAGACTCTGGCAGGAGCACTCATTCAGGGGTACTACGACTATGCTTGCACCTCATGGTACCAAAGCACCTCAAAGGCGCTAAAAACAAAATTACAAACATCTCAAAACAAACTGGTCAGACTACTGCTTGACCTTACTCCTAGAACCCACCTCACCCCTGCCCACTTTGACAACCTAGGATGGCTTAGAGTAGACGACAGAGTACAGCAACTTGCAATGGGCCTGGTCTACAAGATACACTACACGACCAAGGTACCCATGTACATGTCAAAATACTTCCCAAAGGTCAGTGAATACCACGATCACAACACCAGAGGGAGCTCCACAAATCATGTTAAACCCAGATTCGGCTCAAATAAGGGACTAAACACGTTTCGCAATTATGCCACATCAATGTGGAACGCCCTACCCAAAGCTGTAAAGGAATGTGGATCACTACCCACTTTCAAGACCTCTCTCAAGGGACACCTACGGGAGACTGCAATTCAACACTGGCCCCTGTAAATATCCTAACCCAACCCCCTCCAATGTACAGTCATTTACCTAGTATGGTTTTGTCAATAGTTCAATGTACAATTTTGTTTGTTTGTACAGTGTCTCCTCCCCCCCCCCTCAATGTACAGTGTTACTTGTTTATACAGTGTGCCCCCCCCCCCCAACCACCTCCAATGTAAATTACCCAGTATGGTTGTCAATATCCCAATGTACCCAACCCCCCCCACCCAACCTCCTCCAATGTACAGTTTCTACGTCAAATGTATATACTCCCTTTTCTTGACTCCTTCTGTATCACAAACAGTACTGTATTTGCAAATCTGGTATGTCATAAATGTATAGATATAGCAGTACTGACTATCTGTATGTCATGTATGTCATATATGTCCTGATGAATTGAAAATGGGGGACCCTGATGTAAACAAGACGAAAGTCTTTCTCTGGTCTGCATCCCCTTAACAATTGTGTGTATTGAGCTGTACTGTATTGTACCCATTCTGCAATCTGTTAATAAAGTTTTCAATCAATCAATCAAAACACGTCTACTATAGGCCTAATAATAATAATCATAATAAATTGGATTTAAAGAGAGAAGTGCCTTTCTCGGACTCAAGGACACTTTAAAAAGAGAAGCTATATAAAAGAAAGGGTAAAATATGAATATATATCTATAGTAACAACAGGAGAAATAAAACAAATAAAATAAAAAAGGAAGCAGGATGCTGTCCAATTGGACGAAACAGTAAAAAGAAAAAAAAACTAAAACAAAAGCAACAGGATCAGTAGCTTATAAGAAAAGCGTCAGGGGGGAAAAGGGTGAGGGGGTGGGCTACTTGGGAGCAGGGCCGTGTTGCGGAAAGGCAAGTGTGAACAGGTGGGTTTTTAGGTGGGTTTTGAAGAGGTTGATGGTGGGGGAGAGGGAGTTCACAGTAGCCTACACAGAGGGATGGACCTCCAGATTTCAACAAGTAAAATTTAACAGATTTTAAAACCTTTTTCACTTAAAGCAAAGTTTTATACCAGTTTTACGACAATACTAGCTAAATAAAATAAAAACACATAGCAACACTGACACAAGGCGGCTATACTTGTGTAGGGGCGACAGTGGCTCGGGAGGTAGAGCAGTCGTCTGGCAATCTAGAGGTTCCCGGTTCGATTCCCGCTCCTCCCGAGCAGCATGTCGATGTGTCCTTGGGCAAGACACTTAACTCCTAATTGCTCCCGATGAGCAGGTTGGCACCTTGCATAGTTGCCTCCGCCATCGGTTCGGTGTGTGGATGTGTGAGTGAATGTGTGAGTGAATGCGTAAAAATGTGAGTAACAAATTGTAAAGCGCTTTGGATAAAAGCTCTATATAAAAAAAAACAGCCATTTACCATTTACTTGTGAAAAAACAATGACTTGAATACAAAAACATTTCATGTATCTAATATTATTTCATCTCCCGATCATGCCCCCCCCCCCCCCCCCGAACATGTAATACCTGTGTAAATGAAATGAAAACTTGTTGATACCTTTTAAGGCCTTAAGTTGAGAATTATGAATTTAAGATGTTTTAAATACAGAAGTTTTATGTGGCACACATGTAGATTTTGTGCATTTATAACAAAAACCAAATAAAAAAAAGTTATTACGAACGCCATTATTTTCTAATGCACCGACATCAGGTCACTATGCTATTCCCTTAAAAGCACATCTCTGGTCGCTGCGGAAAACCTTTGCATATACTGTACAGTAACACTGAATAATAGCAAGGATGTGAAAGAGACACGCCAGACGCCTTCATACCCCCAGTCCAATTTCCATACTTTTCATTCAAATGCCTTCATTTCACACTGCCCGCGGTGATTTGAATAATTTCACAGCAACTTTGAAACTTTCGCCAAGTTACAAAATGAACTGATCTCCTTGACTATGTGAGACGAGTACTACAAAAGGTTTTCTACATACCTCTCTCTCTATCCCCTCCTCTTGCTCTCTCTCTCCCCCCTCCTCTCTCTCACTCTCTACCTTCCACCCCCCCCCCTCCTTCTCTCTGAATTGACCAGTGGTGCAGACCAGGCTGCAGAAACAAATTAGTGGGGGGGCATACAATTTCTCGGGGGGGCACAATGGTTTTTCAACACAGGTTCCCTTTTATACGTTTCAGCTGGGACAACAGCGCTGTGGCTTGCTTGGTGCTGCCCACGGTGCTGAACTAAACAGCAGAGAGGCAATTGAAAAATCTAATTTCTCTCTATCTTAAGAACATTCACTTATACAAAAACAGACTGAACGGATATATATAACAGACCTGCTGGGGCAGCGAACTGAGAGCAGGGGACACAAACAGGCTGGTTGGGGTGGAGCTGGACTCTAGCGAGGGTGGCGGAGAGGAGGAACCTTGCTAAGCTCCAGGCCATCAGGGAAAACCACTCCCACCCACTATACACAGACTTGGCTGACAGGAGGAGCATGTTATAGGCTCACACTACCTAAATGCAGCACTGAACGGCACAGGAAGTCCTTCATTCCGACAGCCATCAGACCATACAATGCATCACTGTGCCTCACTGCATCACTGAGCACAGAGTGACAGTTACCATCTTCCTGGACTCTTACTTTTTAAACACCACTGTGCAATATTACACCTACTGTAGACTTCAGTATATGTTTACTGTATTTATTTACTGTATCTTTTATTCTATTTCATTTTATTCTATTCTATTCTTAGGCCATTTGTTTTGTTATTCGTGACTTGTTCTGTCTAAATGTTTAATGTTGAGTGATTTGCAGTGTCAAATTTCCCTCAGGATAATACATTTCTATTCTATTCTATATCTTTGAAAAGTCTCCATTTATTCAACACTTCTGAATTCACTGACAAACTGAACTGTACTGACAAAAATAAGGTGCATAAAAAAGCTAACAAAATTCCTCCACAGGCTACTATTAGTAGAGTGGCAAGCAGCGTTTGGGGACAGTGAAATCTTCTTAAAACACTGCCCCTCCACTCATTCCTGAACTTTTTTGTTAAGTCCTTCTCAAATGCCAACTGAATTAAATTGGCGTTGCGTCGATGAAGCATACTAAGGCGATGTTCTGTAAAGACGTTCTTGAGGGTAGAAAACAAATTCTCACAGAGTGCCGTGCTAGCTTCAGTAGTGTTGTTGACATCAGTGCCCACTAGGGCTGTCCCTGACTAAGGATTTGGATATTCGACTTTGATTGACAACATTTTTTTTTTTTTTTTTTTTTACCAGGGTGGGCACAGGTGACTCAGTGGGCGGGCCCGGCCCCCTAATGCCCGCCCATGGCGCCGGGTCTGCAGTGGTGGCTGGTGAAAATGATTCTAGGTGGCGCAGTGCCATATTCAATCAGTTTCAGTAACAGAACAGTATATATTGAGGCTGAGACTCACTTTTTTTGCTGCCGGTAGAACATCACATACGAATTGGAAGAGCCGCCGTGTAACGCGCCTAACCCTTCAAGAAGCTTTGTGGTCCGGGCTTCAACTTTCCATAAACGTGTCCATATAAATCCATTTTGTTAGATCCAACACTGTCTGAATGTACAGTATCTTGTGATTAATACGACAACAACTGTAATCCTGTCTCGTCTTGAATCCCTGCGATGATCATTGTTGTCGTCATCAGTCCGCGCACCCCCTAACACACCAATGACTCTGCTTGGGGCGCTAGAAAAAGCTCCCTTCAGGCATCATATTTGAAGACGCTGATTGGCTAAATTTAGTTGCTATAGGTGCATTTATGTTGCCCTGTGCATTTTTCAATTGGCTGCGTTGCGCACTGACGCCCGGTCAGTGGGGCGATATTTCTAGCACCCCAGAAGAGAAAGGGGATTAACAGGACGCACAAACAATGATTTATATTTGATATATTACACGTTATTTTGCATTTTAAACAGAAACACTTAAAATGAGTAATTATTATTTATTAAAAAAAAATTATTATATTTTTAGCGCTTGAAATCTTTCTATCTAATTATAGAAAAATCCAAGGCAAAACCACTTTCCACCAGGGGGGGGCGGCGCCCTAGCGCCCTCTATGGACCAGCCGCCACTGGAATTGACCCAATCAGATTCAGTATTATTGATCCGACACTTCTGTAATATGGGAATACAGTACTGTAGCAGTACAGATGCTGGGAGGAAACACAGGCGATGTGGTGTCTGGGTCTGCAATCTGCTTGTCTGGGATCGCGTGAAGAGACATATGCTCATTGATAGGAATCTCATTGTGGAGGGTGGGGGGGGGGTGGGGTGGTGATGGAATATTCAATATAACATCCTGACATTGTTGTGTAGAGATGTGGCGGCTTTCTCACCTCTGTGATGTTATGCAACACTTTGTGATTGACTGCTACATGATGGCTCAGTGTCCCAGTGTGGTGGCCGACACCCTGGCCCAGTATAAAACGTGTAGGCTTTGGCCAAATAAAAAAGAAATAAGCTTAGAGAACCAGTACAATGGTGTTAATGTATAATGTATAATGTATAGAAAGTCACGCCTCACTGCTGACATTGCCACATATCACAACCTCTTGTTAACATTCTCCAAAACCATTACTACTGCCAAAGCTTCTTTATTTCACCATAGGATCGAGGCCTCTGCCAAGAACCTTCGCATACTGCATGCTACCATTTCATCCCTCCTCACTCCCCCCCACCCCTCCCCCCTCCTCTTTCTCTGCCGAAGACTTTGCAATCTTCTTTGAGGAAAAAGTGTAGAACATCCGCAGCTCCTTCTCCCAACCCCCACCCATTCCAAATACTGAATCGAGAACCACATCCTTCACTCTTTTTTTTTTTGATCCACTTTTTCTCCCATTTTTCTATATTTTTCTCCCATCCCAATTTCGTATCATCCAATTCAACCCTCCCCTGTCACGAACGCTGTTTCTTGCCTCCCACAAGCCGGCTGCAATGTGGACTAAGTCATACATAGCACAAGTCCCCTCCGGTACTTGAGGTAACAGCAGTCGCATCTTTTCACCTGCGCAGCTCGATCTCTCAGTGTCGAGGAGTAACGCGTGGGAGGCTCACGCTGCCCCCGACACTTCCTGATTCTACTGCGCAGGCGCACCAACCGACTTGTAGGAGTCGCTTGTTCACAACGTTCGATCCCCACCCTTCAGTTTTCCCTCCCCGTAATACGGCCAATGTGTATTACTGCGGACGACCAGCCAAACTGAAAAACAATGTGGAGAGCTGGATTCGAACACGCGAATCCTAGCGTCTCCACACTGGTGGCGAGTGCCTTAGACCACTACACCACCTAGCCGCCACATCCTTCACTCTATCATCTTTCTCTTCCATTACAGAAGCCGAGACACTGACACTTGTAACGCACGCACGCACGCACGCACGCACGCACGCACGCACGCACGCACGCACGCACGCACGCACGCACGCACGCACGCACGCACGCAGTGGTTCTTGTATAGTAATAGATGGATATAGCAAGATAGCATAAGGATATATAGTATAACTGTATATTGTATAGTATAGTATCGTATGCATAAGACCCAGTGCCTCATCCGTAGCTTAACACTGTATTGCACTATCGCTCAGCATGTCTTTTACAATGCATTTTAAAAACTTTATGTACATTATACCTGTTATGTCTTATTCGTATTACTAGGGATGCTCGATATTGGCTTTTTTACCGATACCGATATTCCGATATTGTCCAACTCTTAATTTCCGATACCGATATCAACCGATATCAACCGATACCGATATATGCAGGGTTCCCCCCCCCCCAAAAACTGAATAATTTCAGGTAACTAATAATTTCACTGGATATATATATAACAAATATTGTTATTGTTTTTTTCTTTTTTTAAACCGATACCGATATCTTCCGATATCACATTTTACTGCCGATATCGGCCGATAATATCGGTCGGCCGATAATATCGGACATCCCTACTTATTACTTGTATTATTGCACAATCGCTGTGGGCATGACCACCCGCATTTCACTGTATGCCTTGTATGCCGTGACAAATAAAACTCTTGACTTGACGACCAGTTGAACTTCTCTGCCCACATCACAGCGACAACCAGAACCTGCAGATTCCTCCTGAGCAACGTCAGAAGGATCCGCCCCTTCCTGACAAAAGAAGCCACCCAACTCCTCGTCCAAACAACAGTCATCTCCTGCCTCGACTACTGCAACGCACTGCTTGCTGGCCTCCGGGCCACTGCCACCAAACCTCTTAAACTCATTCAGAACGCAGCGGCCCGCCTGATCTCAAACCTACCGAAGTTGGCCCTTGTCAACCCACTTCTTAGGGACCTGCACTGGCTCCCCATTGCTGCACAAATCCGCTTCAAGGCCCTCGACTTGGCATACCGTGCAGCAAAGGGAACCGTTCCCGCCTACCTCCGGTCAATGGTCTCTAACTACACACCCTCAAGACCCCTACGCTCTGCATCTTCTGGCCGTCTCAGACCCACTCTTATCCGAGCTCTGGGACGGTCATCAAGGAGAAGCCGCCTTTTTTCAGTCCTTGCCCCACAATGGTGGAATGAACTGCCCACCCCAGTTAGGACAGCGGAAACCGTCCAATATTTCGCTGTTGACTAAAGACGCACTTCTTCAACCATTATCTAAAATAAAATTGTTTTACAAACAATTAAATAAAAAACATCTAACCCTAACTAACCTTACTGTCATGCACTTATCCTAATAAACTAACATGTACACTGTAGCACTCAACACTTTGATGAACATTGTTACTCAGCTGATAGATTTGTGCCCTTCCTGATGACTTGTCGTACAGTGTAATGTCTGGCTTTCTCTCCCTATTCAGGATTGGAAGCCCTGCTGTCATCCTGGAATTCTCACTCTGTCTCTGTAATTATCTTGATTGTCATCACCTGCTGTCTCTGTAATTACCCTGATTGTTGTCACCTGCCTGTGTTTGTGTCACTGGTTCTGATTGGGTCTGCTGGCTGTATTGAGGACTTTATAGTAATACCTTGCCTCTCTCTTTCTGTCAGTTCTTCAGCAGTGTTACTGGGAACAGCCGTCCACGGGCAGAAGTTGGATATCTCACCTGTTATCATGATTTAAAGTTATCTTTGCTTAAGGTCGAGAAGTCTGATCTCTCAACGTCCTTTTCTCTCTTTGCTTCTTTAAGTTGTTTATCTAAGTATCTTTCCTTGTATTACTATTACCTGCTTTACCTTGTAAAGTAATGTTATCGCTCAAAGTGGTTCTGATAATAAAAGAACACGTATTCGAGAAGAGCAGCACCCTCTCCGTCTCCATTATTTCGTGCCACACTTGAACTCAACATTCTTACCTGGATTCCTAACAGTACAGAACTTGTAAGTCGCTTTGGATAAAAGCGTCAGCTAAATTACTATATGTAAATGTAAGGTTAACACTTTAATCGCAGAAAACACTGGAACTCGTCTTTCCCCGCCATGCTCATTCTGCCGAAGACGCCGTAACACGTCTTTGATATCAATATTTCAAAAATCTGTGATCGAAATCATATTTCTCCTCCGGGGACCTGAGATATACTGCTGAGCTCCACTCAACTGTCTTAACGGTTCAAGAGCGCCATCTGGTGGCCGATCGGCAGATCGGCCAACAGGAAGTGACGCGCCAAACAGGAAGTGCTCATCCATATTTCGTCGGGCACTCGCGATCGTTAGCCGGACTCCATCTCGACACACTGGATAATCAATCGCTCGCCCTAACTCAATAAACAACGTTATTTGGACGTATATAGTATTATACAACCTGGAAATGGTTCATCTAGATCAACATCCCATAATCGAAAACTGTCTACTCCAAGCTGATCGTCCAACGGCGCGAGGAAGATACGGTAAGATCCAGCGTTATTTTCCAACGTGTTCTTTACTAACTGCTCTGATGACCATATGACCCACACTAGATGAATGATATAACGTTGCCCACGGAATTATAAACGACCCCCCGCCCACCCGGTCAACATCAGATGATACGTAGTAACTTCTAGAAGTACCTCCAGTTGAAATTTTTTATCTGGCACCGATCGCTACCAAACTGTATTTGATCATCAATATAATGCATTTGGGGCTATAAATCAAGTTCTGGAGAAAGCTGCAGAAAACGATAAAAACATACTTATACTTTAGACCATATTTTAGTATGAATATGTGAATGAAAAAGTATAACGTTGCTACACCCTGAACAATAGATATAGGACATTGAATGGGCCATAATAATGTCAATTTAGCAATAGAATTTAAAAAGTTATAGCCCTGCAAAGAAGGGGAACTTCTCCATAGACAAATAGAGCTGGCTAGGGATGGTACATTATGAATTTAACCATGGCGATCAAAGTGTTAATGTCAGGAGCTTCAGATGTATAATTTGATTTGATATAACCGTTTTAGAGCACCCTCTCTGAGTACAGCCAACTCTCAGTATGTTGAGGAGGCGTGGCCCTCTGTTCATTGAAAGGAGATAGAGTTAGTATCATAATACATGAAACTTTAAAATGTAAACAAATTCATGAGACCAGTGTAATCGGTTGCTATGGGAGATTATGATTGGCTAACATGTGCTAGCAGGTGATAAATAAATTGTAAATAGATCAATAAAGTTGCTTTCTGACCAAAGTGTTGGAGAAAGTAGTCTCTATCCAGCTGCAATCTTTTCTAGAGAAAAATGACATCTATGAGAAGTTTCAGTCTGGTTTTAGACCTGGTAATAGCACTGAAACTGCTCTTTTAAGAATGTGCAATGATCTTGTTTTAACTGTGGACTCTGGGTGTGCTGCTATCTTGGTAACATTAGACTTGAACAGTGTGTTGGCATCAGAGGTGCTGCCCTTATGTTACTTCAGTCATACTTGACTGATAGGAGCTTCTCTGTCCATCTGAGTGAATTCTCCTCAAATGTGGCCCCTATTACCTGTGGTGTCCCCCAAGGCTCCATCCTAGGCCCTTTATTATTTTCTCTGTATATGCTGCCCTTATGTTCAATTTTACATACTGTAAGCATAATGTTTATTTTTCATTGTTATGCGGATGATATACCTTCCTTTAAAGGTCAGATCAGTGATTCAAGTGTAAAAAGAGCGTCCCTTGAACTTATAAGTGATTGATTGATTGATTGATTGATTGAAAACTTTATTAACAGATTGCAGAATGGGTAGAATACAGTACGGCTCAATACACACAATTGTTAAGGGAATGCAAATGAGTCCCCCATTTTCAATTCATCATAACATTTATGACATACATGACATACAGATAAACAGTACTGTTACATCCAGACATTTATGACACAAGATATACAAATATACAGTACTGTTTAAGAGACAGAGTTTCTAAAAGAGAGTATACATTTGAGGGGAAGAAACTGTACATTGGAGGGAGTTGGGGGGGGGGGGGTTTGGACATTTACAGGGGCCAGTTTCGAATTGCAGCCTCCCGTAGGTGCTCTTTGAGAGAGGTTTTGAAGGTGGGTAGGGATTCACATTATTTTACGGCTGTGGGTAGGGCGTTCCACATTAATGTGGCATAATTGCGAAACGTGTTTAGTCCCTTGTTTGAGCCAAATCGACATGTACATGGGTACCTTAGTCGTGTAGTGTATCTTGTAGACCAGGCCCATTGCAAGTTGCTGTACTCTGTCGTCTACTCTAAGCCATCCTAGGTTGTCAAAATGGGCAGGGGTGAGGTGGGTTTTAGGAGTAAGGTCAAGCAGTAGTCTGACCAGTTTGTTTTGTGATGTTTGTAATCTTGTTTTTAGTGCCTTTGTGGTGCTTTTGTACCATTCTTGTTTACCAGAGAGGAGATCCGGTACAAGAATCTTGTTCATTGGTTGACTTTTTTGATTACATTGGTTGCCATTTTGTCACGGGAAAGATTTGCCTCTAGGATGGAACCTAGGTATATCATTTCATCTTTCCTTGTGACAATATTGTCACCCACTGTAACAGAGAAGCCGTTGGTCTTGCTGAGTTTGTTATTTGATCCAAAGAGAATGGACTCTGTTTTACCCAGGTGTAATGATAGTTTGTTATCATTGCTTTGGATAAAAGCGAAATGACTAAAATGTAAAATGTAAATGTAAATGTTCCAAATACAGACAAATAGATCAAACCCTTCAACAATAATGTCCCACATTGGTGAAAGGAAACATGGATTGGGTCTTTAATACACAAAAACCAAACCGTACGGGGACAGGAAAACAAACACTGGCCCCAATTAAAGATCTCCAATCCCCACAGCAGCCAATAGTGAACATTAGCTCAACAGAGCGACTGACAGCTCGTCCCCAGCTGGTAGCCGTTTCTCTGATACATCATTCCTGTTTGTTTGCTTACTGGAGCAGAGGCCCGACACTCTGATAAGAGACTGGCGTCGATCCCTTAGAGGGAGGGAGGAATAAAACATTCTGATAAGAGACTGGCGTTGATCCCTTAGAGGGAGGGGGGAATAAAACATTCTGATAAGAGACTGGTGTTGAGCCCTTAGAGGGAGGGGGAATACAAATGATATTTCATATTTGCACCTTATATTCATTGTAAGGGATTAGCATGGGGGCCGGAGGAAGGGGGGGGGGGCACGGGTCATGGCAGAAAGAGACGGACGGGGAGACGATGATTGATAGATAGATAGATAGATAGAAAAGGAGAGAGAGAGGCCGGGGACATTTAGTTGGTCTTTACCAGTGAGATTAATAGGCAGGGAATGGAATGGTGCATGCAATGATGGTGTAAAATCAGCAAGACATCTGATGAATCTGGCAAGGTCCTGACAGACCACGGTTACAGCCATCGCAGTCGTGTCTATTGGTTGTTGCTCTGGATACCGTAAATGTATCTGCCTCTTTGATGCTCTGCTGCCTGGCCTGTGTGACGAGGAGGACCCCCCTCCCCACCACATGATTTCACAGACTACATTAAGGAGCAGTGCCAAGGCGACACCGGGTGGTGCATTTTTCATCTGTGACGAATATCCTAAATGTAATGCAAGGGAAAGCAGACAGCAGGGAGAGGGGGACGGGGGCACTATTGAATGTGGGATGTTGTACATAAAATGTCAGACTAGCTTGGAACCAACTGCGTACACAAGCCTGGAGATTCGAGTGAACAGATGCAAACAGTACCGTTCAGACGTTTAGTGGGGCTGTAAGGGCCTTGTGTTTATCCTTCACTTGAGAACACAACATATACAGTACAGGGGGCGACAGTGGCTCGGGAGGTAGAGCAGTCATCTGGTAATCTGGAGGTTCCTGGTTCGATTCCCACTCCTCCCAGGCAGCATATCCTTGAGCAAGACACTTAACCCTTAATTTCTCCTGATGAGCAGGTTGTCACCTTGCATGGTTGCCTCCGCAGTCGGTGTGTGAATGTGTGAGTGAATGGGTAAGATGTGAGGAACAAATTGTAAAGCGCTTTGGATTAAAAGTGCTATATAAATGCAGCCATTTAGTACTGTAGACATTTTATTTGTGATAAAAGTAACCAAAAGAAAGTCTCTGAAAAAAAATTGTGTAGAGGAAAAGGCTCAAGACGGGGGGAAATAATATCAGTCTCAACATTAACGGTGAGCTTTCCTCTGATCGATCCAAGGTTGCAGATAATCCTTTTTTCCCCCCACATCTGTAGCAAAATAACAAGTAGATAGGCTGCCAGGCAATCCTGGCATGTTTAAATGCTATTCACAACTATTCACCACTCATGTGGTACAACAGGGCAAGGTGTTAAACATATTGAATGATCTTAAATGCTCTAAAACAATTGGTCTAGATGAAATGTCTGCCAGGTTTCTGAAAGACGCTGCTGAACATATTGCACCGTGTCGTGTTTTGAATCTCTCCATTGAGTCTGGTAAGAGTCCCAAAAGATTTGAAGGGCCAGGGCCATTCCTTTGTATAAGAAAGGGAGCAAATTGGACGAGGGAAATTATTGTTATAAATACATTAAATTACATTACAGCTTTATTGGTTTCCCACAAGGACAAGAACATTGTCGAGAGCATGATGAATTGAAAAAACATCAGTAACTGGCTGTCTGGAGATAAATGGTCTTTGCAAAACAGAATCTATATTATTTGGTTCAAAAACGAGATTGAGTAGGTCCTCTGAGTTCAGTATTACAGTGTGTAGGAGCCAAAGCTATATATTTAGGTTATTGTATTATATGAATGTTTATATGTTTATTTTTATAACCTTACATTGAACCGGCATTAGGAATATTGATTGGATTTAGATAAAGTCATTGAACCGTCTTATTTGTCATAATAGAACATTCTAGAACATTTGTGATGTCACAGTATGATGTCATGATCGAACGTTCTGGAACATTGGTGATGTCACCGTACTGTCATAAGTAACCAAACATTCTAGAACATTTGTGTCTCTATAGTCCACAATTCTCTCAGAAGAGGCAGTATGTAGCTTGAAACAGGACTGAACACGACTGAACAGATAGACTAAACAACATAGACTGCAGCCTGCATTTCTCAACCAAGGTGCCAAGCCTACCATTTTGCTGTGGAAAGAGCCGGCAAGTTGATTTACGGCTTTCCAGTGTGGAGGAATTCGAGTGTGTCGAGTCTGCGGTGATTTTGGAGACTGGGAAAATACAGTTTTCTTACTAATATGAGGGCCGACGTTCCACTCTACTGGTTAAAGTTGCTTACTCGTGAGCTCACATGACTGAACGGGGCAAAACATGCAGAGGCACTGTACAAGAAGGGCCAGAGCCGACTCTACTTCCTCAGAAGGCTGAGATCCTTCAATGTTTGTACATGGATGTTGAGGATGTTCTATGAGTCGGTGGTGGCGGGCGCCTTCTTGTACGCTGCACAGGAAGTTCTTCATTCCAACAGCCATTAGACTATACAATGCATCACTGTGCCTCACTGCATCACTGAGCACAGAGTGGCAGTTACCATCTTCCTGGACTTAGTTTGAAACAGCACTGTGCAATATTAGTATTACACCTACTGTAGACCTCAGTATATTTTTACTGTATTTATTTACTGTATATTTTATTCCATTTTTATTCTATTTTACACTACTCTTATCATAGGCAACTTGATTTGATTAGTTGTATTATTCTAATTTGTGACCTGTTCTGTCTAAATGTTTAAATGTTGAGCGATTTGCAGTGTCAAATTTCCCACAGGATAATAAAAGTATTTCTATTCTATTCTATTCTATTCTATTCTATTCTATGTCACATTAACATTCAGAGAGCTTAACATTATAATATCACATTAGCAACTGGGCATCGAAAGCTATCGTTATAGAATTCTGAGTTTCTGAGAAAGCATTCTAAATTTAAAGTCAGATATCATCACCTCATGCACCTGGAGGAATAATGTAGTCAGAGTTGCCGGCAAATTAGAAGGAAGATCTTGCAGAAATATATATATATATTTTTTTATATTAGCAATTTTATTTTCTTGGCATTTTTTACTGTATGTACTAATTTGATTGCTCAATAATGTTTTCTGTAAAACCAAACACAAAAAACACACCTTGATAATAATAAAAAGTAATCTTCATTTAAAGGCAGCAATGTATCCTTGTCGTTTTTTGGCATAAAATGTTCAGATTCAAAGAAAGTGAATGTCAACACAAAGTATCAGGTAACAGCAGCTTCGTTCAAAATAGAACAGTATTGTATCTGCCTTTAAAAAAGTACCACACCAGTCTTTTTGACACCGATTCAAAAATCAAGGCGCCCTTCTCTTTTCATAATCTTTACCATTACTGAAAAATATGGTAGTTATTTTCTACAGATTTACCACTGCCATTGGCTTTCAGTGTATCTGAAAATGTTTCTTAAACACATTCCTCAGCATAAACTAAGGAATGTCACCCTAAGGAATGTCACCACATTTGACTGAAATGCCATCATGCTAACATCTTATGTATCATTTGTTTTTGGAAAATATTCGCCATTGTGATATAATACGAAATACGGTATCCGAGGAAGAATTCCTTCCTTTTTAGACACAGTATTAAGGCAGAATAGAGTGACTTTTCAGGGGAAATAACTAAATAAATGTACCTCAGATGTTAGCATTTCAGTCAGCTGTGGTGACCTTCATGCGTTTACGTGTCTTTAAGATACAATGGAAGCCTGTGGCAGCGGTGAATCGGCGAGAACACAGATCTGACCACCAGATCCCGCTGAGCAGTAGAACTTAAGTACAACTTTCCCTTACTATACAAGCTATTTCTAGTCACTGAGTTTTAAGATGCAACACCAGACTATTATCAAATGAAATATATAACCAAAGCAATTTGCCACACATATTTATTACTTTAAAAAAGTAAAACCGAGAAGAGAGAACAAAAAAAGAAAAAAAACTCCATATCCGAGCAAATTCCATTCAGGTGTTATCCGCTGCAGTCATCTTTCTCTCTTATTTAGCAATTGTTGAGTATCGTCATATTTTGTACTGTATTTCTAAGATGAAGAAAAAGAAAAGTCAACAAATGCCTCTAGGCTCACCGTCCACAGTCCCTGGTCCTCTCATGTGTCCTCTCTCTCTTAATATTGACAATCTGGCTTCTAGAAGAGTTGTTTTTATTCTTACCGGTGATGTAAAAAGCCACACACAAGAACAACAGACGAATGTCTCCTGACAAGTTCCGGTAGAGAAAATTTTGACCAGAAACATGAGAAGAATAAGTCAAGGAAAGACCAACGTTTGTCCACATTGTCTCTTTGAGAGAATGTCCGTAAAAAATTTCACCCCCCCCTCCCCCCCCCGTGATAGGGAGGGGTTCGGGAGGCCCGCCTAGCCGCCGAGATGCTGTCCCTCCCCCCAGTCGAACCCACCGGGACGCTCCTCAGGGAGGGGATTGTAGTTGGCGTCCTCCTCTGGAGTGTCGAACAGCATCTTAATGATAGACGGGGTCCTGAGCAACCGGGCACCACCTGGCTGATTGGGGAACACATCCTCCAGGAAGAAGTAGACGTGACCCACAGTGATACCTAATAGATCCACGATGATGGAGTTTCCCAGCAACAGAGAGAACCCCATCAGTATCCAAGGCAGGAAGGGAGCTTGCAAGTTGAGCAGGCCAAAGATGTTCACCCGGACGTTGGGGTTCCGTCGACACCACACATACACCAGCATGAGGGTGAAGGCCTGGCCCAGGTACATCAGACTCACAAAGAAGGCAAATATGGTCATCAGAAGGCCACCGAAGAGGAACATGAAGACGAAGTCAGCGGTGCGCCCCCTGAAGGAGCCCTCCTCCAACATACTACAGTACCGGTACAAAAAAATCATATTGAACAGGAAGTTGAAGCCAACTGGGCCGAAGAACAGGAAGTTGGTTATTAGTCGCCATATCTGGTAATTCCTTAGTATCAAATCAGGGTTGAAGTATAGTTGAAAGGATGTGATGAGCTCCAATTTCACGGCAGCGGTTGTGAGGACACATGCGGTTGTGTATGCCCTAGTAACAACAGGAATCCGTAAATATTCCTGCTGGAAAGTCTCCATTTTGGACGGACTGAGGGGCTTCCGGCAATTTCTTGAAAAAATCACAGCCGACTCGACACATGAAAATTCCTCCACACTGGAAAGCCGTAAATGAACTTGCCGGCTCTTTCCACAGCAAAACGGTAGGCTTGGCACCTTGGTTGAGAAATGCAGGCTGTAGTCTATGTTGTTTAGTCTATCTGTTGTTTAGTCTATCTGTTTAGTCTATCTGCTACACACTGCCTCTTCTTCTTCTTCTTCTTTAGAATTTCCGGCAGTGTAGACGCATCGTGGCATATTACTGCCCTCCGCAATTCTTTTGATGAGCTCTTCTTCTTCTTCTTCTTCTTCTTCTTCTTCTTCTTCTTCTTCTTCTTCTTCTTCTTCTTCTTCTTCTTCTTCTTCTTCTTCGAATTTCCGGCAGTGTAGACGCATCGTGGCGTATTACTGCCCTCCACAATTCTTGCTTCGCTCACACTTGAGAAAGTTTACACTCCTCTTCCTCTTCTTCTCATCTTCAAAACACATTTCTATCGTCTCTGTCTCCTTCTTCTCTGCTCCTCTTCTTCTTCTTCTTATTTGAATTTCCGGCAGAGTAGACGCATCGAGGCGTATTACTGCCCTCCGCAATTCTTTTTATGGGCTCTTCTTCTTCTCCTTCTTCTCCTTCTTTTTCTTCTTCTACTGGACCCCGTCATCACCTACATTGTCCATTGGAGTGCAGCTACTGCTGCTACTTCCTGTCTGAGCCCCCCTCCGCGGGATTTCTTATACTACACTAGTGGTGTTCCATCTTTAGGCCTCTTCAACTCACACTTTCTCCTTCTTCTCTGCTCCTCTTGCCTGTCCAATACTAATACATACACTAACGCTATATCCTCTGGTACAACTCTGAAGCATGCAGAAATGTCAGCACTGCCTCTGTGATCAACTGGTGGTTCTCATTATCCATGCCAAAGAATGATTTAAGAGAGAAGGAAGATACTCCCAGCTCTACCAGACTTTTATAAAAGATTTCCCTCTCTTTCCTATACCTTTCACATTTTAGGAAGACATGCCCGACAGTTTGTCATACATGTGGACTATATATAGAGACACAAATGTTCTAGAATGTTCGGTTATGACATCATACGGTGACATCACCAATGTTCTAGAACGTTCGGTCACGACATCATACTGTGACATCACAAATGTTCTAGAATGTTCTATTATGACAAATAAGCCGGTTCAATGACTTTATCTAAATCCAATCAATATTCCTAATGCCGGTTCAATGTAAGGTTATAAAAATAAACATATAAACATTGATATAATACAATAACCTAAATATATAGCTTTGGCTCCTACACGGCCCCTAATTGTACTTCTAATCTAGAGACAATTACTAACAACTAAAAAACAAGGAGCTAAACCAAACACTATTTTAACTGTGTCTCTGCTGCTGGATAACCAATACCTGGTGCCAGAGGTCCCTAGTACATGGCACACCGTAGGAGGACGGTCTTTACCACCGCAGGAGGACGGTCTTTACCACCGCCTCATGCAGCTTCTTGGAGAAGACAGATCCTAGTGATAGGTCTATCCAAAGTGGTCGTCTTCGTCTTGACACGGACCCGGCGCACAAGCCCGTGCTGGTCAGGAACCGCTGTACTGTGTCGAACTGCTCTTCAGCTGCAGTAGCCCTTTGCGATCCAGTCGTCGACGAACACTGAGGGCTAGATCCACAAAGAATGGATTGCACGGAGCAAGTTGCACCCTTACTTACAATTCATTATGAATTGAAAACGGGGGACCCTGATGTAAACAAGACGAAAGTCTTTCTCTGGTCTGCATCCCCTTAACAATTGTGTGTATTGAGCCGTACTGTATTGTACCCATTCTGCAATCTATTAATAAAATTTTCATTCAATCAATCAATCTGCCCGGTGATTGATTGAATGAAAATGTTATTAACAGATTGCAGAATGGGTACAATACAGTACGGCTCAATACACACAATTGTTAAGGGGATGCAGACCAGAGAAAGACTTTCGTTTTGTTTACATCAGGGTCCCCCATTTTCAATTCATAATGAATTGTAAGTAAGGGTGCAACTTGCTCCGTGCAATCCATTCTTTGTGGATCTAGCCCTGAGTAATCAGCGTGGAACTGGGGATTCTTCGTGAACCTCTTCTTTAAGTTGAGAGTTCGCTGTTCAGCTACTCTTCTGTTGTTCGGCATGTTGAAGAATGCGTTCCTCACTGGTAGGCCGATGCTGTAGTGTCCCTCTGTAAGTTTCACAGACTGCGAGACCAGTTCCAGAAACTGGATGTCGTCCCTCGACTTCTCAAGCCGGTCGTCTTGACACTCTAGGAAGTCGTTCTTGAACTGTTGACTCCAAAGTTCATCTAGCGTGGCCACGGATGTGCGGTTGGACGTGACTTGTATGAGTCCACTGGTAGTTTCATGGCCCTTTTCTCCTCTGAGGGGGCCATTGACGATCCAGCCCAATCGTGTTTTCACCGCGTATGGCCCTTCTTCCACGCTGGGTACCACCTGCCCTGGTTCCATTGCCTTGGGTACGTCAGTCCCGATGAGAAGCCCTATCTCCGCCTGGATCTTCGGGATTTGCACTTCACTGAGATAGGGCCACTTATCGACTTCCTCTTGCAGTGGGATGTTCTGTTTACGAGCAGGTATTGACTTCTGAGAGAAGGTGTTGGGTAGCTCTAGGAAGTTGTCACTATCCAAGCTACAGACTTCTAAACCAGACACTATCTGGCTGCTCACGACCTGCTCGCCTCCGATGGTCCTTAGCAGGATACTTGTCTTCCTGCCGGTGACGTTAAGCGCTGCCATTAACTTCTCTGTGCAGAAAGTGACGTTGCTGCCTGGGTCGAGGAACGCGTAGGTAGCCACCATCTTGTTGCCTTTCTTGGCTTTGATGTGGACCGGAACGATAGCCAAGATGCTTTCGACGTTGCCGCAGTAGCTTTGCAGGTCCTCGTTTCTGCATTGATGCATCCACTGACCCTAGAACTGGCTTCGCCTTCTTCTTCCCCGCCCCTGTGCTTATTTTCTTTGGGCGCATCATCCGATGTCTCCTTCTTGTGCCTTGCTTCATCATAGGCAGCTTTGTTATTAATATGTAGAAGTGTAGGGTGGGTAAGCTGGCAGTCTTGGCAGCTCATCTTTTCTTGGCAGGCCTTGCTCATGTGACCCCGTTTCAGACAGCTGAAACATAGGCCTTTACTCTCGAGAAAATCTATCTTCTCCGTGTGAAGAGACTCCTTCATCTTTTTGCATTGCTCCATGGCATGCTGTTCTCCTTGGCAGAAGAGGCAAGGGTTGGAGAAGGCACAGAGTTTATCCCCCTTGTTCCTTGCTTTAGTCTCTGCCGGGTTCTGGATTGCTGTAGCAGCTGTTGTGAAGCTTCCCAGAGCGCCGCTATTTCTGTATGTCTTCTCATCTTTGTGAGCCTTTGTGGTACCATTGACTGGTATTTCATAACCAATATGTCTGTGTATGAGAAGAAATATATGCAAAAGCTTTGTGTGCCTTTTGGAGCAAAATGGGTCTCAGTTTCAGGGGCAAGTCATACAAGCCCCATTATGCTAAACTGTTTGTGACACCTTCAAGGGGAGTCTTGAAGAGAGTTGGGTAACTGTAGGAGAAAATCCCCCACTGGAGAACTGTTTGAATCCATACAATTACAGAATAAGAGACAAGCAGACTGTTATATCATCACTGAATCTGCAAATATCTGTTATAATGGCTAATTCAAATAATGCCTTAAGTACATATATGATATGAGGAGATTAGATCTTCCCACGCTCAGGGTGGGGACCTCTGGTTGACTGTAGATTCTATGTTAACACTTTGATCGCCATGGTTAAATTCATAATTTACCATCCCTAGCCAGCTCTATTTGTCTATGGAGAAGTTCCCCTTCTTTGCAGGGCTATAACTTTTTAAATTCTATTGCTAAATTGACATTATTATGGCCCATTCAATGTCCTATATCTATTGTTCAGGGTGTAGCAACGTTATACTTTTTAATTCACATATTCATACTAAAATATGGTCTAAAGTATAAGTATGTTTTTATTGTTTTCTGCAGCTTTCTCCAGAACTTGATTTATAGCCCCAAATGCATTATATTGATGATCAAATACAGTTTGGTAGCGATCGGTGCCAGATAAACAAATTCAACTGGAGATACTTCTAGAAGTTACTACATATCATCTGATGTTGACCGGATGGGCGGGGGGTCGTTTATAATTCCGTGGGCAACGTTATATCATTCATCTAGTGTGGGTCATATGATCATCAGAGCAGTTTATATGGAACACGTTAGAAAATAACGCTGAAACTCACCGTGGCTTCCTTGCGCCGTTGGGGGATGAGCGTGGAGCAGAATTTTTTCTATTATGGGATGGAGAAATACCGGATCCATTTCCAGGTTGTATAATAGTATATACGTCCAAATCATGTTGTTTATTGAGTTAGGGTGAGCGATCGATTATCCAGTGTGTCAAGATGGAGTCCCGGGAGCTATAGCGAGTGGTCGGACCGAATTTGGATGAGCACCAGTTTCCTGTTTCCGGTTTGCTGTTTGGGCGATCTGCCGATCGGCCACCAGATGGCGCTCTTGAACCGTTAGAGAGTTGAGTGGAGATCAGCAGTATATCTCAGGTCCCCGGAGGAGAAATATGATTTCGATCACAGATTTTAGAAATATTGATATCAAAGACGAGTTACGGCGTCTTCGGCAGAATGGGCATGGCGGGGAAAGACGAGTTCCAGCGTTTTCGGCGATTAAAGTGTTAATGTGGTGATCACACCCCACTGGGAGCAGAGGACAGCTGGTCTGAACAGAGGGCAGACCAGCCCAGACTTGCTAAAAGAAGAATGTATTTACAGGATGTTAGACTGGAACTAAAAACAACTATATCATAGTAATCTATCTGACTTATTAGATAAAAGAATAGTTGGATGTCATTTAGAATGTTAACTGGTTATGAAAGTACTAGAGTGTTATTTCACTCTTGGTGTAAAGCTTTATAGAATGTAAATCTTAGAACCATTAATTCAGGCTGGCAAATACAGGATTGGTGCTAACTCCTATGGACTATTTGGTATTAACCTAGAAGCAACAACTGTACTGGGTTCATACTAGATATCTATAATTCATTGCACGAACCATGGATATAGGAAAATCAAATAATATACAAGGAATGTTAAAAGGTCTGATTCATCCAGAGGGGAGAAAATGAGCCTCTCCCTGCCATATCCCAAAGGAGGGGGCTACAGGCAGACCCCCCTCTGTTGCTGCAGGAAGACCACACGACGAGGAGACAGTGGCAGACAGCCCCCACAGAAGCAACCAATTGGAACAAAACTCCATATATAGAAGAAAACTGATTGGCTATGAACCAAGTCAAATTATGACATCATTTTGAGTATAAAGATGAGAACCCATTTGTTAGAGGGAAGGCCAGACAGATACCCGAAACCCCAGGGGGTCTGAGCCTCCACCGTTCTGCCAGAAGAATATCCTGTTTGCCATCTATGTGAGTAAATCATGGAAACCCACTGTTGGTGTTGTTTAGTGTAAAATGTAAAGATCCCTATCTTTGACCAGGTTTAACCATGTATATGGCTCAGTATATTCTCTCTTCATTGACATAACATGACTAGTGTTTTATGTACAGACTTGTTTGATGTGAGAAAGCCACTGTGAATGGGCTCTAATTATGTACACCTCAACAGTCATTTGTACAGCATGTTTTAATATTAAATAATCCCTGTATGTAAATGCTATATTCACCTATTTGAGCCCGGAGGCAATAAATCATCAGAGTTGAACTATAGTTCTGTTTGTCCTGACTACACCGTTATTCTCTACTGGCTATTTTGGAGTCAGATGAGGACCATTCTATCATTCTGTCATTTTCCCCTCCAGTTAGCAACCTCAATGCACTGTGATTAACCTTAGGTATTGACTTAATATACCACACCTTGGCTTGGCTCTTGTTTCCATCTGTGATGTTGCCGAAGAGAGGATGTAGGGCTTCTTGGGCTTGTAGGTTGACAAAATCGGTAAGGTCGCTGAACTTGGCGCTGCGCTGATCTTTCTCTAGAAGAGCATAGGCTTTGCTTCTCCACTGCTCGCTCTGCTTGTACGGAAGCTTGGCTGTTATGGCACGCATATTTGATATGCTGTCAAGCTCCTGCATGTACTCCACGTCAGCCATAGCGTTGAGGCATCCAGTGAGATAGAGGCCAAAGGAGTGGAGCGCCTCTCCGTCATCGGACTTGATAGTAGGCTAGTTCAGTGCCTTGTCTATATACGCCATTGAGATCTTGTATCCATATCCAAAATGTTTTTTCAAGAGCCTCCTTGCCTTGTGATTGCCTCGTGATAGCCTCGCTCTGGTTCCATGTGAAGACAACTTCTTATCAGCTCTCTCGGCTGTCCATCCGTGTACTGCTCCAGGAAGTACAGCCGGTCTCTGTTACTATCTGTCTTGCCCTCCACTCCGTGTTCAAAGGCCCTGATGGGGGGGCAGGTGGCGCACGGAGATTACGTTCGTCACCAACACCGGGAGACACTAGGATTCGCCTGTTCGAATCCAGCTCCCGGCGTTGCTATCAGCTTGGCTGGCCTCTCACACTGATACAATTGGCTGTATCAGGGGGTGGGAAAGCTGAAGGGTGGGTCCTGGGCGTTGTGGACAGCGACCCCTACAGTTCGGTCGGGGCGCCTGCTCAGCGAGGGTTGGAACTGAGGAGAGATAGTGTGGCCTCCCACATGCTACACTCTCCCCGGTGAGAACCTGCGCGGCCAGGTTGGCCTGCCCCAGGCTGCACATGCGTCGGAGGAAAGCATGTGACAGTCTCCGGTCTCCCGGACCAACAGTAGGGGAAAGTACGCAACAACCAGGAAGGGTGGGATGGGAGAAAAATCGGGAAAAAGGAGGGGAAGAAAGATATAATAATAAATAAAAAAAAAGGCCCTGATGAATAGCCTCGGTATTCAAAGGCCTTTGAACACGGAGTGGAGGACAAGACAGATAGTAACAGAATAATTCATATGAATATCTTTGTTTTACACAGGAGCGGCTGTGGACATTATTTTTCTTTATCAATGAATGTACTACTCATGAGTAAGCAACTTTAACCAGTAGAGTGGAACGTCTGCCCTCATATTAGTAAGAAAACTCTGTTCCAAGAGGAAAAAGGAATCAACACGAACTACTGGAGCGCTGAAAGATGGATAACAACAAAATGTCGGAGTCTAAGAAAGTTGAGAGGACACAAAAGGCCTATGAGGAAAAGGTCCGTCATGCCATCAATAAGAGGAAAGCTAAGCTAGGTCAGCTAACTGGTCGCATGAATCAGATGAATCAATTAATTAGGGATGCTCGATATTGGCTTTTTTACCGATACCGATATTCCGATATTGTCCAACTCTTAATTTCCGATACCGATATCAACCGATATCAACCGATACCGATATATGCAGGGTTTCCCCCCCCCCCCCCCAAAAAACTGAATAATTTCAGGTAACTAATAATTTCACTGGATATATATATAACAAATATTGTTATTGTTTTTTTACTTTTTTAAACCGATACCGATATTTTCCAATATCACATTTTACTGCCGATATCGGCAGATAATATCGGTCGGCCGATAATATCGGACATCCCTACAATTAATGGATGAGGACGACGATGGTAACTTGGAAGGTGTACAGACAAGATTGGTAGAATTCAACAAGCTATTTGGAGAGTTCTGTGAGCTTAATACTTCAGTCCAGGTGGTACTAAGCAAAACCATGATCAAGACATCAGAAGAGGAGAAGAAGAAAGATCAGGATGAATGGTTCACGCCGAAGGCTGACACATTTTACAACTTCACAGTATGAATGAATGAATGAATTATTTTATTTAGAATGTTTACACATACAAATAAATAAACATAAACAAATAATTTTTTGAAAATGTTCACAAATAAACTAACGAAAAGGATAGGTTTGAAGCCAAAGGCTTATAGAGCAACCTGTCACGATGGGGTAGGTAGAATGCAATAATACAGAAAGGGAAGGAATGGAGGAGGCGAGGAGTGAAGCTTGGAGAAGGGTGTTTACTGTAGAATCCAGTGCAATACAAGGAACATACAGAAACGACATAACAAACTTCACAATACAAAACAACAAACACTAAGACTTACTAGAGGGAGAACGGTGCGACACGACGTGGATAGGAACAGGGGGTAACTGGAGGTATGTCGCCACAAGGAAGGGAGGACAGACAGACACCTAAATACCCAGACTAATTAACAAATCAAGAACACCTGGTCAACACAGAATCACAACACAACGACCAAAGGCACTGACAAACTAAACAACAACTAGACACTACGGCAATGACACACAACAACACAACAAGGGGTGACATCACACATAGACAGGAGTGGCCCAAAATAATAAACAATTAGACACAAATTCTATTATTTGGAACCAGAGCAAAATGGCCGCCTGTACCAACAGGCTAGTCTGGCCACTAGAGGGTAGGAGACCAATGTCAGGCCGAGGGCCAATGTCAGATGGAGGGCATTGCCCAAAGTTAGGTGGAGGGTACTGCCCAATGTTACCATCCTGCCCAGTCCAGCCAGGACCGGGCCTAGGATCATGACAGTACCCCCCCGGAGAGGACCCAGGGAGAGGACCCGAAGAAGAGGGACCAGGAGGCTGAACAAAAAACCCAGGAGGGGCATAGCAGCCAGGGGGGGGTTGAAAACGGGCGCAGATGCCCGGAGAGGGGGGGTGGGGACGGGAACAGAGGCCCGGGGAGGAGGACTGGACCTGGGAACAGAGGTCCGACGAGGGGGGGTGGGGATGGGCACCGAGACCCGGGGAGGGGGGCAGAACCTGAGAACCGAGGCCCGGCGAGGGGGAGTGGGGACGGGCACCGAGGCCCGACGAGGAGGGCTGGACCTGGGAAGAGAGGCCCGACGAGGGGGGGTGGGTACAGGTGTAGAAGCCCGGGAAGGGGAGCTGGACCCTGGAGCAGGATCCCGGGCGAGAGACCCTCCAGCCGCCGGACCCGGGGCCGGTTCAGGAGAGCCGGACCGGAGGTGCGGCGGCGACGACCCCTGGAGCAGTATCCCACGCAGACCACGGCGAAGACCACGGCGAAGACCACGGCGAAGACCCCGGCGAGGACCACGGCGAGGACCAGGACGCTGATCACGGCGCAGAGCTGGACCAGACGGGGAGCCAGGATCCGTCGAAGAGCCGGGAGCCGGCACGGCAGCCGGACCAGGTGTAGAGTCCGGGCAGGGCGTGGAGACCGGATCGGTCTCGGCGGCGAGGCTTGGTGTAGGATCCGGAGATGAGGAGCCAGGATCCGTCGAGGAGCCGGGAGCCGGCACGGCAGCCGGACCAGGTGGAGAGGCCGGGCAGGGCGTGGAGACCGGATCGGTCTCGGCGGCGAGGCGTGGTGTAGGATCCGGGGATGAGGAGCCAGGACCCAGAGCTGAGGCTGGACTGGGCGTGGAAGCTGGACCAGCTGTGGAGGCCTTACTAGCCATAGTAGCCTCGGGGGCTAGGCTAACTGTGGGCCCTGGACTCACTGTGGGAACTGTGCTAGCTGAGAATGCCTGGCTAGCTTGGGACATCTGGTCCGTCTCAGGTACTAGGCTCACCCTAAACCTGGAGCCTAGTCTGGCAGTGGAGACTGTGCTAGCTGGAGACATCTGGTCTGTCTCAGATACTAGGCTCTCCCTGAACCTGGAGCCTAGTCTGGCAGTGGAGACTGTGCTAGCTGGAAACGGCCGGTTAGCTATTGAAACGAAGCTAACGGGCGGAGCTATGTTAGCTGGGGACGGCTGGTTAGCTATTGACACGAAGCTAACGGGCGGAGCTAGGTTAGCTGGGAGTGGCTGGTTAGCTATTGACACAAAGCTAACCGGCGGAGCTATGTTAGCTGTGGACGTCTGGTTAGCTGTCTGAGCAAAGCTAACGGGTGGAGCTGTACCCACTGGAGACGTCTGGCCATCGATAGTGGCGGGACTAACAAGTGGAGCTGTGCTAACTGGGGACGACCGGTTGGCTATTGGCACGAAGCTAACGGGTGGAGCTATGTTAACTGGGGACGACCGGTTAGCTATTGGCATGAAGCTAACGGGTGGAGCTATGTTAGCTGTGGACGTCTGGTTAGCTGTCTGAGCAAAGCTAACGGGTGGAGCTGTACCCACTGGAGACGTCTGGCCATCGATAGTGGCGGGACTAACAAGTGGAGCTGTGCTAACTGGGGACGACCGGTTAGCTATTGGCACGAAGCTAACGGTCGGAGCTATGTTGGCTGTAGACGACAGATCGGCGATGGACATCCGAGCAGCCTCAGCGGCTGTGGGAGGATCTAGGCTGACCGTAAGCCTGAGAACAGTCGGCAGGCTAGCTACCCTAGCCTTCGGTTTATGCTTCTCTATGAGGACAGCAACATGTTCAGCCATCTCCCACATCGCCGTCTGCAGTGTCGGATTCTCAGTGGTCGATCTTCCGGAGTAGGAACCCCCATTTGGCCAGTGAGTAACTCTTCATGTCACCGGCCATCAGGGTCAGGACAACGGTGATGGTATCACTTGCCCTTCCTGCTGCATTCGTTACTGTTGGTGGCGACATTCTGTCACGATGGGGTAGGTAGAATGCAATAATACAGAAAGGGAAGGAATGGAGGAGGCAGAGGCGAGGAGTGAAGCTTGGAGAAGGGTGTTTACTGTAGAATCCAGTGCAATACAAGGAACATACAGAAACGACATAACAAACTTCACAATACAAAACAACAAACACTAAGACTTACTAGAGGGAGAACGGTGCGACACGACGTGGATAGGAACAGGGGGTAACTGGAGGTATGTCGCCACAAGGAAGGGAGGACAGACAGACACCTAAATACCCAGACTAATTAACAAATCAAGAACACCTGGTCAACACAGAATCACAACACAACGACCAAAGGCACTGACAAACTAAACAACAACTAGACACTACGGCAATGACACACAACAACACAACAAGGGGTGACATCACACATAGACAGGAGTGGCCCAAAATAATAAACAATTAGACACAAATTCTATTATTTGGAACCAGAGCAAAATGGCCGCCTGTACCAACAGGCTAGTCTGGCCACTAGAGGGTAGGAGACCAATGTCAGGCCGAGGGCCAATGTCAGATGGAGGGCATTGCCCAAAGTTAGGTGGAGGGTACTGCCCAATGTTACCATCCTGCCCAGTCCAGCCAGGACCGGGCCTAGGATCATGACAGCAACCTACCCCTAATTCAAAAACAAATTCAAAAGAGTTAACGTTTTCAAAATATAACAAAAAAGAAAAGAAATCAACAAGCAAGCCTATCCAGAAAAAAACAAAAATATTAATTAAAGTTTGCAAGATAAAACAAACAAACAAACAAACAAACAAACAAACAAACAAACAAACAAAAAAAAAAAATCAACAATCAACATAAACCGTTCCGAAAAGAACATAAGCCAACATAGGAAAATCAAAACGTAATCTGCAATACCCGAGTTTCATGGTAGAGAAAAACAGATTGTAGGTTAAATTTGACTATAAGATTCTAGAACCCTGTTTTTAAACATCTTTTTAAACTTAAAAATACTCCTGCTGTTTTTTATTTCATCTGGTATATTGTTCCAGAGTTTCACTCCTTTAACTGACACAGACATACTTTTAAGTGTGGTTCGAGCTCTAGGCTGTTTCAAATTGAGTGTTCTTCTTAAATTATAGTTATATTACGTCATAGCTTACGCTCTGTGCTCTACTGGAACATATTCCATATCCAGTCTATATACTGAATACATTTCTCCACATGCACCTATACACACCCATCCGTCTGGCCACACCCCCATCCGCTCCTCTACATAAGCAGGGGTGTGGCCATACTAACAGCTCCTTCCTTATTTTCACCACGGCGAATGTCTGTATACACCACTTGAGTTTAGTGTAAAATAATTTTTGGAGAGGAGCTGCGAGGCCATTGTTTCTTGTTTTTTCTCTCTCTCACAATTTATGAGAAAAAACTAAGTTGTAATGTCTGCATCTATGTTGGGGGGTTCGAGCGCTCACAACGTCACCCTTCACCAGCGGTTTTCCATTGCCGCCTCCGCCGTGCATCGTGGGGCTGCTCTGACTCCACGGTCGTGGCAGTCGGACGCGCCCGAGCGGCGTCCGGTGGGGAGTCTGCCTCTCCGAGGGGCTGTTGAATCAAGGCCGTCTCACGTGAGATGGCCTAGTTCCAGCTCTGGTTCCCCCGCCAGCGGACGGTCGGCCGATAGGCCAACGGCTCCTCTGGTGGCTGAGGATTTGAGACGCAAGCTCTTCGCCTCTGCTCGCTCCCGTCGTAAGGTGGTGAGCTGCAGGGGCTAACGGCCTGGCTTTGGGGAACTGCTGGAGCCAGACGAGGGTGCTTCTGCTCTGTCTGCGTATCCGATGGAAACTGAGGATTTTATGGAGGGAGCGGGAGCGCTCTTGTTTGATGCCCCGTTGGAGACGTATCACTCTCCCCCTCAGGGTGTGGCAGGGGGTAATGTGTCTCCTTGGGGTCGCTTGTCCTCCGATGTTGGGTTAGAACTAGGGATGTCCGATATTATCGGCCTACCGATATTATCGGCCGATATCGGCATTAAAATGTGATATCGGTTGATATCGGTATCGGAAATTAAGAGTTGGACAATATCGGTATATCGGTATCGGTAAAAAAGCCAATATCGAGCATCCCTAGTTAGAACCTCCGACTCGGAGACGAGAGGCCCAGCTATCAACCACGTCGGATGGTGGCGCCACACATGGCAGCCTCCCGTACGTGAGGGACGTGGGCTACGTGGAGGGAGGTGCGCAAGGGGAGTTGTGTGCCTTGTTCCCCGAGCTCATGGCGGCCGCCGCTGTCGCTAATAGCGTGGTGTTGCCGCAGCCTCTGCCTGCACCTGTCCCTGATGACTTGATAGGTCATCTCTGGCAATGTCGTCCTGTGAGGGAGACAGGCGTTGTCTGCCCATTCTTCCCTTCGATGGAGGCCTACGTGCGTCAGGGACAGGTAATCTCCCGCATCACTGGCCTTACCCCCGCCTACGTGCCAGTCACTCGGGTGGCGGGTTTGGTCCAGGGATTGAAGGAAGGGGTGCCTCGGCTTGATAGTCCGATGGCAGTGCTACATGTCGGGGATGATGGCGGGCGGGTCGGTGTTGGACGACCATCATCAGTACCTTCACGCCCAGGCGGCTGGAGCCATCCTGCTGGGCTCTTCGGGTCTGCCATGCAGCAGATGACGGCTGCATGCAGAGAGATGGAGGAGGATCGCGCTGTGCTCCAACCCCATTTCCCCCCACCCGATGCCACCGGTGATGTCCAGCGTGGGACCACGTCGGAGGAGGTCCGCAACCATTGCCACCGCCACAACCGCCGCCGCTGCTGGGCCTTCGTCCAAGAGTGGAGAGAGTGCCTCGTCCGCGGCAGCCAGCCGACCCACGCCCGGAGGTGACGGTAGGGATTGGCGTGACCAGGCACCCCAGGACCGTCCCTCCGGGCCGGCTCCCCGTGGGAGAAAGCACCGTGCTGCACGCGGCAGGCGCCGCTAGTGACTTTCCCCTGTTTACCCCTGTTCCCTTCCCCGCCCCAACCATATGATTTTGTTGCAATTAAATAAAGGGTTACAAACTGTGTGTTTATTCACTGTATATGTTGGGGATACGATGTGTGAACCCTCGCCTAGCTGTGGGGTTGTTTAGGAGAGCAGGACTTTTAAATCGTTCTGGTCGCTATATATATCTGTGCTTGGCAAGGCCTGTGGCTAGCACTCGGTCGAAAGGGTAGGACAGGGCAGCCAAGAAAGGGAGCAGGGGGTTGGAGAAGGGCATTTGGCAGAGAGGGTAGAGCAGGAGGATAGAGAGAGGGTAAGGGAGGAGAAATTAGGTATTGTGACCTTCGTGGCAGGGGTAGTTACTGGTATGGCAGAGGCTAAGGGTAGAACAGAGATGGTGAAGATGATTGTTAGGATAGCGGTTCAACATTTGGGAATGGAAGGTCTGAAATGGGAGGAGGTGGTTATGGAATTGGGTGAGGGGGCTGAGAGGGACCAAGCAGCCCAGAATAAGATCGCAGGGGGCAAGGAGGGTCCCGCGGAGGGGGGCTCAGACAGGAAGTAGCAGCATTAGCTGCACTCCAATGGACAATGTAGGGGATGATGGGTTCCAGTAGACTGCGGGAAAAGAAGAAGAAGAGCCCATCAAAAGAATTGCGGAGGGCAGTAATACGCCACGATGCGTCTACACTACCGGAAATTCAAATAAGAAGAAGAAGAAGATGAGAAGAAGAAGAGGGTAAACAATCAAAAGTTGGTTTACCAGAGGCCTAACTATGGCACACCACTAGCGTAGTATAAGAACTGAGGAGGGCAGTAATACTCCTGCGGGAAATTCAAAAGAAGAAAGAAGAAGAAGAAGAGCTCATCAAAAGAATTGCGGAGGGCAGTAATATGCCACGATGCGTCTACACTGCCGGAAATTCTAAAGAAGAAGAAGCAGAAGAAGAAGAAGAAGAAGAGGCAGTGTGTAGCTTGAAACAGGACTGAACAGGACTGAACAGATAGACTAAACAACATATACTGCAGCCTGCATTTCTCAACCAAGGTGCCAAGCCTACCGTTTTGCTGTGGAAAGAGCCGGCAAGTTGATTTCTGGCTTTCCAGTGTGGAGGAATTTTCATGTGTCGAGTTGGCAGTGATTTTGGAGACTGGGAAAATACAGTTTTCTTACCTTGTAGTAGTAACGTGAATATTTAGGAAAATAGCTTCAGGACCACTTCTGTAAAGAAAGACTTCGCTGTGGAAGAGAAATAAACCATTTGGATATCTTTGTTTTACACTGGAGCGGCTGTGGACATTATTTTTCTTTATCAACGAACGTACTACTCACGAGTAAGCAACTTTAACCAGTAGAGTGGAACGTCGGCCCTCATACAGTGAGAGACGTATTGCTGCCAAAACATGTGATTACTTGGGCTGTGAGTTGGACAGATCCCTGAGTGGAGAGACCTTGGGACAAAGCTGGTCCGTATCCGCTACCATTCATTTGTGCTAAGCTAGGCTAGCTTGCAGCTGGATAGATTTCTGAGAGGAAATTAGGGGGTCATCCCTATGTTCCCCGGGTCCTATGTTCCCCGGGTCCTATGTTCCCCGATTGATTGATTGATTGATTGAACATTTTATAAAAAATAATTATTTTATTAATTATTAATGTCCGCCTTGTTTCGAACTGGTTAAGCTTGGCGACTCTTTCGAAGTTGGTTAAGATTAGAGTTTGGAATCAGGGCTGGTGGTCTGACTATCTATCACTATCGGGGAACATAGGACCCGGGGAACATAGACATGCTCCCGAAATTAGTATCTATCTTCTTGTCTGATTCTGGGGAAGACGGTAAGCAAATTTCCCATAATGTTGGCATGTTCCTTTCATTTTAAATTGTTACTTACATTCAGTAATTTAGCCGACGATTTTATCCAACGTGACTTACAAGTTCTGTACAACAAGTCAGCAGGAAGGGTACAACTCTTCACAAGCTAAGGATAAGTGATATTGTTCTTCAAACAGTGTCGAAGTTGAGTGCTACACTCTTGAGTGCATAGTAGTGTAGACATACATGTACAGTATCGGCCTAGCAGGTAGTAATATATGCACAGTAGATTACTAAGTAGCAAAATATAAATATTTTGGCATCTGGCTTGACAAGAAATGCACATTTAAATACCATAGACAACCTTGCCAGCAGGCTGCGACAGAAAATGTTCTTCTTGTACAAACAGAACCAGCTTTCCTTTGATTAGTAGGAACATTATCATTGAAGCAGTTTTCTTATCAGTTTTGGACTATCGTGATTTAAAATTATGATGCAGCTTCCATTCTTAAACCACTTGTCTGTCACTCTGCCCTCAGATCCATTACGGGTGACAGTATGATACTCATCATTGTCTCCTGTATGATACGGTTGGTTGGTCTTCTCTTGCAGAGAGGCACAATAATCATTGGAATTTGTTTATACAAAGCCCTTATCTGTGAGCTACCACCTTACATCACAATGTTGCTGTGTTGGAACTTTGGACCCTATCTGACTCGCTCAAATGACTGGATTGTGCTTTTTCCTTGTGCTCCTTCTGAGCTTGGAAGGTCTGTTTCTTCTGTAGATGCTCCTGACTCAGGGAACATCCTTCAACACACTTTACAGATCAATACTCTTCTATGCACAGTTGAAACCCATGGTCACTAACCACTATCAGTCTGTAGGCCTACCTGTTTTAGCAGATTTTTATTTTCTTTGTTTTTATCTTGTATTTTAGGTGATTTCCCCTGTGTTTTTAGCTTTGTTTTCATCTTGTTGTGTTATTACCTTTAATTTACTCATCATCATTGTAAATAAGGGAAACGTCAATGATAGATATGTATTTATTTTATTTTGCCTTGCTTTATATTTTTTATGTAAGCATATATTGCTTCTAATGTAGTCATGTCATGGTACATCATCTGTGACTTGCATTGCTTGCGTATTGAACCCAATATGCAGAACACAGAAAAGCAGACAGGTCTCGGTAAAACCCAAAAGCGGGTGTGTTTATTGTAAAGAGTCGTATGGTATCCGGGCAGGTATCGAATATACACAGAGGGGGTTCTCATAAGGTCCAAGGCGTGTGCGTGGGGCAGGATACTCAAACAGCCGTGGGTCATAGAACGTAATGGGTACTCAGGCAGTTCGGGGAGTAAGCAAGGAGCAGGGTAGTCCAACAAGCGAGGGGTCATACATGGGAACAGATACTCATACAGTACAGATCCAAGAGCACGAGAGCAGGGTGATGAGCCAGGTATCGGACTGAGGGAAAGGACGACAACACAGGGTTAGACACGGGTACACAAACAATGGAGTAATCACTGACGAGCGCAAAATACTATGACTGACTGGTAAACACAAAGTTACGATCTGGCAGCATCATGACATCTGAGGCGGGGCTATACAGGTGCCACAATCGGCACACAGACGTCAATCAGCTGCTCAGCTGCTCCTATGGCTCCAGCACACCTGAACTCCATGCCTGTGATAACGAGAGAGAGAGAGAGAGAGAGAGAGAGAGAGAGAGAGAGAGAGAGAGAAAGAGAGAGAGAGAGAGAGAGAGAGAGAGAGAGAGAGAGAGAGAGAGTAGACAGGCAGTGACAGATGTGACATTGCTATATTTGTTATCCTCAATATGTATTTGTTGCAGTATGTATATATATATATATATATATATATATATATATGATATATATATATATATATATATATATATATATATATATATATATATATATATATATATATATATATATATTGATATGTCAAACAAATCAAATCAAAAAGCACCATTGTTTATGTCTCTACAGTAAACATTGTATCTCCCAAGCCATCTAAAAGCAGAGCAGAAGCGTTTATATGGTCCTCTGGCAGTGTTCTCTCTCCACACCCAGACTCATCAGGTCTGGACTGACAAACCACTCCTGTCACAATGTTAGTGCCTCCTCTGACAGAGACAGAGGGCGGGTCTGTCACACGGGCACACAGGTTAAACTGTGTTCTGGTCTGGCCTCGCCATCTACAGCCAGGGCCCCCGGGGCATTAATCTGCTTTACGACGATCCTCCTCCGCCCCCCCCAACCACCCACCCACCCCCGGTTCACGTTGGACCGGTACAAATAAAGTCTATTTTCCGTGTTTCCAATGTATCATGTGCCCTCGATACTGACTGCGATGGCGGCAGCGTAAATGGTCATAACATACTGCCGGTGTGTTTTGATGTCATTCGGTTTGGCGGGAAGTTCATTGAACCCGCGTCGTGACTGTTGATTGATGGAGCAGCTATATTCGGCGCTCTTCAGGACGCGGTAGTGAGGTCGGGAACTGCCCATAAGTCCCACTGCCCATTATTCTGACGGCTCAATAGTCCAAAATATTTCCCTTTGGACCAAAATCCCCTCAGTCCGTGAGTCCGTTACCCCAAAAACGTTTCACTTTCACACATTCACTTTAGAACCTTTAAAAACGTTTTAACACTACACCATATTGTATCTATTTATTTCTAAAATATTTGCATTACCTCGCTACCTCATTTTAGCATTTTGTTTAGCATTTTGTACTTTAGTTTTGTATATTGTATATTTTGCATAGTGTTTGGTTTTTATTATTTTCCTTTTTTTACTGTATGAAGCACATTATTATGATGAACACAAACAGTTCCTAATGCCGCTTAGTTCAGTTATTATGATGAACACAAACAGTTCCTAATGCCGCTTAGCTCAGTTATTATGATGAACACAAACAGTTGGTAATGTCGCTCAGTTCAGTTATTATGATAAACACACAGTTGGTAATACTGCTCAGTGCAGTTATTATGATGAACACATGTCACCAGAACCGCAATGGAAAGTACCCCAGTCTACAGCTAGGAGGTGCAAACATACAAAAAGATAGTTAAGACAGGGGCCCGAAGGTGAGGACCGGGAGTTCTCATTTCCCTCCCGCTCTCGTAGGCCCTCACGCCTTCGGGCTAAAAAACGGTCTGTCTGCAACAGGGATTTAGTGTACTCCAAGCGAGGGCGTATCGTAATGTCCTCCCGCCTGCAAGGGAGAGCACAATCAGACAAAAGCCAAGTCCCACGGGCGTGGGTTTAGAGTCACAATGCACACTTTCAATAGTATTCCCGATACACAAGAGAGAGGCAGTTTCACAGAGGGAGAAGTGTCCAGGATACTGCGTTCCAATCTTCCACAGTTTACTTAGTTACTTGAATTAATGCCGTTCTTATAATCCACAGCTCGACACAGTTAATATCATTCACGATTCCAAATCACAGTTAGTTTGTTTCTCCACTGACCCCTCTGGAACCAGTTTGCTTGTCAGGCACGCATTCTGATATGTTTGTATTCCTTTTACTCACGGCATGCAGCGTTGCAATAATGTATCTCTTGGTTGAGGCTCCACTCGTTCAACAGCAGGGTGAACACAGCAGTAGGCAGCAGGAAAGGTTTCCACTGGGAAAAAAAACACAAAGAAAGAGTTGCGTGTCCCAGTATTCCAGCAGCTCGGCGTCCTCTGGTGTCGACTTCCCGACTCTCATTCTGGGCTTTGTCCTTCTGTGTCTCGCTGCTAGCTGTCAATATTCGCCACCCTTTTGAGCAAGTTTGCGGGGTTCCAGGGCACCGCCCCTATGCGCCAGCCAGACAATCAGCTTCCCCCGACGGCACAGCCTGTAACGCAAGAGAGGGAACTCCCATGGGTAGATCCCACGCTCAATAAATACACACACCTGCTACCGTTCTGCACTTGCCTGATATCAATTACTCCAGCGCATATCACCACATCAGTAGGACGGCTCCTCCCCTCCCACTGGAACACCATGGACTTCATCTGGCAACACTGCCAGGTACGCCTATAGATCCTCACAGGACCATCACTCCAGGCTGGGCGTGTGTCCTCCTCAGGTAGGCTCGCCTCTGGGTTCAGCAAGCACATTCAGCACACATACACACACCCCCACCCGTGACACACACACCGTTGGTAATGCTACTCAGTTCAGTTATTATGATAAACACAAACAATTCCTAATGTTGCTTAGTTCAGTTATTATGATGAACACAAACAGTTGGTAATGCTGCTCAGTGCAGTTATTATGATAAACATAACAATGCGGACTGGATCATTTTTATTAATCTGCAAGTCATTAAAAGGCTCGTGAGAGAGGGAACCTGTTTGAGCACCCATTAGTTACCATGGTTCCCATTGTGTAATTCAATGCATTTCTTCTGTGAGGTTTAAGCAAATTACTAATCATGATAATTACACCTCCACTCTCTGTCCATGGTGCTGAAATAGATAAGATGAAAGGAGTTATTACTGCTCCCTCTAAGTTGGGCATTACTGTACTGTACATGCAAACATTAGCCATTGTGAATGTGAGAGAGATGTAGATGGATTTGTATTGATGTGTTAACTCATTGGACGCCGACAACGATTATATACGTGTTTGTCCGACAACCACGTGTATATACGTTATTTGATCGTTATTTCCTTTTATTCGATATTTGTATTCATTACAGGCCCACTGCCTCGGGGTTAACATTGGGAATGGCATTGAGAATGCCTAGGTGCAATACCGGCCGCATCACGCTAGACGGCAGTATCGAGCACCCTTTCTATCATTGTATCCTGGGCTGTGGGATGGCCCCAGGTCTCGGGTTTCATTTTTCCTTCTCGGGCAAGGCGAACGGTTCTGCCGGTTACATTGAAGCCCGTTAAATATGCCCGATCCTTATCTTATGGTGGATTATGCCGTCGAGCAAATGGACATTGGATCTACCAGATGGCGATCAAGAAATTGGAATATTCTTTTTGGATTACTCCCGGCCACAGGTAAGGGCGATTTGACGTACATTTTTGCTTGATCCTGCAATGCTTTTACACCAATCGGGCTGATAACCGCTTTTTGTGTTCAATGCGAATGCTGTTACTGACAATCAAATAATCAGAAACGACCCCCCCCCCCCCCCTTTCATGCATTCATGATGGAACATAATAGCTATGATCTAGATTTGATTGCGGGATAATAGCGTATAGAGGAAAGACATGGCAACGTGTACAATGGAATCGACGTATACTGCCATAACTAAGCATTTCATGAATTACCCTAGACCGATTTGGTAAAAAAAAAAATGAATTACCCTAGACCGCTCTAAAACCATACTTATATTCACCACAGTATAACACAGGAACATATGGATGGAAAAAGTATCTCTTTTTTGCATCTTGACCGGAAGAAACTCAATGTCAAATGACTATAGTATTGTATCCATGGCTATAATATAGATTTAGCTCTACAAACAAGGTGACTAACTCCCATCGTTTACAGTGTGGCAGTAGTTACCACAGGATAAGGCAAAACCCCGGCGGCCAATGAGTTAAGAGTGAGACAAGTGTATATCGATAGGTTATGTAGATAACCTAGTTATATTAGTATTGGCTGAGCGTCCCGCTCTGAGCCTTACGAGATACCTCCTATCTCCTGTGATACCTAATGTATCTCCCACGAATAAAAACACATGCACCCCACCTGTATGGGGCCCCGCCCCTTATGGTGGCACAGCCCATATAACCATGACTCTGGTCATGAAACACCCTTCCTCGCCAAAACCCGTCCCAGGAAAAGATCCCTCAAGAGGGAACTCAGGGCCGCGCAGAGCGGGACGCTCAGCCAACTAATATAACTAGGTTATCTACATAACCTATCGTTATATATCGTATTTGCATCGCGTCCCGCTCTGAGCCTTACGAGATAATGGGGAAGAGCGGGCGCGAGACCCGACAGATGTACCCCCTGAGGACCCGTAAGCCCACATCAAGGGGTGCGGGGAGCCCTGTCACCCCATCCTTCCTAACGAAGGGGGGGCGCAGTCAACTCCACCTGAATGCGAACAAGAGGGAACTAGAACCCCTTGAACACACCGTACAGGCGGAACCACGTGTGACTCAACACACTGTGGCCCATACCCATACACTCCTGCTACCCGACCAAAGGACGGGAAGCAGGAAAGGCCACAGACCCCAGAACCGCCCTGGAGACAGAACCCCCGGTCATGTCCATGAGGTAAAACCTTACAAAGGGGCCCGGTGAGGACCATGAAGCTGCAGCACAGATGTCCTCCACCGAGGCCTCACCCAGGAGAGCGGCAGAGGCAGCCACCCCACGAGTGGAGTGCGCCCTGACGCCCCCAGGGGGATCCTGCCCAGCCAACGTGTAGCAGAGGGCAATACCCTCGCACAACCAATGGGACAGGCGCTGCTTCGACAGTGCCTTACCAGCACGAGCCCCACCGTAACAGACAAAAAGCTGGTCGGTAACCCTGAAGTCCTGAGTACGGCTGAGGTAAATCCCCAAAGCACGGACTGGACATGACAGGTGAAGGCCTGCATCTAACTCACTAGTGTGAGGAGGAGGACGAAAAGCCTGAACCACAATATCCCGGGAGCGGAAGGAACTCCGGATATTCTTAGGCACGAAAGCAGGATTAGGTCGCAGAGTGGCACCGCAATCGGTCCGAAAAGACAGGCACTCTGGACGTACCGAGAGAGCACAGAGCTCACCCACGCGTTTAGCGGAAGTGACAGCCAGTAGGAACGCGGTCTTGAAAGACAGCCGTCCCAACGGCGCCTGCTCGAGCGGCTCAAACGGGGCCAAGGATAACCGACCGAGGACCAATTGAAGATCCCAAGTCGGAGCCAAGGAGCGTTGCACCGGCTTAACGCGTCGAGCGCCAAGCAGGAAACGCTTCACAAGAGGGTGGCTGAACAAAACAGTCCCCTCAAAACCCTCATGACAGGAGGATATAGCTGCCGCATATACCCTCACTGTCGAAGCCGACAGCCTACCAAGAAGAGACTGGAGATAACCCAGAACAGCATCCAGGGGGCAGGAGACTGGGTCCCAGCCCCCCCCCCCTTACACCACTCTTGGAACGCACGCCACCTGCCTGCGTAAACCGCGACAGTGGAGGGAGCATGCGCACACCGGATGGTATCAACCACCGCGGGATCCATCCTCTCCAGACTCACCCTCCCACCAGCCACACCACCAGGCGTTGACCCAACACCGGAGGCTGGAAAAGCACTCCGTTGTGCTGCGAGAGAGCCGTCGCTGACCACGGAATGACCCAAGGAGGAGCGACCAGAAGCTGGATTAAGACCGGGAACCACACTGACGTGCCCCGGTCCGGCGCGACCAGGATCACCGTCATGCGCTCCCTCCGTATCCGCTCCAACAGCTGACTCAACAGCTGTACAGGAGGGAAGGCGTACAGAAGACCGGGCGGCCACGGAAAGGTCGAGAAGGCATCCACCCCCAAGGGGGGACGATCCGCTCGACTGAGCGAGAACCACAAGGGGCACTTGTGAGAACGTCGGCACGCAAACAGATCTACCGAGGCCTCCCCGAACCGATCCCAGATCTGTCTGACTATGTCGGGGCGGAGTTCCCACTCGTCGCGACGAGGACCGCCCCGAGACATTATATCCGCCGCCACATTTTCCGTACCAGGAACGTGGAGCGCCCGCAGACTGCGCAGCCTGCGGGATGCCCATAGCAACAGTTCACGCGCCACCCGGAGCAGGCGGGCGGAACGAGTCCCACCCTGCCTGTTGATATACGCCGCCGCCGTCACATTGTCCGTCCTGACCAAAACGTGTTTGCCTACCACCAGGTGGCCGAGCCGTTTGAGGACCAGGAGGACCGCCTTCAACTCCAACACATTGATATGCAGGACAGCTGGGTCGGCATGACCCGTCCAGCCGCCCCCCACTGTATGGGTCCGAAACGCCCCTCCCCAACCCGTGAGAGAGGCGTCGGTGAAAACCGTGACGTGGGAGCCACTGCTGCCCATGGGGACCCCAGCGGAGAGGATACCCAGCCTCCCCCAGTGGGCGAGATCCCCCCATATCGACAAAGGAACCGTCAACCGTCTCCCTTTGCCCCACACCGGATCTATTCTCAAAGAGAGAAACCACCTCTGTATCCGCCTCATAAAGAGGAGGCCAAGAGGGACCACCGCGTGGGCCGCCGACATAAGGCCCAGCAGACGCATCACCTGCAGCGCCGTAACCGTCCCTCCCAGACGGAAACCCCCGAGCGCGTGACGGAGATCCCCCCGACGCTGCTCCGAGAGGGTCGCAAGCATGGGCTTCGACCTCAATGTCAAGCCCAAGTACTCCACCTGTTGACTGGGAAGAGGGGTACTCACAGCAAAACCCAGGCTGGTGAGGAATTCCACCACCAGTCGAGTATGAGACCTGGCAACCTCCTCTGAACGGCTGAGGAGCAGAATGTCGTCGAGATAGAACAGGACTCGTATCCCCCGACGACGTAAAGGCCCCAGAGCAGCCGCCACGCACTTGGTGAATGTGCGGGGAGCCAGAGAATAACCGAACGGCATTCTGTGGTACTCGTACGCTACGCCCTGAAACAGGAACCGTAGGAACTTCCTGTGAGGAGGGAAAATGGGTATGTGAAAATACGCATCCTTCAGGTCTATGGAGGTGAACCAGTCCCCCCTCCTGACAGCAAGCAGAAGGAGTCGGACGGTCAACATCCTGAACGGTCTCACTACAATCAACCGATTGAACATGGACAGATTCAGTATAGGTCTGACCCCCCCAGTTTTCTTGGGCACCAGAAAATAACGGGAGTAGACGCCTGACATTGCGTCCTCTCTCGGGACCACAACGACGGCCTGCTTCGCCAACAGAGATTGGATCTCGTCGGCCAGGGCTGTCACCGCGCCCGACCCTAACAATAGGGTCGGCACAAACCTGAGAACGGAGGATGGGGCCGCGCAAACTGCAAAACCAGCCCCGCCTCTAACGTTCTCCTCATCCACCGATTCAAAGGACATTCCCGTCGCCATATGTGAATATAATCCCACAGCGCCCCCGCCGTCAACTGACGCTGGGCCGCAAGGAACAGCAGATAATTGGCCCGGTCCCCCCCGTCGTGCAAAGCACCCAAGGGGGGACCCCGACAGAAAGGGCCGGTTTGATACGGGAGGAGCGGTCATCAAACTTGTGGACACACACTCACCCCCTGAACACCCCTCCAGCACACGCTGAGGAGTCGTTCCGCAGCCAGACACGCAAGGCCTGAGGACCCCATGGGCTCCTACACGCCGAAGCCCTGCAGTGATATTGCTACCACTCAAATCACGCCTGCCTCTCCTTTGCAGACCACTGCCGGTTTGACGGGAGTGGGAGGCAACAGCGCGATACCCCGCCTGGCGAGGGCGAAGCCGGGGTAACCCCTGCTGAGCATTCAACAGAAGAGGCACCGAGTCCCCCTGCTGACCACTGGAGCTAGTGGCAGCTGTAACACCAGGTTCCACCCACCCACAACCTGCGGTGTAGGAACCACGCGACGACGGAACATTCTCACGGACAGACCCAGGCTCAGCCATCAACTGGGTGTCAGCCCCTGTCTCCATGAGAAGTGAAGAATGGGGCCGCATACGCTTCAAAGAAGGTTCGCGGCCCGCAGCCAAAGGAGAACACTCAGAGCCCCGCTTCTGAGGGTAACAGAAAGCGGACTGAACGGGGAGCGGGCTGCTCGCGGCAAAATGACGACGGGTTGGTTTACCAACCCCGAAATCACCCAAAATGGCCGATCCCTCGGCCGCCAAGACTGTCGGCCTTGCGATACCCTGTCGATTCTCCAACCAGGGCACCACTGGCGGGGGAAACATGGCCGCCTGTCGAGGATCTCGCCACAGTCGTTGACGAGACCGTGCTCCCACCCCTGGCTGCACAGCGTGAGGCGGTGTAGGACCCGAATCAATAACCGCCTGCGCCTCCACAGAACGCCCAAAAAGACTATCTGTGGAAAAAGGAGTCGTGAGGAGAGAAAACCTATCCTCTTCCCCAAGAGGAGACTGCTCCAACCAAACATGCCTAACAACCAAAGTCGATAGCATCCGAATCCTCCCTGCAGTTATAGCTTGCGACTGAGTCAAGATCTCTATAACACCACAAACATGAATCACGTTCATAGTGTCGGTTGGACCCAAAGACATACAACCCGACGCCATCTTGGATAGGAAAGTAGCCAGCTGAGCCACAACACTGGCCGCCGCTAAATGCCATCCTGCAGCAGTATACCACTCATTCGTCCATACTGCCACCCTCCGAGCCGACATGCTATCAAGCAACGGCCGGGCGGAATGTCGTTCATCCCCGCCTGGGCACAAAAAAGAAGCTACCTGGCTACTTAGCCAAGGTACCCCCGGGCTGCAACCCGTCGTCAGCCCCTTTACCCGCAAAAAAGGTAAATAGAGCTCAGCGAACCCCCCCACACCCACCACCGACTGACCTTCATCAATGAAGCTGGCAAGAGGAGGGAAAAGCGGAATCCCGCGGCGGGGATTATTAGACATTCCAGCGTCAACATCAGCGTTAGCAGAAGAAGCAGTAGTAGCATTAGCATTAGCATTAGCATTAGCATTAGCGTTAACAGCATGTTCCAGGATCGCCAGGACATCGCCCACTACAGTGGAACGATCGCCAAGCCGCCCCGGCCCTGGTGCCGAAACATACTCCACAGCACGACCAACACCGACATTGATGCCTACTGACACAGACCTCACCTTTGTACAAGCCGACCCGTTAGCCAAACCTTGTACGCTGCCCCTCGGTCCGTCGCCGTCAGCCGAGGAACCACCAGCACAGGTCTCATGTGTCGCCGAAACAAGCTCCGGAGAATCCAGGGAAAAACAACTCTCCGGTAAGCCCTCAACATTATTAATCTTCCTTAATCTTTTCATTCCGCTAGTCTCGTATGGTGCACGCATCCAATACGCTGGGACGAAAATAGAGGAAGGGTGTTTCATGACCAGAGTCATGGTTATATGGGCTGTGCCACCATAAGGGGCGGGGCCCCATACAGGTGGGGTGCATGTGTTTTTATTCGTGGGAGATACATTAGGTATCACAGGAGATAGGAGGTATCTCGTAAGGCTCAGAGCGGGACGCGATGCAAATACGATATATAACTGCTCCTGGCTGCCCATGGGGGGAAGGACGATGGGATGGGTCAAGCGCAGAGACAAATGTCATCGGCGACCCCCCAAAAAAAGAAATGCATGTGTGTGTTCCTATGTGTGTAACCCTGTGTGCATCGCTGCATGACTATGTTGCAATGTGTGCAATGAATGAAGACTTCTTCAAAGTCCAGTAAAAAGTTTCATTTTTTTTTTTTTTTTTTAAAGGACAGTACACATTAATAAACATTTCTGTAAATGTGTCAGTTTTAGCCAGCTGGCTAATTCGCAACTGTAGTCCTTTTGGCAAGATGTTATGAGACCGACAATATAATATATAAGAAACATTAACAGTGCAACACAGTATTTACAACATAATCCAACATAATAATAAAAGCAATAATAAAATACACAATAAAATGATTAAAAGTGATTACATGTTTGATTGGTTAATAACCAGGTTTTGAGTTTTTTTGTAAAGGTGTGGTAGGTAGCACAGTGTCTTATTTCAGTTGGTAGGGTGTTCCAGAACTGAGTGGCTCTGACTACAAAACAGGACTGACTGAAGGAGCTGGACCTAAACGGCACAGTACAGTCCCCTCTCTGGGTAGATCTTGTGGACCTATTATAAGATGTTTTTTGTTTGATAAAAGTACAGAGGGGTGGGGGGGCCTTGCCATTTAAGATATTGAATAGTAGGCAGGCATCAGTGTATTTTGTGAGGTTTTCCCAGCTGAGGATTCTGTACTTGTTGAGAATGTGACTCTGCCTAGTAAACAAAACAAAAGACTACTAATGTTGAATGGAGCATAGAAAATAGGTCAACCAATTCATTATAAAAATGTAAAAGCCAACACATATACCAATGTAGGAGACAAAAGTTAATAGGTATTTTTATTTTATCTGGAGCCTTGCGAAGTCTGGTACAGAGAACATTCCTCACTGACTACATTTTCAGTCTCGCAGATCATATGATATGATATCATATGAGTCTGAACAGTGGAAAAAATGGAAACAGATCATTTCTAATCAGATTTCAACCACCTTATGTGGTATGATATGCAATTGTCAACCATAACAGATTTCAAGTGGGAGGTTTTTGCCTTCATCGCTTTGCAACACATGTTTGACTTCCTATAACAACTATTTCTATAACAACTTTCTATAACAACTCTTGCTATAATAACTCTTTCTATAATAACTCTTTCTATAATAACTTTTTCTATAATAACGCTTTCTATAATAACTCTTTCTATAATAACTCTTTCTATAACAACTATTTATTTAATAACTCTTTCTATAACAACTCTTTATATAATACCTTCCTATAATAACTCGTTCTATAACAATGAGAAAGATGAGATATATGGTAAGGAGATCAAATATGTTCAAGAGATAGGGCGACAGTGGCTCAGGAGGTAAAGCAGTCATCTGCTAATCCAGAGGTTCCCAGTTCGATTCCCGCTCCTCCCGGGCAGCATGTCGAAGTGTCCTTGAGCAAGACACTTAACCCCCTAATTGCTCCTGATGTGCAGGTTGGCACCTTGCATGGTGGCCTCTTCCATCGGTGTGTGAATGGGTGAGTGAATGGGTAAAATGTGACGAACAAATTGTAAAGCGCTTTGGATAAAAGCACTATATAAATGCAGCCATTTACCATTTAAACACACCAATTCAATCTGGTCACTTATCGTGTACAGTGGTGGACAAGACGTGAAAAACGAATGGGATTTGCCTGCCTGTCTGAACATAGCTTAACAAAGTAACAATGTTTATCTGCAAAAATATACCCTGCTCCATCTCCAAGTGGACCAGGATCCCTACTGACTTACTGGCTAGATCATAAATGCCGTTGCCGTTTGAGTTCTAGGATAGTGGTGATTTAGATGATAAAGTTGCACGTTATTCATGTGCAAGGCTTCGAACACCAGACATGTTATGGCCCTTTCAGGCAAGTGTGGCCGCCTCCCTACTCTGTCCCATTCATGGGCAATACCATTTTAAATAATGTTACATTTTTGAAAGAGAGAGAGAGAGAGAGAGGGAGAGATAGATGGGGGGGGAGATACAATACAATTTTAAATAATGTAAAATGTTAACAGTTTTGGAATTCATTTTCAGAAACACTATCTAATCAAATTCTTATTTCTCAGTCACATTTCTGCAAACTTGCTCATTTCAGTAGAGAGAGGATCAGCTCTCAAGAAGGGCTGTTCTCTTTAACGATGCCTCACCACTGCTGTGCATGAAAGAGAGAGAGAGAGAGAGAGAGAGAGAGAGAGAGAGAGAGAGAGAGAGAGAGAGAGAGAGAGAGAGAGAGAGAGAGAGAGAGGGGGAGAGAGAGATAACTGTTCTCTTCGATGCCGCACCACTGCTGTGCATGAAAGAGAGAGAGGGAGATAGAGAGAGAGGGGGGGGATAGGGAGGGGGAGAGAGAGAGATAGAGAGAGACTTGCATATGCACTCACTTGCACACATGCCACAGATTCACAATTCGCAATGTTACACATAGGCATACTTATACTGTAATAATCGGGTTCGAGAATGGGATATTTTGGGGGGCCAACCGGCTGAAATGGGGACATTGTATAATTCAGATATTTCTAAACTACTGACCCGACCACACTCTATGCTTTTAGAACCTACTGGGTTGGCAGGTTCACCCAGTAGGTCAAAAAGCAGCTCCTGTGCAGAAGGGGACGTTCTGTATATGCTCCCCCCGTGTCCTGGACAAACAAACAGTGTCAACAGTAGCAAAATGCAGCGTCTAACTTGGCCGGGCGTTACATAATATGTGATGAACAGACAAAGCAAGTAGGCTTAACAGTTAATCTACTTATGTTTGAAAGGCGCATTGTCAGCATGGGGGTGCAAATTGGTCGCTTCCATCATTCTTTTGGTTGTAGAGTCTGTGCATTTTGGGGGATAAAGTATAAATCCACTTCCTGAAAGTAACCATGCTAAGCGAACTCAATGAACCCCAGGAGAAAGACATCCGGATATTCTGGTACTGAAGGGGTAAACCCAAAACATGGCCACTCAACCATCATGAGGTAAAGACTACTGAACCTCTGTACTGAAAAGACTGTACTTCTGGGGGTTTTCAGGCATCCTGACTCATACTGTAAGGCTGTGATCACATTGGACGCCTTTTTCTTGTGCTCAAGCGTGAGGCGTGGCGGTGTGCATAGAGAATGGAAAGTTCACAGGGATGGACACAGTGGCGGTTGGAATGCCCCACGGGCCCTGAGGCAAGATTGACAGCTCGGGCCCCCCCCCCCCCCCCCCCCCCCCCCGATATTTATTGTATTATTAAAAAAAAAAAAAAAAAAAAATCCAACATGAAACAAAACATATCACAATACAATAATAATACGTCAAATGTATATACTCTCTTTTCTGGACTCTTTTCGTATCACAAACAGTACTGTATTTGCAAATCTGGTATGTCATGTATAGATGTAGCACTACTGTCTATCTGTATGTCATTATGTTATAATGAATTGAAAATGGGGGACCCTGATGTAAACAAGACGAAAGTGTTTCTCTGGTCTGCATCCCCTTAACAATTGTATGTATTGAGCTGTACTGTATTGTACCCATTCTGCAATCTGTTAAATAAAGTTTTCATTCATTCACCATGACATGTTTAGGTATTTGGCCAGATCCAGCTTGTCTGTGATGAGAGTGTTTTCTGTCTTTATGATTGACTATCATCATTAGATATTTCAGTTTCGTTATTACAGTAGCTGGCTAACAGTACGTTAGTTGACTAATACCAGAGTCAGAATTGGGTAATATGCCGACTACTGGCAGTGATGCGACCTATGTTACCACATAACTTTTGTCATCTCTGGTACTATGCAGTGCACTATGCAAAACGGCAAAGAGATAGGTAACGTTCGTTAAGTGCCAAATTACCATCATCATGATACACCCTCACATAATTCACAAAGTGTTCACGTGTGCCACCCATGTGGTAACCTAGAAATACCATAGATTGTGGCTAGGTGGTAACGTATATGTTTTCTATGATCACTATGAATTGAAAATGGGGGACCCTGATGTAAACAAGACAAACGTCTTTCTCTGGTCTGCATCCCCTTAACGAGCCGTACTGTATTGTACCCATTCTGCAATCTGTTAAATAAAGTTTTCATTCATTCATTCATTCATTCACATTACGTTAGTTAGCATCCAAGCTAGCGTGATAACGTTAGTAATAGTAGTACTAGTTAGCTTACCTGCAATAATGTTGTCATCGTCCTGGACAGATAAGACTTGTTAAATCATAATATATCCACACTTTGTGCTGGTCCTCGGTTAGCCCCTTTCGTGACTTTCGGTTTGCAAGACTGTGGCTTTTGTGACCGGAGTCACTTGCCCACCCGCCCCGATCACCCAGTAGAGAAACGACCAAGCGTCGTCAAGGGGCTCGCGGTGTGTCAAGAATACATCAGATCTGAATTTCAAAGATACCCAGCGTACAATATGGGTCCAACACAGCTCCACGATGGGGTCTGGAAGCTCGCAGTTGCCAATAAACAGTTTAAAACATTGTTACTCGACGAGTGGTATTTACAGACCGAACGTCCATCTCCGCCGTTGGTGTCACAGCGCATGCGCACCATGCCGCGTTCACGTTACTGGGAAGAAGCGGAAGAACCAGAGGACATCTCGTTGCTACAACTAGGAAGCCTTCACGCATTGACTCGATCAAAACGCCCACATCCATACTTCCGCAATTCGTGACGCGAAGTGGGAGATATCGGGGTCTATAAAAAATCCCATATGTCCTAGTAGGAATTACAACTAGGAGGCTGACGTGAATGGTTTTTCCCAGTCGGAAGCTGTTTCTTCCGATTCTTCCCACGTAACGTGAACGTGGCACCTCCGCGCTGCTTGTGAGATTTACGTGGCTACGTCACAGCCAAGGAAAGGGAGCGCTGGATTTGTGCAAAACGCCCTGTTCCTAAACCACACGCTATCAGTCGTACTCGTACCACAGTACTGGCAAAACGGGAGGAGCCTAGAATCAAAACAAACGCACCAGTCCCAGTTGCCGTTACCACCAGTTGTGTTCGATCCAGTCCCACACGCGAACGGCAACTCCATTCAGTCCCGGGCCTGGGCCCGGGGCCGGAGGGGGGACCGGGGCCCGGGCCCCCCCTCCCGCCAGATGGTGGGCGGGCCCTAAGGCAGCTGCCTCCCCTGCCGCGCCTATAGCTCCGCCCCTGGATGGACACCAGTGCATGTGAGCGGATCGGAGCGTGAGCGGCGCGGGGCGCGGAGCGGCCGGTTTTGACGTGAGCGAGGAGTGGGTTTTAAAATGAGTCGGCGCGACGTCCGGAGCGAGAGTTCTCCTCCGCTCCAATCCACTCCAGGCCGCTCACAGTGGTTTAACACTGATGTAATATATACATGCAGTACAATGCCAAAGCAACAGATGGCGATGTACAAACATGAAGGCCATTTTCAACCAATGAGAAGGGTGAACCTGTGATAGGCTGTTCGTTCAGGCTTTGTCACTGTAGAGACGCCCACACTCACTCCAGTTAGAAAAAGTATATCGACGCCATTGTTGTTGACGTTAGCTTACATGCTAACGTTAATGGCAGCGACCATAGCATTGTGGCTCGGCTAGCCTATCATCGCTTAATAGAGATAGTGAATGGATAAACAACGTTATTTAACATTGCAGAATGGCTACAATTACAATGCGGCTCAATACAAACAATTGTTAAGGGGCCCAGGGGGTGTAGACTGTTGTAGTTTGAGCTCATTTACACCATGCTCCAAAAAAAGAAGAAAAAAAACTGCCGAGTGCCGAGCGATCTGGCGCGGGGAGCGGGGAGCGCTCGATTCAAGGTGAGCGGGGAGCGAGCGGAGAGCGACTTGGGGGCGGGGTCAACATGAGTGATTAGCGGAGCGGACCAAGCTTTAAAGAGCGAAGAGCGGATTTCTCGGCCGCGCCGATCCGCTCACGTGGTCTGATGGACACCACTGATTACCGATGCTAGCTCAGCTAACAATACATAAGTTACATACGGTACTACTCACAGCCCTCCAGGCGCTGCTGTTCATACCCCGTTGCGGTAAAACCTGCTCGTACAAACAAGGTTCGTCTGAAACTGCCAAAATTCGCTTCTCCTCCATATCGATTGGTTTGTTTTGCTGTCGATTTCTCTTCACATGCCCCAGGTTTGTAATCCCTCCCAGCATAATCTGAAAAAGAAAAATCGACAGACGTAAAACTGAAATGTTTGATTCACTCAGATGAATCTACTCGAAATTAATTAATCACTAACAAGAATCCGACCAACCATTAATACCGACCAGAGCGCACTGAATATCCCACACGAGCCCACTGTGTATCTGCAGCCATTTAAGATATTATTTAGGAAACTTTGACTCTGCTATGATAATGCCAGATGAATGCACGCCAAAACTTTGACAATAATGTCAGATTGCACCAGCATATCTCACAGCGTCTTGTTCGGAGAGCTAAACTATTAGATAGGTGAATGCTCTCTGTACCCTTGATAGAATGATATAATAACCCTCCCCTCCCACACATTCCATTGGTGACGTATTACATAGAACCAGGTTCTAGTAAGAGCAGCAACAAGCTAAGATTGATGGCGTTGTTGTTAGTTCAAAAACTATTATTATATAACTATTTATTCTAAGCAACCTTCACAGAAAGGTAAAGAAACAATATACGTTGTATTTTATGGCAATAACATTGAGGTTTGTTATATATGTTTGTGAGATATAATCACGCCGACAGTCAACATATAGCAAAAGAGAGAGCGAGAGAGAGCTCCCGTTCTACAGTCAATATACAGTGTACAGAGAGAGAGAGAGAGAGAACATGTGTTTGTCATGTGTGTGTGTGTTAGAGAGAGACTAGAGCATGTATGACAGATTCAAAAGGACAAAGATCAAAAGAGAGAGAGAGAGAGAGAGAGAGAGACACATTGGAAAGAAATTGAAATGCTATTTGGCCCTAAACAGAGAGTACACAGTGGCAGAATACCTGAGCACTGTGACTGAAGATCCTTGAGCACAGCCTAGCCATCGAGAAAGGCCGCCATAGGCAGACTGTGTGTGTTAGAAAGAGAGAGAGAGAGAGAGAGAACATGTGTGTTTGTCATGTGTGTGTGTGTTAGAGAGAGACTAGAGCATGTATGACAGATTCAAAAGGACAAAGATCAACACTTAAATCCAACAAGAAGAGCAGGGTATACCAGAGAAACCAAAGCAAGGAGCCAATGGCCGACATCAGCTAAATAGGCTAGCCAGGTACTGTGAGACACCAGGCCACACACAGCTTTGGCCAATGGCCCAACGCTACCCAAGCTACACAAGCTACACAAGCTACACCATTCACACACAGCACATGTCGTATCTCCAAATGTTGTGAAGTAGCATATGTTTTGCCTGGAAAAAAACATCGTTATTAACAAAACATTCGGGAGGGGAAGGAAGGAAGAGTGGGGTAATGTCATGACATTTTCATTAATCTTAGTTACCTGCACGAGGGCGCAGGGCGAAAGGCCGCAACACAGGTCTCCACGTTGACGAAAGGCCTCTCGCTGCCTTGTCATGGTATACATGCATACAGCCAGGTGCTCTCACCACCAGGCACACACCGTTAGCGTTAGCTACTAGTAGTATTAGCTAGTCGACCAGTTTGGCTCCAGAGAGAGAGAGAAAGAGAGATGTCAGATCCACGGCGGGTATATAATCATAGGTTGACTCACGGTCACTCACCATAACGCAGTATCAACGTGGAAGGAGACTTTCTTGGCCCCACGGTGTAATTTCTTCTTCTTCTTCTTCGAGTACTTTCCGGCAGACTGGACACCTTTCGGCGTATTGCTGCCTAACAGATTTATCTGCTCACAAGTTATCTTCTCCTTCTTTTGAAAAGACATCCACTCGCCTCGCCTCTCTGGATAGGTTAGCTAACGCTAGTTAGCATTTAGCTAAGCTAGCTAATAGCCGACATCATGGCTCCGGCCATTTGTCCCGCTAGAGAGAGGCCTTTCGTCAACGTTCCTTGGTGACCGACCGACCGACTGATAATGATGATAATGACCGACCTCTTTCTTCGTCTTCGTCTTTGACTAAGCATAGTCAAAAGCTGCACGCTGAAAATGAAATAGTCAAACGCAGCTGACTCACGCTGGAAGCATCTCGACTCACGCGGCGCCGGCGGGCGTACTACTGTCTACACATGACGTAAGTAAAACCACTCCCTTCGTTGAAACCTGCCTGCTGCTGCAGAACCCCAGCTGAGCTCCAATAGTGAGTATGTCTGCAGGACCCAGGAACAAGTCAGACACATTCTACAAACGTGTCTAATGTGAAATATATAAGCATATAAGCAAAACTAGATTTTAGGTCTGTGATGAAAAAGGGCCTCGCGGGAAGGGGGGCCTCGCAAAAAAAAAAAAAAAAAAAAAAAAAAAAAAAAAAAAAAATTAATATTTTTTTTTTTTTTTTTTGCGAGGCCCCCCTCCCGCGAGGCCCTGTGCGACCGCACTGCTCGCACACCCCCTGAGGCGGCCCTGACTGGAGCACCCCGGGTCTCCTCTTTCTTAGGACTACAACGATTTCATGAGTGCTTCTTCTTCTCGCATTTAAATCGTCCGTTTTCCAGTGCAATGCGCAGAGATTTTTATAAAATCATATTTTGCTAATAACACTTAAAATCATTGATAAACAAACGTAGTGCTGAAACTATACACTTTGACTGCCGTTTTTATAGGGTTAGGGTCTTTACTTAATACGGACTGTATTGATCTATTTATGACGTGAAATAAATCTTGTGCCGGTACCGGGCCGATCGAGTTTAAGAGGTTAAATAGAAAACTACATGTTTCTCCAACTTTAACATTATTTTCTAATCTCGGCAAGGAAATCTGCCATAATCTGATCAAATCTACATGTTGTTTGAGCGATTGTCTACTACAACTATAGTCTTGATTAATCAGTCTACGTAGAAATGTATCTAAATGTGTCTAAACTTGGGAAGTCTGCTTTTACCTTCTGTGCTCCTGACACATAGAACATCATATGACAAACTCTAAAACTCAATACTTTGGTCTCCTTTGGTCAGTTTAAATCCTTGATCACCAACCATTATTCCACCATAATCTGTGATTGTTTTAATTGATTGTACACCTTTTTATTATGATTGCACGTATTGTATATTGTATTGTTTATTGCATTGCATTCATCATGTATTTAAGCATTACATCACGCACAGGAGTGGTCTGTGACCAATAAACCATGCCTAGGGGTGGTCGTTAGGCCCGAGGCGCAGCCGAGGGTAGTTAGACCCCCCTAGGCATGGTTTATTGGTCACAAATCACGACTACAAGTGGTGTAAAGCTTTTATACAACTGCCAGATTCATCCAACCTTATTTCTATACAATAAACACACATTAATCGAAGATTTATTGAAAAAACCATCCGCCAGAAAAAGTAGTTCCCACAACTACAAAAAAGACAAGTTGCCTCCATGTGGAAGCAGCTTGAAGTGCATCCAACCAAACTAACACATCCAACTGTGTATTATTGGAATGATTGAGAGAAGTTGCCTCATGTGGAAGCAGCTTGAAGTGCATCCAACCAACTAACACATCCAACTGTGTATTATTGGAATGATTGATTGAAAATTGTATTACCAGATGCAGAATGGGTACAATACAGTACGGCTCAATACACACAATTGTTAAGGGAATGCAGACCTACTTTCCATAGAACTTCATTCTTAGATGCTTCTATATAAAGTAGGTAAAACAAATTAAAACGTTTTCTTTGCCCTATAGGAAAAAAAAACATTTTCTTCGCCCTATTTTTTTATTTCTTTCTTTTAGCCTAAACTTAACCAGTTGGAAACCAGGGGTACAGTAATAAAATTAGCAATCAACCAATCAATCAATTCAATAGACCATGCTCACTTAAAACAGCGCTGCTTCTCTCTCTGACTCCCCCGCTGTTGCAGACAGGAGTGTGTGTGTGTGTGTGTGTGTGTGTGTGTGTGTGTGTGTGTGTGTGTGTTGTGGGTACGCCAGCGTCGGACAGTGTGAGAGTGAACGCTGCAGTCAGTGGGAAGGAAGTAGAAATTTAAATCAATCAATTAATCTATCAATCAATCCGCGATTTTTCTTTTGTTCTAGATTGACTCAAGACCCATCAATTACATCATCCAACATTGTTTAAAGGACTAACACATTCCCCTTGACAGAATCGCTTCATATTTAGTCGTTATGGGCTTATGGCGCTATCAACATTCTGGCGCTATCAACATTCTCCCGGAGTGAGCCGGCGGAGTGATTATGTGATTCGGTTGTGGGCGGGTCCTGAGCCCAGGACAGTGGATTGTTGCCAATAAAGACGTGTAAATGGCCAATCAGAATCGAGAAATTTGCATGCCGTTGTATAATTATCATTATGTTTGTCAGCTCTACGTCATTGGAAATGAGGGATTGCCCTCAATGAAATTTTGAGTTGAAATAAAGATTGAATGAATGTGTACAATCTGTTTACAATATTGTAACGTGTAACGGTCCCCCCAGTCCTGCTCCACAACCCCCATTTGTCCATGGACATTTTCCCCCCGGTACTGCGTCACAACCCTCATCTGTCCATGGACATATCCCTTACCTGAACTACGGCTCTCAACCACCAGGTGGCCTAGTTCAGTGTATTCATCTTTGTTATCTTTTATTTATTAATGTCCTGTCTGTCATCACCAATCTGTTGTGTGTTCATCTGTTGTCTTTACTGTGCCCCATTGTCTAATTTAGTTTTGTCTCCTTGTGTCTGTATCTATGTGCTGTTTGGTGTTGTCATGTTTCTGTATATATTATGTTTCCTGTTTAGTCATTACCCCAGCTGTGTGTCATTTCACTAATCATCCTCTTGTCTCTAATTAGTCCTGGTATTTAAGTGTTGTCAACCCAGCTGTCCTTTGCTGGGTCATTACTTTTGTTTGCTGTTACCCTTGTTTTGGTTCGTGTTTTATGTTTCACCATTTATCCTATGTTGCCACTTCTTGCAAGTAAAGCTTTTTTGTTATCACACCGCCGTTTCCTGCCTGCTCTCTCCAAGTTCTCTGTGAGTTTATATCTGCAATTGGGTTCCACACACCACCATGCCAACCAAACGTTCTGCTCGTAACAGTAGCGGTTGCTCAGTGGGTGAGATATAATAATGTGAAGGTAGCATGTATACATCTGCATGCACCAATACATCAGCATGTATTATAAGCCCATACGTACTGTATACATTTAAAGTTGAAAAATAAATAAGGAGAGAAAAAAACTGGAGAAAAAAAACGGGAAATAGGAAAGGGAGAGAGTGAAAGGGGAGTCGAGAGTGAGGTAATATATAAAAGAGAGTGAGCTTGACAGTCATGAGAAAGGCGACGCAATCTAGCAGGGAGCTGGCTTAGGGCAGATTTGTGATTACTCCTAGGGACACGTTTAGGAAAGGGAGCTTGCCAATGGCTGGGAGAGATAACACTGCCAAATTCTTATTCATGGAGGCCTGCAAGGATTTATGTTACAGCTGTATTTCACTTCAGATCAGCTGGATTGGGTGAGGGAGGGAGTTAGTGTGCTTCTATATCAAAGCTAAAGCCTCTCTGTCCAGAGGGACGTACTGTTCTTCCTTTCAGGCGTCCCGCGGGTACTGAGGGAACGAGAACAAACAGACACTTTGTGGGCACTTTATCTGCTCGTTTGTTTGCCTTTTTCACAGCTTTGTAAGAGTGTAATAGAAGTTCCACGCTGGCATAAATAAAGTTGTATTTTTATAAGGAGCACGTATCCCCAAACGGGGATATGGTTTGGGACAGGGTATGGTTTACAGTCTCTGTGAAATTACGACTGGAACTAAGCCATCTGAGTCTGCCTGGGTGTTTTCTTTGGTCTGCTTCACTCAAGCAAATCCAGCAACAAAAACAGATCCCCCTGAGCTCATAGATTGAAAGCCTGAGCCACAAGATGGCAGGACTGTAAGGACATGCCAACAATAGAAATGGATGTTTGAGACACGTCGGTGTCGTTAGGTGAAAAGGTGTACAGGGCAAACGTCACGTTAGCAGCCGGTATGGTAGATGATGGCTAAGCTAGTTAACTAACATTACAAACAAGGTAACTGTCATGCACCTCCAAGCCGCCAGGCTGCCCTTCTCCTGTCTCCCTTGTTTTCTCTCTCTCTCTCTCTCTCTCTCTCTCTCTCTCTCTCTCTCTCTCTCTCTCTCTCTCTCTCTCTCTCTCTCTCTCTCTCTCTCTCTCTCTCTCTCTCTCTCTCTCTCTCTCTCTCTCTCTCTCTCTCTCTCTCTCTCTCTCTCTCACCCCTAAAAATATGAATAAACATGTTTAAAATAAATAATAATTACACATTTTAAGTATGTTTGTGTTTAAAATGCAAAATAACGTTAATATATCAAATATAAATTGTTTGTGCGTCCTATTCATCCCCCCTCTGTTTGTGCGTCACGTCACTCTCTCTTCTGGGCGCTAGACATTAACGCCTCACTGAGTCACTGCGCAACGCAGGCAATATAAATGGACCAAGCGACAACATTTTGCAAATCAGCGTAGCCAAATATGATCTCTGAGGGCGCGTTTTTCTAGCGCTCCAAGCAAGCAGAGTCACTGGTGTGTTCACCACTCCCTCGTCAGACGGAACGGAGATTTAGCTAGCTTGCTAGCAATAATGGATGATGAAGGCAGAACATTTCAACCTCGAAAATTCAGTTAAATCCCTCAAAACAATACCTTTTTGAGATGAACACTGCAAGAAAAACTAGGAGTGAAAGAGTTTGGACCTTATCAGTCTGATATCTCAATTCAGCAACAATCAACAGACAAAGGAAGACAATGTACTTGGTTGTTTTCTAGGAGCTGGTTCGGTAGTATTGTCTACAACAAGAAGCTATATGGCTAGCTGGATGCAGTCATGTAAATGCCGTATTTTGCTTTCCATGCCTGCTTTTTAAAACGACGGGGACAGATACAACATGCCCATGGACTGTTACTGGAGTAAAGGATATGAAACACTTATTTAATTTTTTTTTTAAAGTGGATTAAGGCTTGTGGACAGCTGAATGTCTTGCCCCCCTTCAACTCTCCTGATGGTAAGTCATATGTTTAATTTATGCAAGCCAGCCTTGGCTCTTTTAACAATATGCAAAATATGCTGTACTCATACTGAAATTATTCTTGGTATATACTGTATACTAGGTCTGATCCTTTGCAGTTTCTTCTCATTTGTGTAGTGCTTGGGATTCCACGTGACTTGACTGATCATATATTGATTTATGGAAATGGTGATAGTTGTACTGTACCTACTTAAATATTTGTACACTTGTGGTTTCGCTGACGCTCTGACACGCACTGTAGGCTACTCAGTGTGTGGTTTCGCCGATGCGTGCGCGCATTTTTGTGTGTGTGTGTGACATTGTGATACCTCGGTACTGTACATGTTTGCTGAATTTTTGGTATAGCCCCCCCTGGAGAAAAATTCACCAGTTTATATGCCGTGTTCTATTTTTGTTTGATTTGATACTCTGTTATTCCATGTTTCACTCTGTTTGATTTGTAACTTTGTTTTTCTCCCTTATACCAATCTCGGCCTGACTATCCCGCCTGGTGAAACTCCTGCCTGCTCCCTTTATTTATTATATATATATATAATGTTTTTTTTAACAGCGCTCTGCGTTGCTTTTTGTTTGTACTTTTATTCCGTTTTGTTTTCTTGTTTAGTTTTACTCAGATTCCTAGAATTCCCCTGTTCTATATATTGTATAAATAAATGCACCTGCATTCAGGTTTCACTCCACTCCTCGTCTCTGCTCGCTCTGTGTCTGCGTTTGGGCTCTGGCTCTTGAATTCACGTTAGAGTAACATTTAATAGTAACATCAAGGTTACGGGAGGGGGCGGCTGAGTGGCGCAGTGGGCAAGGCGCTCGCCACTAACGCAGGAGATGCTGGTATCGAGCCCAGCTCTCTGTGTTGCTACCGGCTTGGCCGGCCGTCATACTAACACAATTGGCAGTGTTAGAGGGTGGGAAAGCCGGTGGGTGGGGATTGGACGTTGTGGACAGCGACTCCTACAGGTCGGTTGGGTGACGCCTGTGTTACATCTGGTACTCTAGCGAGTGCCAGCACTTTAACTAGTGTTCTAACTATTGCGACAGTGTCGTGTTATTCTGTTGAGTTTCACGTTACGGCATATGGCCGAACGTGACGTTGACGTTGATGTTCTGGTGTACGTTACAATGCATGTGTCTTCAGTTCAGTAAACACCGACATGCTGAAACTACGCGTTGTCTGATTCTTCCAACATAACATTGGCGACGAGAGATGGCTGAATTTTCTATCCCACCCCCTCCACCCTTCCTACCGCTGCCCGGTGAGCCGCTCGTCCCGTGGGCGCGTTGGATTTCCTCGTTCGAGACGTATATCCTGGCTACCGGTTTGGAATTGTCCGCGGTGAGGAAACGTGCATTACTACAGCACTGTTTAGGCGTGGAGGGACAGCGTGTGTGTGAAACACTCGGCACATTAGACAGTGACACATATACGTCAGTGGTGGCGCTCCTAAAGGGACATTTCGCCACTCCACAGATTGCACTACGTACATCAACGTACTGGCGAGTGAATAATGCAGTACGTCGCGGACCTACGGGGCTTGGTAAGCTCATGCAAATTCGGGGCATTACAGGATGAAATGGTGAGAGACCAACTCATATTGAACACTGACAGTGATAAAATCAGGGAAAGACTACTGTTGGACGAAGACTACTGACGAACTGACATTAGCAGTAGCTATTAGACTAGCAGTGCAGGTGGAATCTGCTATGAACTGTGCAGCTAGTTTGTCTACCTCCCCCAGCCCCAACACACACAGTAGAGGCTGCGAGCACGCTCAGCTCAAGGGTGTCCCTCCTCAATGTGAGTTAGGGTGCCCACCTGTCCCGCGATTCGCGGGACAGTCCCGATATTGGGACGTTTGTCCCGCGTCCTGCTACAACAAAACAATGTCCTGCAATTCAAAGATAAAAAAAATATATATAAAAATATTATTATTTAAAAAAAATTTATCTTTCAAAGATTATTATTTAAAAAATGTATTTAATGCCTTGTTCCCATACCCTCTTATATTTAAAATAAAAAAATCGGGCGACGTCACAAACCAATGCATTGCAAAGCCGAGCAATAGTATCCAGCTGTAGGACCACAGCACCGACACACTCTGGACCACGACACTTTGCGGACCCACACTCTCCAGACCCTCGCTCCCATTGGCTGATTTGGGTCATGTGACCGATCCACCCAATGGCTGAATTGGAGTGGGACGGTCACGTGACCAAAATCAGCCAATGGGAGCGAGGGTCTGGAGAGTGTGGGTCCGCAAAGTGTCACGGTCCTGAGTGTGTCGTGCTGTGGTCCTGCAGCTGGATGCATCTCCAGCCGAGGCTGCCGAGCAGCTCACTCGAGTCTCGCCTGTCACCTGTCCGAGCGAGGCCGGGGCGCGTGAACACTTGTGTGACGTCAGTCACTCGAGTAGTCAGAAGAAAGACCGCCAATATTACTGATACAAGTTGTTTAGCTAGCTAAGAAAAACAAGGAAATGGAGGCAAAAAAAAGAGACTTTGCTCATATAACAGAGACTGGGACAAGAAGTATACGTGGCTGAGATCCGTTTCAGATGATCCCCAAAAGGTAGAATGCAGGATCTGCCACAGGAGCTTCACCATCACCCATGGAGGAGAGGGAGACGTCACGTATAGTTGTTCAGAGGAGCGCCTCTTCAGCAAGTCTGGCCCGACTATTATTGAGAACTGAATCAGAGGGTCGGTTTGTTATAATAACAGAATACACGGGGAGTATCGCCGGCACACTGTCCAGAGGGAAGGGGGCAATAGAATCCGGAGGCTAATATCCCCAAAACCGGAGGTGAGTTTAATAAGATTAATAACAAAATTAGCTATATATAGCCTACTGTCTGCGTCGAATATGATATAAAGGCATTTAAATAAGAAATACATTTCTTTAATTTTAATTAGCAATAAAAAAAAATTAAATACTTAATTTTTATTTGTTTTAAATTTTTTCTACGTGTCCCGCATTGTCCCGCAAAAGCAGTGCTGCTGTCCTGCGACTGAACCATTTTGACCTGGTCACCCTAATGTGAGTGCAGACGATGGCGGGGACAATATACTGTATATACCTCCCAGTCACGTGACCGCTCACGCCAGCCGTGCGGGAATTGTGGCTCCCTTTCACACAACTCCAGAGCCCAGACCTGCCCTGCCCGTGGCAAAGCCTGCTCCAACGGCGGGAGGCTAAACCACTTCCACAAGGTCTGCAGGTCAGCCCCAGCTAGCGCTTCCAAGCCACCGACCACTATCATCCATAATGTCAGCTCAGGACAAGTGCCATTCAAAACATGCTCATTGGTGGTTGGTGACATCACACTGCCCCTCCTCCTCGACACTGGAGCCACAGTGTCTCTATTGAATTGGGCGACATACTCTCAATTCTTCTCCCACAAACCACTGGGCCCGCCCACCACCACCCTGCGAGACTACGCCGACTCCAAGATTGACATCGTTGGCTCCCTCCAGCTGCCGGTGAGGTACGGAGAAAAGACACTGCCTGCCTTCAATTTCAACATCGCACGCCGAGGGACCAACCTCCTCGGCCCCGACCTCTTCAGTAGCCTCGGTTTCTCTCTGCTGGACACCACAGGCTCAGAGATCCACACCGTCACCGCTGTCTCCTGGCAGCAACAGTGGCCGGCACTGTTCAACGGCGTGGGCTGCCTCACCAGCCCCTGCTAGACCAAAAAGTGACTCCGGTCATCCAGCCCCTTCGCCGCTCCCCCCTGGCTCTCCGTGAGGGCATCGCCACCGAGTTACAGAACATGCTGGACGACGACATCATCGAACAGGTGAACGCGTCACCCTGAATCTCCAACTTGGTGGTAGCAAAGAAGAAGTCAGGGGAGCTGCGACTCTGCATGGACATGAGAGCGGTAAACAAGGCCATCGTCCCTGATAAATACCCCTGCCAACCACAGAGGAGCTCACCGCCCAGTTCCACGGGTCCAAAGTGTTCTCTAAGCTGGACCTTCGTCAGGGGTACCTCCAGGTGCCACTACACCCAGAGAGCCGCAACCTCACCGCGTTCATCACCCACAGGGGGGTCTTCCGTTACAAACGCATGGCTTTTGGCTTAAGCTCCGCCCCCAGCTGCTTCCAAAAGATCATGGCCTCCGTCTTCGCCGGGTTCCCTGGGGTGGCCATCTACCTCGATGACATCGTGGTGCGCGGGGCCAACGCCGAGAGTCACGACGCAAGCCTCCACAGTGTCCACAGATGGCGAAGCACCACCTCACACTCAACGGCGAGAAGTGTGTCTTTGCCACCACAACCATTGACTTTGTTGGGTTCCGCCTCTCGGCTGACGGCATGTACCCGCTCCAGTCAAACACAGAGGCCATACACAGTGTCCCAGAGCCCACCTCAGCGGCCCAGGTGGCCTCTTTCCTGGGCATGACGGCGTACTACCTCCGCTTCCTGCCACACTACTCCGACACAACTGCACCGCTGCGGAAGCTGTTCAATCAGGACGAGCCCTGGCTCTGGACGCCTGCCTGCTCGAATGCTGTGCGCCTCCTCAAGTCCCAGCTCACCTCATCACCAGTCCTGGCATTTTTCGACCTAGACAGCACCACCCTCGTCACGTGTGATGCCTCCGCCGCAGCCGTTGGCGCGGTACTGTCACAGCTGCACGGGGGTGTGGAGAGGCCGGTCGCTTTCGCTTCACAGGCCCTTAGCCCCACAGAACAGAGGTACTCAGTGGGGGAACGAGAGGCCCTGGCCTGCATCTGGGCATGTGAGCGCTGGCATATGTACCTCTACGGCCGCTCATTCACGCTTAGGACGGACCACCAGGCTCTCACTACCCTCCTCGCCACGTCAGGCACTGGCCACAAACAGTTCCACCTCCACCGCTGGGCTGACCGCCTGCAGCAGTACGACTTCGGTTTGCAGTTCACGCCGGGCCGGGACAACGTAGTAGCTGACCTACTGTCACGCGCCATCCCCAGTCCCCCCACGGCCCCGCCCTCGACTCCCGATCGGGATCAGGCTGAGCATGACCTGGTCCAGCTCCTCCACACTCCCCTCCAAGAGACAGTGTCGCTGCAGGAGCTCCAGAATGCCTCGTCTGCTGACCCTGTCCTCTCTGCGCTCTCAACCTACATCAGGCAGGGTTGGCCGGCGAGGACACCTGACGAGCTGCTTCCCTATAGCAGACTCCGGGACGAGTTGTCATGCTGGAACGACTCCTGCGTCACTCGTGGGCTCTGTACTGTGGTCCCGAGTGTCCTTCGGGCGCGTGTCCTTGCTATGGCGCACGAGGGCCACTTGGGCATAGTCAGGCTCAAACAGCGGTGTCGTGACTTGGTGTGGTGTCCAGGCATCGACAGGGAAATCGAGACCCTGGTCAAGGACTGTACTGCCTGTCTTCTGAGCGGGAAGACCAGGGCCCCAGCCCCGCCCCCACCCATGCAGCCATTGGACTGGCCGTCCCAACCCTGGGAGCACCTGCAGCTCGACGTCTGTGGTGAACTGCACGGGGTACCGCATCACCAGCATTTCCTCGTTGTGGTCTACGACCTCCACTCCAAGTGGCCTGAGGTGGCGCCCGTGGGCTCGGTCACAGCCGGGGTGCTGATTGAGATTCTCGCGTCCCTGTTCACACGCTGGGGCCTGCCCAAGAGGATCACGACAGACAATGGCCCCCAAATGATCTCCCACAAACTGGCCTCCTACCTGGGGGGTAAGGGGATATGTCATATCCGCACGTCGTTCTACAACCCGGCTGCGAACGGGGGGGTGGAACGGCTGAACCAATCCCTGAAAAATGGCATCAGGGCCCACCTGGCACAAGGGTGCACATTCATCAATGGTCTCCAACAGACGCTCCTGCACTACAGGGCTACTCAACATGCCACCTCAGGCGTCTCCCCAGCCACCCTCATGCTAGGGCGCGAGTTTCAGCTGCCCCTGGACAGGCTGCGCCCTACTCCGGCTCAGGCTCCGGCCCTTCCGCTTCAAGCCACAGTCGACACACGCCAGCGCCGGATGAAGGACCGTTTCGACAGGACCCGACATGCGAGACCACCTACCATCGCCGTCTCAGACTGGGTCAGGATTCGGCAACCCCACCGGGACAACAAGATCCGGTAATTCTGGTCAGACCCGGTCCAGGTCAGACAGCAGCTTGGCCTGGCCTCATTCAGGCTGGCTTATGGCACGCGTTGGCATGCTGGCCGACTGCGCAGGGTGCAGGCTCCCGCTGCCCCGGGACAGGGTGTGCCCGCGGCTATAGCTCTGCAGGACAGACAATTCAATGATGTTGCAGCCCCAGCACCCGCGGTTATAGCTCTGCAGGACAGACAATTTGATGATGTTGCAGCCCCAGCACCCGCGGCTCAGCCTAAGGCTGCGGGACCTCCGCCGTTGGCTGTTGCAGTGCCCGGGCCCCGCCCACTCCGAGCGCGCAACAGGCCTGCACACCTGAATGACTTTGAGACTGAGTATCACTCCTAGGTTGAGTGAAGGGGGGGGAAATGTTACGTCTGGTACTCTAGCGAGTGCCAGCACTTTAACTAGTGTTCTAACTATTGCGACAGTGTCGTGTTATTCTGTTGAGTTTCACGTTACGGCATATGGCCGAACGTGACGTTGACGTTGATGTTCTGGTGTACGTTACAATGCATGTGTCTTCAGTTCAGTAAACACAGACATGCTGAAACTACGTGTTGTCTGATTCTTCCAACATAACAGCCTGTACAGCAGAAACAGGAAGTATCAGGGGCAGCGTGAGCCTCCCACGCGTTACTCCTCGCCACTGAGAGTTCAAGCTGTCTGGTGAAAACATGCGACAGGCTGCCTCCTCGTGTACCGGAGGGGACACGTGATTCAAGGCTTCTATCCTCACTACAGCCGACCAGTGGGAGGCATACTCTAGCAACGTTCAAGACAGGGGAGGGAAGAATTGGAATCACGAAAAAAATTGGGATGGGAGAAAAATAGAAAAGAAATAGGAGAAAAAAAAGTGGATCAAAACAAAAGGTTACTACTGGGAAACGTTAAGTATTGCTCTAAAATCAAGAGACAGAATAAGAGACAAAATAACAGCCAAATCCAACCATTCCAAAAATATATCCTGCTTTATACCCACTACTTACCTTTTATCTAGCCCCTGTAGTTCAAGTTCAAGTTCTTTAATAGTTGTCATACAGAAGTACAGAATACTTTCATACAAAATGCTTCTTACTGTTACGCTCCAGAGACTGTGCTAGACAAGATAGTATCAAATAACATAATAGTTAATGCCACCTTAAACGATATACAATTATTTATTACTTGTGTTGTAATTAAACGATGCACCTTTGTTACTCCACTCCCCGCAGACATAAACTGGCAGATTAGAAGACCTGGAGAAGAGACTTCAAGCTGCTGCACCATGCTGAGGGAGGAGGGGACGTACTGTGCGGTCGGTGAAATTAGTTCACTGTTGTTCTGTTCCAGGATAATGAGCCTTTTAGTCCCAAGTAGTGAGTGTGACTCACCTACCTGAGTTTCCAGATGGCAAGTTCAAGTTCAAGTTCAAGTTCTTTAATAGTTGTCATACAGAAGTACAGAATACTTTCATACAAAATGCTTCTTACTGTTACGCTCCAGAGACTGTGCTAGACAAGATAGTATCAAATAACATAATAACATAATATAGCATGAATTTAGAAGAAGAATGAGGTCACAGTTGTTCGGTATAGACATATGTACAATGTTCTGAGTTACCATATAATATACAATACACAATACTATGCAGTGTACTAATGTACAGTACTATCTAGTGCAAAGCAGAAATGGGATGAGGTACAATTTTAGGTACAATTTACAGTAATTAATGCCTTAATGGATCTCGTTGGGCGCGTTGATCGATGTTTCCAAGGTATTAGTCGCCGCCATGTGATCTGTTTCAATGTTGATGGAGGTTTTGATGAGGAGCTCTGTGGCGTTTATCTGATAATATTCAATAATGAAAGGTAGAAAACATCTTTCAGAGGTTTATTCAAAAGTGAATCAGCAATAGTACAGAAAGGAAAGAGTATGTTGCAAGGAAAAATGGACACTGCAACGGGCAGAATCCACTTCTACATTCTGCATTCTGCCCAGAACAGAAAGAAAGAAGTGACTTATATCTCATCCACAAGCCAATGAAATGGCTTCTTCAGAAAATAGCAGCAGAGAACCAAGACTGACAAGTCTAAACATGGTTACTTACAGTAAGACTAGGGTAGGATTACAGCTGAGCTCAACAGTTCTGAACACAGACTCTCTGGGGTCTTGTATGGAATTCCCTGTATAAACACAAATATAATTTGCCAGCTTTAACACAGTAAATAAGTACATTGTAGACACTATTTAAGTAATTCACAATAGATACAAAGATAGATAGATAGATAGATAGATAGATAGATAGATAGATAGATAGATAGATAGATAGATAGATAGATAGATAGATAGATAGATAGATAGATAGATAGATAGATAGATAGATAGATAGATAGATAGATAGATAGATATGGTAGATTTATAGATAAATAGATTCATGGCTATTCTTACATTAGCAAAAAACTGCCAAAGTCTGACAGCTTAGTTTTGGTGACATTCGAGTGTTGTTCTGTACACCGCTGAGTGAAGCAGCGGATGAGATGGAACGCGTCAAAACGGGGACACTAGCCATGTTCACTGTTTTTCTCCTCTTTTTCTATTTTTTTCCTCCCATCCAAATTTTTCGTGTTTCCAATTCTCCGCTCCCCTGTCTTGAACGTTGCTCGCATATGCCCCCCACTGGCCGGTTGTAGGGAGGATAGAAGCCTTGCATCACATGTCCCCTCCGGTACACGAGGAGGCAGCCTGTCACATCTTTTCACCTGCCAGCGCGGACTCTCATTGGTGAGGTGTAACGTGTGGGAGGCTCACACTACCCCCGCCATTTCCTGTCTCTGCTGTGCAGGCGTCCCCCAACCGACCTGTAGGAGTCGCTGTCCACAACGTCCAATCCCCACCCATCGACTTCCACCCCCTAACTCTGCCAATGAGTTAGTATGACGGCCGGCCCAAGCTGGAAGCAACGCCGACAGCCGGAGTCGAACTCGGTGTCTCTTGCGTTGGTGATGAGCGCAATGTCCGCTGCGCCACCCAGCCGCCTCTGCTGTAGAACCTTTTCTAACTTCACAACACACATTCTAAATAGGCCCCTTTGTATTTCATCTTGTAATTTTTGTTAATACGGTTGCTGGCAGGAAATAAACACGTAACCTGTTGAAAAAGATAAGACATATAAAGAAAACGTTAAAAGAAAAAAAGGAGATTAGGGACACGTGAACAGCCATTCAGTTTCATTTTCAAGGTAACACTGAGTGCATTTCGCCTGTGTCGACCGAAATGAGCTCTGTCACCCGAACGTGACAAAATGCACAAGTCGCTGCATGAAATGATTTGCGAGCGTCTCTGAGCGAGAGACATTCGTCTCGTTCACTTTGCTGACACGTTCATTTTCCTACATCACTGCTGTATGAACACAGTTCAGTGAGCTGATGACTAATTCACTTCCCTGTATTTCAAAACACAAAAGACTAGGAGGGTGACAAACAGTAGGCGTCAGGCAATCACAGAGTTTAAGATAAGATATTCCTTTATTATACTTACTCAATCAGAGCATATATTTAGCATTTTAGATTATATATATATTAGATTAGATATTATATATTAGATTATATTAGATAGATATTAGAAAAGGTGGACCTTCAAAAGTGCTTCACAACTTATGTGCTTCACACTCAAAAACCTGCTCATCTGGAACTTTTTTACCAGACGACCACTCTACCTCCTGAGCCAACATCGCCCCTATGTATATATATATATATCACATGTGAAATATCACAGCGTACCCTGGGGTTAAGATGAAGATGGATCTGAGCTGACCGAGGGCCAGCCTCATGCAGCCCACCGAGGCATCCTTCACTGTCTGTCCTGAGGCCGGCTGAGCTCAGAGATCTGACATTTAAACACAAGGACCCCTATCGTTCCCCCCCCCCCCCCCCCCCCCCCCCAGTCCACAAGGCAGCCCACTCTTGACAGACACCCTCCCCAGCCCACAGTTCTGGGCAGAGCACAGGGCCCTGAGCGCCATTCTGGATGAGCGCACCTGACAGATGAGGCACTGCTGCTAACTCTCACCCACTCCTGCGGTCATACGAGAGGGGTGCCCCACATCTTACCCGGCTTTTAACTTGGCATCACCGGTACTGGAGGGAGATTCCTTCTAGGTCACGTCACCTAGCGCGTTCACCGTGTTACGTTTACTAGATTTGCTTAAAGGCCCAATCTGTGACTGCAGTATGGACCGCTGTTTTCGCTTTATTTACACGAGTGGCATACTGGGTCGAGGTGTCTCGTTTTATTACCGTGAAATGTATTGTCCGAGCCTTCAACACAAGGACTGCCAGTAAGTGACTAGCTAAACATGAGTTTGATGTTTGAGACGTAATGTACAGTATATGTACATATTTTTCATTGGTGATTTTTGTAAACAGATGTGGTTTTAAGGCTTAATTATAGACTAACAAAGCTTCAAAAAGCACGTTTTCCACCTCAAAGTCAAACTCCCTGAAGAACCTAGGTGTAATATACATTTAGATAAGTCAAATAAATCCATAGCATAGCTTTAATCCAATTGTACACATAGACAGGCGATTTGTAATGAGATTATGTTGTGTGTATTACAACATAGGAGCGCACGCTCGAGGTCACGTCGGAATG